>NC_087472.1:79636379-79941915 GCF_036321535.1 Camelus dromedarius
GTGTTAGGCTGTACTCACCTTCTGGCTCCTCCAGAGGTGCCTAAAACTCTGCTCCAACCGCAGTCAGATTCTGGTGCACCATTCTCTCTTTCTCTTTCTCTATCTCTGTCTCTGTCTCACTGTCTCTGACTCTCTCTCTCTCTGTGCACAGGCTTTTGTAGTGGAAGTAGCGGTCTGTTGGCTATCAGGAATACCTTTCCTTTTTCTCTATTACTTAAGCACCTTGCATAGCCATAAACACCACCAGATCCTCTGTGAATGCTGCCAGAGCCCCTGCAGTCATGCCAAGGAAGGAAGCAGCAGAAAGTTGAACTCATTTTGAAGGACCAAGTTATTGCCGACTTAACCACACAGGCATTTTTCAAAATGTAATCCTCACTCATCTGTAGCAGAATCACTTGGGGCTCTGGTTAAAATGGCCGAAGTACCAGCTATGGGAGCATGGGAATCTACATTTTAACCAGATCCTCAGGAGATGCACATGAACATTTTTAAATTGTCATCTTGGAGGTTGTTATGTTGCTCATGTTCAATTACCAACAGCATATGTTGCCCTAAGAAGTATACCTTTGGTATTTCAGACTTAATATGTGGTAATGTTATTCCTTGAGCACTAACTATATGCTTTAGAAATGGATAATAAGCTCATGTGTTGAGTCTTTCAGACAAACTTAATACAAAGGTATGTAAGTTAATAGTTTCTTAAGTTTCTTAAGGACACTTAATACAAAATGTCTTGCATCTTGCTATGGGCTGTACTGTGTCCCCCCAAAATTCATATGTTGAAGCCCTCTTCCCAATGTGATGGTATTTGGAGATAGGGCTGTTGGGCAGTAAATAGGGTTATGTGGGTGGGACCCTCATGATGGGATTAGCGCCCTTATAAGAAGAGATACCAGAGAGCTTGTTCTCTCTGTTTCTCTGCCATGTGAGGACAAGCCAGGAAGCCAAGCATGAAGGCAGCCATCTACAAGCCAGTTAGAGGGTCTCACAGGAACCTGAGTATGCTGGCACCTTGACCTTGGATCTCCGACTTCCAGAACTGGGAGAAAATAAATTTCTGTTGTTTAAGCTGCTCTATCCATGGTATTTTATTATGACAGCCTGAGCAGACTCAAAGACATCTCCAACAACAGGTTTGCTTTTCCTTGACATCTGAGTCTCTCACTATGTTTTCCACTGCCTGAACTCCTTACTTAAGGAGATTGTACCACACCACATACCCTAGATCATTTCCTGGTTGTCTGTGATTACCATACTCCGAATTCATGTCCAAAAAACTCCCAGCTTTATTATATTTTATTTCATCCATTCATCCTGTTATTCATTCATTTGTAAAGAATTTATTGAGGCCAGGCTGTGGGCTGGGCCCCATGTTAAGTGGTGGTAAACAGAGGTGAATCCAGTTTGTGTGTTTCCTGCCTTAATGGAGCTCTCAGTATCATTGGCACATAGTAAATTAATAAGCAGACATGTAAGCATAAATCATGAAGGAGGAAAAAGGAAGCCAGGAGGGTCTCACTGCAGCATTGATGTTTTAGCTGATTTCAGAAGGATGAGAATGAATCATCTATGCAAATAGCCAGTGGAAAGCGTAACAGCTAGAAGGGCAAGTATATAAAAATGTCTAAAAAGGGGAAAAGACCTTGAACTGAAAGACAGTGTGGTGGAACACTGTCACATGCCACCTGGATCCCCATTCATTGAAGTACTTAGTGTCCCAGCTGCTGAGGATGCTAAGGGCAAACGATTTTCAGCGCTGGCAACTGCAGGCGCCATGCCACCAAGATCACATCTTTCCCCAGATCCAGCGATCAATGCATGT
Source organism: Camelus dromedarius (assembly GCF_036321535.1). NCBI lineage: Eukaryota > Metazoa > Chordata > Mammalia > Artiodactyla > Camelidae > Camelus > Camelus dromedarius. The sequence goes on from NC_087472.1 coordinate 79,638,205, forward strand.
GGGGAGTATAAGGCTTGGCCATCTTATTTCAAAGAGGGACAACCCCAAAAGGCCATTTCTAGCCCCAGGGCTCCATGTAGAGTCAGTCTAGTCTGTTTCATTGCAGCTCAATTTCTCTGCATGCCCACGCCCCTCTCTTCTCTTTCTTTCATAAGGGTTGGTCTCAAGGGGATCCCCTAATAGACATCCTGCACGTTAAACTCCATCTCAGAGTCTGCTTCTGGGGAAATTCAAACTATAGTACCCACTGTGGCCAGATCACAGTGACTTAAGTTCAATCAAGAGCAAAAATTAAGAGTCAGATGATGCCAGATGTAGTACAGGTTTGAATTTATTTTTAATGTACTGGAGACATTTGAACGTTTTAAAATAAAGGCATAATACCTCATTCCAGGGGGAGGGTACAGTTCAGTGTTAGAGCACATACTTAGCATACACAAAGTCCTGGGTTCAATCCCTAGCACCTCCATTAAAAAATTAAAATAAATAAATAAACCTAATTACCCCCGGCAAAACAAACAAATTTAAAAAACAAACAAAAGAAACAACAACATCAACAACAACAACAAAAAACCCAGACGCCTCATTCCAATTATTAAAAAACATCAGAACAGCGTAAATCTAAACCAGGAGACATTTGACAAGATAACTGATTAATACTCTTCAAAAATGTCAAGGTCATGAAAGATAAGGAAAGAATGAAGAACTTTTGTAGATGGAGGAGATTAAGCAGAAACAACAAATGCACTGTGATCTTGGAAGACAAAAAGAACAGTGGGAAAACGACTGAAATCAGAAGAAGGCATGTAGTTTAGTTAATAGTTTGGCACTGAAGTGAGTTTCCTGGTTTTAATAAATGTACCATGGTTATATAAGGTACTGATATGAGGGGAAATTGAATGGGGGGTATAAGGGAACGCTCTTGTAATATTTCTGCAACTTTTCTGAAGTGAAAATGAGGAGACGTATCACTGTGATATGATGATGGTGGTGGATTTGACTATAGCAGTTAGCGGAAGGGAATTTAAAGCAGGGGGAAAGAAATCAACCATATGAAACTCACCTCACCTTTTCTATTGCACACTTCTTGTCTGCAACAGGCTGGAACTGGGAGAGAAATGCAGTTTAATGCTAAGTCAAGTTTGGAGTTTTGACTCAAGCTAGACTAGACCATCTGATTTCTGAATGGAGACTGCCACATAAAGCGTGTTGAGGTGTGTCCGATTCCTGGCCAAGAGGCTTGGACTGCTGGAAATTTCCATGCCAAGGAAGCATGGACTCGGCCATGAAAGCAACTACATAAAATTTTTAGTGGAATGTATTCTACATATAAAGGAGTATATTTAAAGTACATATATACTTAAATAATAATTACATAAATTGACTCCTTTTTCCATAGTACTTAGCTCAAGAGTTAACCTTGGTTCTCAAACCTTGGTGTCTATCAGAATTCACTGGAGAACTACTAGAAAACACAGAGGTCCATGCTCCTGGAAGGAGGCTAGAACTCAGGCCTTTTTTATTTTTACCAAGTTCCCCACCTGCTTCTGACAGAGATCAAAGTTTGAGAACTGCTGAACTGGAATCATTACTTATACTTTTGAAGGCTTCTGTGTACCTCTCCCCAGTCATACCCCATTCCTTCGTCCAGAATCAACTATTGTCTTCAACTGTATTCATCATTCCCTTATTATTCTTTATAGTTTCTCATTTACATCCATCCAGGTACCCCTTCAAAATACTTTGCTTAGTTTTGCCTGTTTTCAAGCTTTGTAAGATTAGAAACACAGCGTACGTTTGCTTTTTATTTGTCACATTACGTTCTTGAGATGCGTCCATCTTGATGCATGTAGCTATCTTTCACGTGTGGCCATTGGTGCACAGTATTCCATTTGAGGAATATTTCACCGTTTTTATCCACCTTTGTGGGGCTGAATATTGTCTCAAGTAACTACACCTTGAGAACTTCACTGGTTGCTTGGGAAAGGTTAAGACTTGATGAGAGGAAACATCTCTGCCCTCCGTTGCTCCCCTGCTGTCCTCTCCTCACCTGCAGTTTTGGCTCCCTGCCCTCACCAAGGAGTAACAAGGACCCCTTCCCCCCAGGGATCAATGGAAGCTGAATGGAAAACCTGGACTGTCACCCCCCCCCCCCACCTAAGAGTACCAAGGTAATACTCTTTTACCCACTGGAGTGGTATCAGAAAATCAATGATTCTTTTCATCTGAGCACCTCCGACTGATACTTGATTATGTATCTATCTGTTTTTTCTCTCCCCAACACTAGAATCTAAGCTCTATGAAGGTAAGGACTTTATATTGTTCACTGCTGGATTCTTAGATCCTACAACTTGCCTGGCAGAAAGTAACACTCAATCCATATTTATTGAATGAATGAGTCAATCAATCAATGAATGAATCAGATAATATTATTTAATTTTTATTGGGTGTTCATAAGCTATTTATTATGCATAGACTATTATTTCCAAGTTCTTTAGATGCAAATGTAAGTTTTGCAAGTTATAGAATTGGCTGGATTTGGTACAACACCAACAGGAAACAGCTTTATTCTACCTTATTCTTTATTCTAACCCCACCAGTGGCTCCTCTAAAGAAGGGATGGAGAAAAAAGACCTTGGAGTTGTTGATGTTCATGTTCCTCTTGACTGTTGAATGCCCTCTTATCTTGGTAGGCATCCAAACCCTAAGTCTTTAATGAAGTGCATTGATGGAAACAGTTCACTGTACTTCCCTTCCGATGTGGGCAATAAGCTTTCTGACAGACCTTTCTTATAAACACCCCCTCATCTCCTGCTTCCAGAGAACTGCCCACAGTCTCTGTTCTTAATGGGGGGGGCCTTTCATCCCAGCAGGTAGCCTTTTTGGATGAGGTTCTTTCAAAGAGCCCCTTCATGACAGGGACTTGACTTTGCTCACTAAAAGATAGTAATGTGACTTGACCCAATACTGACCCTTCTTTCCATGGCACGCCATCATGAGCTACTCTACCATCAACACTCATGTGCATCCCAGACTCCAGGGGATGCGTGTGCAGTGTGTCAGTTATCCATTATGGTACACAAACTTAGTAGGTCAAAACAACTACCACTTTCACAGATGGAAACTAAACTTTTGGTAGTGAGCATGCTGTAGTGTCTACAGAATTTGAAATATAACGTTGTACATGTGAAACTTACATAAAGTTATAATGCAATGTTAGCTCAATTTAAAAAAAAACTTAATTTTTTCAAAATTCGATAGGTCGACAAGTTGGGATGGGTTCAGATGGGTGGTTTTTCTGCTGTTCTCATCTGTGGTGACACATATAGCTGCAGTCATCTGGTGGCTTGACTGGGGATGGATGGTCTAAGATAAACTTACATGTCTGGCAGTCAGTGTTGGGTGTTGGCTGGGCCACATATATCCAAGTGGTTTGTCATCCTCCAACAGGCTATCCCAGCCTTCTTTACATGATGAAGTGTTCCAAAAAAAGAAAGCCCCAAAGCATGAGCACTTTCTAAGCCTCTGCTTGTGTCATGCTAGCTGACTTCCCGCGACTGAGGGGAAGTCCTGCACTATCTAGCCCAGAGTTAATGTTGAAGGAAATCTACGAAAAGGCACGGATTGGAGGCCATTATTGCACCAACATGGGATTTACCTAAAATCAGTGGCACTCTGGGGCTGAGAGCTGATTGCACGCATCTCTTCACAACTTCACGTCAGTGACTTCAGGCTCGTAAGCTTGAAATTGGCCATGATGGAAATATTTATACCACAGAAATCAGCAAATGCTACAAATCAGGGCTCTCCCCACCCTCACCCCCTTTCCGGAGAGCAGGTTGTTAAACATTTACTAGCACGCCACGGCCTAAAACATTCGAGAAACAGCATGAGGCATGTCTGTGAGAGTCTGTGGCTCCCTTTTTAGGAAGCAGTTCCTCCCCAAGTGCTCGTCTTGAGACTCCAAAATTGACTGGGCCTGAGAAAACCCCTATCCTTCCCTCCAGAAGGGGGGAAAATGCCACATTTCTCTTCTTTTCTGTAAATTCCCTGCAAAGATCACATTGGTGACTATCTAGCCTTCTTATATATATTCTGAAGATTGGTGATAGGATGGATAATTGAAGGACCAGTTGGTCTACATCTTAGCAAATCTTGAAGGGCTGTGCCCTAATGGAGGACTGGTCCTCAGCTTTGAACCAAATCATTCCATATTGTCTTCTGCATCCTGTTACACATTTTTTTCCTGAACTGCATACATATATTTGATTTATGTCTATAGAAATAATCCATACTGAAGGATATGCAGCCCCTCCACCCTAGAGATCCTAAATCTTATCATTGAAACAAGCCAGAGCATCAGAGAGTCATAAATCTACCCGTTGGCACCATGCCACTGACCTACACAGATATATTATTTTCCAAATTAAAACTAAGAGTCTAGCATTCTATTTCCTCTCAGAACACGTTGAAGACTGTTGCTTACTGCTTCACCCTGAGCCTCCTGCACGGTTACCCACAGGAAGTGATGCCCCTGGTGCTCAGTGTTACTTGCTTCTGCTGAGCACTGGAACAGTTTTTATCTCACCAACACTGTAAGACTTGCAACAGATCAAGTTTTTCCTTTTGGTCTGGTCATTAAAAAGCATGGAAATAATTTCCCTCCTCTAGCAGTTTTTCAGGGCACAATCATTTGCATTTCCTATGTCAACGGATCCTCCCAGACTTCCAATCTTTCCCCTTTCCTACTTTCCCCCCTCTCAGTCTCTGCCCTTATTTTATTTTTATAATCTTGTCTTATTGCCCATAGCTTTTTAAATGGCAGTGATTTTTTTTTCTTGGAACAAAGAGGTTACAAATAAATAAGTCATAAAAGAGCCTTTATTAGATGTTGTATTTACTAAGACACTTCTCCTCGAGTGTGTTCCATGGATCATTAGCATCAGCATCACCTGGGAGTGTGTCAGGAACACAGCATCTCAGGCCTCACTCCAGAGCTACTGAATTCAAATCGACAGTTAATATGATCCCCAGGTGACTGATGTGCACATGAAAGTCTGAGAAGTTCTGTGTTCGTGCATTCCTTCTATTTGGTACCTTGGAATTCTCAAGAATAGACAGCAGCATCTTCACGCCTACAGGTGCTTGTTTGATACCCATGAATTTCTGTTTGCCTCGTCATTTTCAGGTTTCTCTATCCTCTTAGGATAAGGACCCTGCCAAATCCTTAGGACCACATTCTGAAGAGTCCCAAACAAAATGCTGAGAATGCTCTACAGTTGGGTAGGTGGCCCAGGTTGCTTGGCTACCAAGAGTGTGCTACTCTGGCCATAAAATTTTTTTCTTAATACCTTTCAAGCAGACTGTCCCTCAAACCACACAGACTGAAAATAATAACAGAGGACAAGGGAAATGATAAAGTACAGACACAGAGCAAAAGATTAATTTTAAAATGGGAAGAAATGAGGTAGAACGATGTAGGAACATTGTTCCAGATAGAAGAGACTGTAAAATAGAAAGTTCTCACAGTAGGAATTTGATGTGAAGTGACATTAATTACTCCTGAATCTCTACTCTTTAAATTACAGTTTCCAAGTGATGTGTTGGAATGGTGTGATGCTGTTTTTATTTTTTTTTTTAATTTAATGTATTTTAATTTTTATTTTTTATTGAAGTATAGTTGATATACAATAGTATATGTTACAGGTGTACAACATAGTGATTCACAATTTTTTATTTCCTGTGTTGTACAGTATATCCTTGTAGCTTATTTTATACATAATAATTTGTACCTCTTACTGCTCTACCCTAATACTGCTCCTCCCCTCTTCCTGATGCTGTTTTTAAAGATAAATGGTTGAAATATTAATCCTAAGACCTTTTTTAAGATCCAGTTTTGGGAGGATAGGAGACAAGGGTAAATTTCATATCACCAGTCGTTATTGTGTTCATGATTTCTAAGATCATTCCACCTTTAAAAATGCAGGCTCAACATCAGTTTCAGTGTTACATTTCTTTGAACACCCACGGACTCTGTTCCTATCTTACGCAGGCACATTGCTTCTTCTCATCTTTGAAACTACATTCAATACCTATAGAATGGAAGAATGACTAAAATCCTCCTACCCTCTTCTAAATTTTAGGCAGAGATCTCTGGCAGACCCAACTGCTGCGAAGCATGCTTCTGTCCAAATCACTGCAGGAATGACCCTGGGACTCAGAATTTTGAGCAGCATCCTGTGAGCAGCATCTCAGTGTACCTATGTTGAAGGGGTCACATATTGATGAAACCAAGAAATGACCCCAAGTACATAAAATTAAAAGCTGATCTCAGCTCCCAGGTATAAATTCACCTCTTCTTCCTTGCCTTCCATAAATATCCGTTGAGCATCTATTATATATTGGGTACTTCATTAAGTGCTGAGGCTAGAGGGACAAATAAGACAGTCTCATAGTCTCAACTGATATTTTAAGAGATTCCTTATAATGAGGAACAAAAGATCAAGGTACAGTTTCTGGGAATGAGTGAGTTTTTGAATGAAGTCCTTCATTCCAAAATTGGGTCCCGCTTTTCCCTGGGACTTTGAGGAAGAGCCTGAAGCTTAAGAAAAGGGTCTTATCACCACAGTGACATGCTCCGTCAGCAGACCATCCACGCCTGTCCAACAAGATGAAAGCACAACAGTGAGAAGGACACCAGCCTCTTCAAAAAGGATGAGGAGGAGCATCTAGAGTAAGTGAACAGTATTGGAGCATGACAAAAGAATATTACATGAAAATAGTATTGATTTTAGCAACCCCTTACATATGGGAAGCCCTATCCTAAGGTTCTAACTTAAGAAGCCTGACATACAGGCTCATCATATTGACCCAAACCACAGTTAGTAGAGATAAAGGTGTCACAGAGCACTGTATTATGACTCAATGTGCAACCGGAAAGTGAATTGTGGAACCATTATGTGTCTCATCCTTTAGAAGGAAACTCTAGATAGATAAGGAGCTGGGAGCTGATCTGATGTCGCTTCAGTAAAGATTTCCACTTGAGGCCACAGGGGGCTCCAAGGGAGAACAGATTAGAGAACTAGAATCATGCAGGGTGGCTAAAATTCAAAACCAAATTGTGGGAGTTGTGGTATAGTGTCAAGAATCTAGAGCAGCAATGTGGGGCTAGAAGATGAGGATCTAGGATGATGATCAGAAATAGATGTTGGGGTTGTGACTGGCTGTTATGATCTGCAGGGGTCTGGAATTATAGGGACAGGAACATAATTAGACTGGATACTTATTGGGAAATGTGACCTTGCTATGGATGAATTGTGTCCCCCACAAATTCATATGTTGCAGTTCTAAGCCTCAATAGGACTGTATTTAGAGTAAGGAAGTAATTAAGGTTAAATGAGGTCACAAGGATGAGGCTCTGATCTGATAGGATTTGTGCCCTTATAACAAGAGACTCCAGAAAGCTCATACTATACTCTCTCTCTCTGCCATGTACAGACACAGCAAGATGGCAGCCATCTGCAAGTCAAGAAGAGAACCTTCACCTGGAACTGAGTTTAATCTTGGACTTCCAAGCCTTCAGAACCATGAGAAATAAGTGTCTGTTGTTTAAACCACTCAGCCTGTGGCATTTTGTCATAGCAGCCCATGCTGACTAATACAGACACAATAAAAATGCCTATTTGTAAGCAACAATAATATAAAGAATGTGATAGTAGAGAAAGATCAGATGCTGACCAATGGACTAGAATGGAAAAATCCAGAAATAGATCTGATTACAGATAACATAAAGGAGGCACTCAAAATATTGCAGTTCAGATAAGTGGCTGACAGTTTCGAAAAAGAATGACTTAGAAGAATTTCACAGAATTCACCAAAATAAATTATAAATATATTAACAAGTGAAGTAGAAACAAAAAGATGAATATTTCTCAGGTGTCTGGAGGAGAGATCATTTTAAATACTTTAAAGCATTAGGAGAAAGCACAAAAGAAAGATAGATTCAGCCGGATAAACTTCAAGGGCATCACTTTGAAAAACAAAATTAAGCAACAAGCCACATACTGAGAAGACTGTTTCAGGTCATCATTCTCAGGGATGTTAGTTTTAAAACAAAAAAGTAGAAGTTGGACAAAACACAAAACGTGCAGCTATCAATAGGAAACTGGGAAAAAGATGGAAAATTCACCAAAAAAAATGAACTACTTTAGTAAACACACCTAAGATGAAATGTTTAACCTTGATTGCCATTGAAGATATGCAAGTAAAAATCAAGTAGAAAGTCCACACAAAACCTGCACACAGACATTTACAGAAGCTTCATTCATAACGGCTAAAACTTGGAAGCAACCAAGATGTCCTTCGGTAGGTGAACGGATAAAGAAACTGCCAGGCATCCAGGCAGTGGAATATTATTCAGTGCGAAAAATAAATGAGCTATCAAGCCATGAAAAGACATGGAAGAATCTTAAATGCATATTCGTACGCGGAAGAAGCCAATCTGAAAAGGCTGTATGCTGTATGATTACAACTGTATGACACTCTGGAAAAAGCAAAGCAATGGAGACTGTAAAAAGATCAGTGATTGCCAGGGATTGGGATGGAGGGAGGGGTGGATGGGCAGAGCACAGAGGATTTTTAGGGCAGCGAAACTACTCTGTATCATATCCTAATGGCAGATGGAGATACATGTCGTTATACATCTGTCCAAACCCCTAGAATGTACAACACCAAAAGTGGATCCTAATGTAAACTATGGACTCTGGGTGATAATGATGTGTCCATGTAGGTTTATCAGCTATAAAAACAATACCACTCTCTGGGGGATGTTGATAACGGGAGAGGCTAGGCGTGTGTTGGGGGCAGAGGACATATGGAAAATCTTTCTCTTCATTTTGCTGTGAACCTACAACTGCTCTAAAAAAAATAAATCAAGCCTTTAAATTAAAAAAAAAAACCAAATAGGAGATACCATAGGAAGCTAAAAGGTACCACTTTTTAGCTACTAAATGAGCCAAAAAGCACTATGATGCAGAAAGGTCCTCCTTTGATTACAGTGATTACAGTCCTTTTAAAAAGCAATTCAACAAGAGAGGTCCATCGACATAAAAGTGCTCATATCTTATAGGATATTATCCTAAGGGACCAATTCAAAAAGAAAGTAAATACTATATAGGTAAAGATATTTTTGATCTAAGTTGCCTCATATTGGCAAATCAGGAGCAATAAAGCTGAAATAGCTCATACATTATAATGTTGAAAAAGTGACATCTACAAGATAAGGTATTTAGAAGTTGAGTAACAAGCCGAGTGCAATACGCTTTTATCGCAATTATTTAAAAACATGTAACTATGAACAAAGACTGGAAGGGAGTACAGAATTGAAAAGCACTATTGTTACAGCATGGTAAGAGTTTTAGATGTTCCCCCGCCCCCATCCTTTAGCCAAATTTCCCACAATGCTTTTATAATGTCTTTAAGTGAAAAGGAGAAAATATGACATAATCTGCCTCATTGATATAATAGCGTAAGTATTCCAGTCTATAAAAAGAAGAAACCATCAGGAAATGAAGAATGGAAAAAGAGTTGCAGTAAGAAATTCTTATTGACCAAAATAACCAAGGGGAGCTGCAGAATATGCGTGAAAATATATCGGGGTACATGGGGTCTAGAATTTGTACTCACGAAACAAAAGGATACTGACGTAATGCTTTTCTAATAAAACAAAAAATCTTTTACTGTTTTCTTTTTTTTTTTTTCTTCTGAGTTTGGAAGGAGCAAACTCTGGATTAAATGAAATTGTGCAATGCCTAGCACATAGTAGGCAGCCAATAAATATCAACTTCCTTCCTTCCTATGAAATAAAGATGCTCTGAAATAAAAGTAGTTTTATGATCTTAAAGAAACAATAGTTCAACCAAAGCCAACCTCTTCTCACATTCCCTATTGCAGTAAAGTCTTAGTTTTAATATTTTATAAAGAAAAAAAACCTCAAACTCTTAAGAATGGAAATGGTTTTCTTGAACTTCAGTTTTAAGACAAAGGGATATATTATAATTTTTTAAAAAGCTATCAGGTATTTGAGTAATGATCCCAAGAGACTGCAGATTCTAGCCAATATTACACCTCTCTACTGAGTACTTCATCTAAGAAAGAACCAGCGTAATTTAGTTGTACTATTTTATTTCTATTAGTGGAAATAGTGGGGATTGGACATATCTGGAAATTTTAATAGACATTACAGGAAACTCGGGGCTTTCTGGGCAGCGTTGATGAATTTTAAGGGGACAGAAATAATCCATTTTTCTGGGAAACACTCACTTGCGTAGAAGGGGCGCTTCCTAATGATGTGTTAATGAGGTGGCTGCGAAGGCTTGATGCTGCTGGCCCAAGTCAAAGGGGCTGGGCCTCCTGGCACCCCCACCCCTTTATTCAAGAGAATGCTCCTGCCTACTGCCTCATTATTCTTCCTTCCCTCCTTCTGCATTTGGGGACTGACCGCTCTGTGTGTAGATAAACACACAGCCTGACATACGCAAGATTCCTCTTTGCTCCGGGGAGCAATCAGCCCAGGCTGGGGTGTGGCTTCTTACCTGGTCTCAGAATTTATTCTTCTGCAACTGAACCACCATCCATTCGTTTTGCTCATTTGAAGTACTTGTAATGGGTAATGACCAAAACGACAGACATTTTGATTTTGCGAACCATGTGTCATTAAAGGATTAGCTTTGGCTATTTGGGACTGGACCTGCTTTGTGTCTTCTAGTCACCCTGAATCCCGTACCAGGGATAACGTTTGAGCACAGAGAGTGGCGCTTCCATCTGGTCTGCTCTCAAAGGTTGCACACACTGAGAAGGTGGATTTAAAGGCTAACTTTTCCCCGTTAACTTTTTGCTTTGCTTTGATTTCATATTGCAAGAGTAAAAACGATCTCTCCTACATGCTTTACTCAGATTCACCAACTGGTTACATTTTGCTCCACCTGTCTTATATTTTCTCTTTCTGTGTGCATGTGCATCATTTTTTTAAACTAAATACTCTCAAATGAAACTAAATTGGCAGGAGGAGGGTATAGCTCAAGTGGCAGAGTGCATGCCTAGCATGCATAGGGCCCTAGGTTCAATCCCCAGTACCACTTCCAAACATAAATAAACCTAATTACCTCTCCCCTAAAAAAGAAAGCAAATTGGCAACCTCAAGTCCCTTTACCAAATACTTCAGTGTACGTTTCCTAAGATGAAGGGCATTCTCTAATCACAGTACGATAATGGAAATTTAACATTGATACGATGCAGTTATTTAGCCCACACTTCATACTCAAATTTCACAACTGTTTCAATAATGAACTTTATAGCTATTTTGTTTTTCCAAATCCAGTATTTGACTCAGGATCATGCATTGCATCTGCTTGCCATGTCTTTCCGGTCTCCTCCAATCGGAATAGTGCCTCAGCATTACTTTGTCTTTTATCACCATGCAGAGTACAAGGCCAGTTATTTTGTAGAATGTACCTCAGTTTGAGTTTGTCTGATGTTTCCTCATGACTGGATTCAGGTTAGAATTTTTGGCAGCAATGCTATTTAAATAACGTACCCTTTCTAGTATCATATATATATATATATATGTGTGTGTGTGTGTGTGTGTGTGTGTGTGTGTGTGTGATAACGTTGGTCTTAATTTTGGTAACGTTAAACTTTGATCATTTGGGTAAGCTGGTGTCCTCCAGGTTTGTCAATGTAAAGTCACTATCTTTCCCCTGGGAATAAGTATGTAATTTATGGAGAGATGCTTTGAAACTACGTAAACCATCTGTGCCTCATCAAACTTTCAACAAATTGGGATTTTTCAGTGGCCATTAAAACTGGGGCCCAATTTTGAAAATTAAGGATGACTCTTTTTTTTAAAATGAATTAACTAATTATTTTAACACCTTCATTGTGGTATGATTCCTGTACAGCAAACTACACGTATTTCAGATATACAGCTTGATGAAGACACCAACACAATCAAGATAGCTAACATTTCCAAGGATGACTATTTCTGTACTCTCTGTATAACGTCACAGCTCCTCACACTTTGCTTGACTCTTCCCCTCCCACCTTCGTTCACCCTCTCATCCTATCCCCTCAACTCTTTTCCTTCCATTCACTACCTCCGCCTTTTTTTTTTTTTTGGCACGTGTGAGTCTGTGTCTGCTGCCTAACTTATTTTATTGTGCTGAGAACATTTCACGTAAGATCTAGCCACTTGACAAATTTGAAATGTACATTATGTTATTGTTGACTAGAGGCATGATGTTGTACGGCAGATCTTTAGAGTTTATTCATCTTGCTTAACTGAAATATTATGCTCACTGATTAGTAACTTCTCGTTTCCCCTTTTCCCCAGCCCCTGGTAACCAACATTCCATTCTTTGATTCTGTGAATTTGACTATTGTAGATACCTCAAATAAGTGGAATCATGTAGTATTTGTCTTTCTGTGCCTGACATTTAATTTGGCATAATATCCTCAGACTTCATTTGTGTCATCACATACTGCAGAAATTGCTTCTTTTTAAAGGCTGAATAGTATTCCATTGTATCTATAGACCATTTTTTTAAACCATTCATCTGTTGATTGACATTTAGTTGTGTCCTCATCTCAGTTATTGTAAGCAATGCTTCAGTGAACATAGGAATGCTAATATCTCTTTGAGATCATGATTTCATTTCTTTTGGATACATACCCAGAAATGAGATTGCTGGATCTTATGGTAGTTCTATTTTTAATTTTTTGAGAAACCTGCATACCATTCTCCAAAGACACTGCACTATTTTGCATTCCCACCAACAGTGTCCAAGGATTTCAGTTTCTCCACATAATTGCCAACATTTGTTGGCTTTTTTTTTTTTTTGATAATAGCCATCCTGACAGTTGTGAGATGATATTTTATTGTGGTTTTGATTTACATTCCCCTGATGATTAGTGATGTTGAGCATTTTTTTCATATACCTATTGACCATTTGTATGTCCTTGAGGAAATGTCTTTTCAAGCCTTAGCTCATTTTTTAATTGGGTTATTCACTTTTTTACATTTGAGTTGAAGTTCCTTATGTATTTTGGATATTAACTCCTTGTCAGATATATGGTTTGTAAATATTTCTTCCAGTCCATAGATGGCCTTTTCATTCTATTAATTGTTTCCCTTGCTGTGAAGAAGGTTTTTAGTTTGATGTAATCTCACTTGTTTATTATTTTTATTTATTTATTTTGCCTGTGCTTTTGGTGTCATACCCACAAAATCATTGCTAAGATCAATGTCATGAAGCTTTTCATCTATGTTTTCTTCTATGAATTTTACAGTTTTGAGCTTTACATTTAAATCTTTAATCTATTCAGGGGTTGATTTTTGTGTGTGGTGTAAGATAAAGGGTCAATTTCATTCTTTTGCATGTTGTTATCTAATTTTCCCAGCACCATTTGTTGAAGAGACTATCCTGTCTCCATTGTATATTCTTGGTGACTTGTCAAAGATAAATTGACTGTATATGAGTGGATTTATTTCTGAGCTCTTTATTCTGTCCTGTTGCTTGATATGTCTGTCTTTATGCCAGTACTATACATACTGTTTTAGTTATTATAGCCTTGTAATATATTTTGAAATCAGGACGCATGATGCCTCCAGCTTTGTTCCTCTTTCTCAAGATTGATTTGAATGTTTATGGTCTTTTGTGGTTCCATACAAATTCTAGAATTGTTGTTTCTCTTTCTGTAAAAAATGCCATTGGAATTTTGATAGGGAATGCATTAAATATATAGATCACAGGTAATATGGACATTTTAATAATACCAATTCTAGCATTCCGTGAACATAGGATGTCTTTCCATTTGTTTGTGTCTTGTTTAATTGCTTTCATTATGTTTTGTGGTTTTTAATATATAAGTCTTTTACTTCCTTAGTTAAATTTATTTCTAAGTGTTTTATTCTTTTTGATTTTATTGTAAATGGATTGTTTCCTAATTTTCTTCTCAGTTCATTGTTGAGGTACAAAAATGCAACTGATTTTTGTATGTTTATTTTATATCCTGTAACTTTACTGAATTCATTTACTAGTTATAACAGTTTTTATGGAGTTTTTTGGGTTTTCTGTATATAAGGTCATGTCATCTACCAACAGAGGCAATTTTATTTCTTCCTTTCTGATTCGGATGCCTTTTATTTTTCTCTTGTTTAATTGCTCTGGCTAGGACTTCCAATACTATGCTGAATGGAAGCGGCAAGAGTGTACATTCTTGCTGTCCTTTCAATTTTTAATGGCTCTTTCTGTGTCAGGAAGATTAGCCCTTTTCTGTGACATATGATACAAATATTTTTCACTTCAATTTGTCATTTTTTTAACTTACGTTGCTTTTTTCAAGCAAATTTTATTTTTATGTGGTAGAATTTATCGATCTTTTGTTTTCCTTGCTTCTTGATTTTAAGTCATAGTTAAAAGAGCTTTCCCCACTTCTGTTATGAAGCAATTCACCCATAACTTATTTTAGTACTTAAATTGTTGTTCATGTATTTTTGTTTAAATATTAAATTACATTTTCAACTTTATTCTCAAAGTTTTTGCCTAAATGAACGTCCCTTTAATAGTTAGCTGATTCCGTGTCTTAAGCTGAGTTCCCCAGAAGCAGACCCTACGTTAAGGATTCATGTACACATGATTTATTTTAAAAGTGCTCCCAGAAGAAACTAGGAAGGAAGTGAGGAGAGCAGGACAGAGAAGGGGAAGAAGCCAAACAAGGATGCAGTTTCAGGCAAGATCTCATGGAGGGCGGATTCAGCCTGATCCCTCAGGGGAACTCTCCCACATAAATTATGCCTCCAAGTTGTCCTGACATGAGAAAAGGAGGCTGAGCTTTCATATTGCCACATCCATTAGTCACTAAAGGCTAAAGGCAAAGAAAGCAGTCATCAGAAGAGTCTCAGTTGTAACCTTTGGAGGCAACACACACCAAAACCAGCAGAGGAGTGCATAGAAACAGTAAGAAAGATCTGAAGGGATCTGAGAAAGTACTGATGAAGCTTTCACCACAGCTGGCAAAACCTCAAAAGCAGAAGGCTGTGGGAAGGGCACTGATGGAGGTGGGAGGGAAGGAGAGAAAAAACCCAAAGAATCACTTCTTGTCCCTACAGTCCTGTTACTGCTCAGAGAGCAGTTCCTTGCTTAACTATCGCTGTTTACACTGAAGTCCTGGCTTTGTAAAAAGCTGTGATCAGAAGGAAATTTCCAACATCTCAATAATATGGAGCAGAGGATATCTTTGATAAGCAGTCATCAAGTCTACTTTCCAATAATAAGTTTTCCCCAGCAAGAGACTGTCTTCATACTTCTTCCCAGAAGCCCATGTAGTTTGATTTTTTAAATATAATAAGAATTAGGGCCACATGTAAAAAGCCGTGAATCTGCCTCTCTAACCAAGGGAACAGATGTCTCTCTAAACCTGATCACTCTTTACCACCACATCCTCTCATTCCTTCTTTGAGGGTACAGAACCTCCCCTGCCTACATTCCATTTGAAACTCTGAAGACAGCTGAACCTGACTGGGGGCCTCTGCCATCTGGAAGACCCTATAAGGACACATCTACATTTTCAGTTAGTTGGATCCCCGAGGTCTCCTATTCTATCATTGAAAGCCTCTTTCCAAAATGAGAGCACTACCAGCACCTTCTTCTCTTATATCCTCGCATTCTAATCCTGTCTAGTGGTTAAGAAACCAGACTTTGAAGTCAAATCTTGGAAAACCAACCCAGTCACTTTTTAGATACATGACTTTAGACAACTGTTGAAGTGTCCTCATTGTCAGTTCATTCATATGAAAAAGAAAGATAATACCTACACTGCAGAGTTAGTGTAATTATTAAATAAAATAAATATAGAAAGCCCTTGGGGTGGTGTGACAACATTATTATTATCATTCCTTATTCTCATTCCACTTGGATGTTTCTCACACTGCTGACTTCCCTTCAATTGTTTTCTCAGAGACTTATTCTATTGTAAATAACCTCCCCACCTCCTCAGCCACTCACTATCTCCTGAAATTTCTATCGACAGGCCTGACTCTTCTACATTAACATATCACGGACTGTGGCTCAACTAAGTCCTAGCATCCCAGTACAGTCGGCAGATTATTACTCCTTTGTCCTGGGGCAAGAAACCCTCCCTTGTTAAGGTTTGTGCCAACTGTATATACTTCCTTCTCTCCCTCTTTGAAACTTTCACCTGTTCTCCTTTATTCATTAAGAACCTGGCCACAAGCTCACTGGTTTCTTCTCCTCATGTCCCAACTTCATGTTGGGTAACTTCTATACCCATGTGAAGCCATCCTGCATCCTGGCCTTATGGCTGTTTTTTAAAAATCTTTTAAACACCAGAAGTTTTCACCTGTCACTACCAGTGACCCACTCTGATTGTCAGACCCTAGACCCTGATATCACTTGGAACAGCTCCACCTCCAAACTCTTATATTCTATTGGATCTTTCTGGACCTTATCCTCCTAGCTTTCCAGGCTTTTCTCTTCGTTACTTCAGTTTTTTAACCTCCCCCACAGAGACCTCAAAGCCATTTTATTCCCAATCCATTAACCCTGATTTGGCTTCAATTCCTCACCTATCCAACCTTGACCCTATACCTTTGCTCCCAAAACCAAGTCCATTGCCTTTCCAGCACATCCTTCTTACAGTCTTCAACTTTAGATCAATCTTACCATCTTCCTTTGCTGCTCCCACATCTGGGATGCTGAATGTTACTGCTGAAAATTACACCCTTGAATGAATTAAGACCAACACATATTTAAGGTATCCAAACTCTCCTAGAACCCCAACACCCCTTATTAATTTATTACCTTATTTCTAACTAGCTTCTCCTCCTATTTCTCTGAATGGCTTTTCCAGTAACCTCATTACTCCATTTTTCTTCTCTATTTTCAACTTCTCTCCTCTTTGAGGTACTTTTCTGTGGCCTCTAAATCTTCCAAATAATTCTATCCTCCTCTTTCACTAGCCTTATATTTCCCCTTCTTTTCACAGCCAAGATACTCAAAAACAATATTCTAGACTGCTGCTGCCCCCTCTTTCTCCCTTCCTGTGTATGCACCTAGCCACCCTAGCCAGGTTTCAGCCTCCACAGACCACACAGACTGACCTGTCTGAGATCACCAGTGGCCTCATGACTGCCAAATCCATTTATTGCTTTTCAGACTTATATCATGAACTCTCTGCAACAAAAGAAACTGTATGAAATCTGTCTCTTCCCTTGGCTTCTACTGTACCACTCTTTTCTTGTTCACTTATTTTTTCCATTATCCCTCCTTTATCAAATTATTTTCACAGGCTCTTCTTGCCTTACACTTTCTTAATATTGGTGAATCCGAGGATTTTCCTCTCTTCTCTCTCTGCATACTCTTCCCAAAAGATGTCATCAACAGCCATGGCTTCAACTATCATCTTCATGTATACTTACATCCCAAATGTGCATTTCCATTCATGCCTCTCTCCTAAGCTCTAGAACATATGCCTGATTCCTTATAGATGAATATCTTGAATTTTCTGCAAGCACCTCAGACGCATGCTCAAAATCAAACTCATGCTTTATCTTAAAATCTGCTTCCCTACAGATTTAATGCAATCCTTATCAAAATTCTAGTGGCCTTTTTTTTTTTTTTTGTAGAAGTGAAAAAGCCAATTCTCAAATTTATGTAATATTATAAGGACCCCAAATAGCCAAACAATCTAGAAAAAGAAGAACAAATTTGGAAGACTCACATTTCCCAATTTCAAACTTTACTACAAAGCTATAGTAATCAAAATAGTGTGATATGTATAGACTGATGGAATAGAATGGGGTCCAGAAATAAAAGCATACATCTATGTCCAATTGATTTTCAACAGAGATGTCAAGACCATCCAATGGAAAAATCAGAGTCTCTTTAACAGATAATACTGAGACTAGTGGATATCCACATGCAAAAGAACTAAGTTGAGGGGGATGGATATAGCTCAGTGGTAGAGTGCATGCTTAGCATGCATGAGACCCTAGGTTAAATCCCCAGTACCTGCATTAAAAAAAAAAAAAGAAAGTTTTTTTTAAAAAAGAATTAAGTTGGACCTTGTCTCATACCATATACGGAAGTTAGCTCAGAATGGATCAAAGACCTAAATATGAGTTAAAACCATAAAACTCTTAGAAGAAAATATAGGAGTAAATATTTATGATCTTGGATTTGCACAATGGATTCTTAGATATGATATCAAAAGCATGAACATGAAAATAAAAAATAGATAAATTGGATTTCTTTATAATTGAAAAGTTTTGTGCTTCAAAGGATACTATCAAGAGAGTGAAAAGACAACCCACAGAATAGGAAAAAATATTTGCAAATCATATATCTGATTAGCATCTAATATTCAGAATATGTAAAGAATGCTTGCAATTCAAGAACAATAGGAAAGACAACCTAATTTAAAAATGGGCAGTATAGGCAAGGCAATCTATGGATTTAATGTGATCCCTATCAAATTACCCAGGACATTTTTTACAGAACTGGAACAAATGATCCTAAGATTTATATGGAATCAAAAAAGACCCTTATATCTTGGGTATAAGATACACTATAAGGATAAGGATGTATTTTGCAACATGGAGAATATTTCCCCTTACCCCTCCTCACTGGTAACCACTAGCTTGTTCTCTGTATCTGTGAGTCTGGTTCTTTTTTGTTATATTCACTAATTTGTTTTATATTCCACATGTAAGTGCTATCATACAGTATTTATCTTTCTCTGTCTGACTTATTTCACTTAGCATAATGCCCTTCAAGTCCATCCATGTTGCTGCAAATGACAAATTTTCATTCTTTTTTATGAGTGAGTAGTATTCCATTCATCTGTTGATGGACACTTGGATTGCTTCCAGATCTTGGCAATTGTAAATAATGCTGCTAGGAACATTGGGGTGCATGTATGTTTTCAAATTAGTGTTTTGAGGTATTTTTCAGATGCATACCCAGGAGTGGAATTGCTGGGTCACATGGTAGTTTTATTTTTAGTTTTTTGAGAAACCTCCATACTGTTTTCCACAGTGGCTGCACCAATTTACATTCCCACCAACAGGGTTCCCTTTTCTCCACATCCTTGTCAACATTTGTTATTTGTGTTCTTTTTGATGATAGCCATTCTGGCAGTGTCTTATCATGTGCCTGTTGGCCATCTGCATTTAAAATTTGTATGGAAACATGAAAGACCTCAAATAGCCAAAACAATCTTGAGAAAGAAGAACAGAGCAGGAGGAATCACACTCTCTGACTTCAGACTTTACTGACTATACTACAAAACTACAGTAATCAAAACAGTATGATGCTGGCACAAAGACAGACACATAGATCAATGGAACAGAATAGAGATCCCAGAAATAAACCCACACACTTATGGTCAATAAAACTACAAAAAAAAGGAGGCAAGAATATACAATGGAGAAAAGACAGTCTCTTCGATAAGTGGTGATGGGAAAACTGGATAGCCACATATAAAAGAATGAAATTAGAACATTCTCTAACACCATGGACAAAAATAAACTCAAAATGGATTAAAGACCTAAATGTCAGACTGGATACTATAAAACCAGAGGAAAACATAAGCAGAACACTCTTTGACATAAATCACAGCAATTTTTTAGGGGGGATCTGTCTCCTAAAGTAAAGGAAATAAAAGCAAAAATAAACAAATGAGACCTAATTAAACTGAAAAGCTTTTGGACAGCAAGGGAAACCATTGACAAAATGAAAAGACAGCTTACTGAATGGGAGAAGATATTTGCAAATGATATGACCAATAAAGGATTAATATTCACCATATATAAACAGCTCATACAACTCAACATAAAAAAATAAACAAGTTGAGTTTCATTCTTCTTCAAGAGATTTCTTTAACATTTTTAGAGTGCAGGTCTGCTGGTGATGAATTATTCCAACTTTTATGTGTCTGAAAATGCATTTATCTTGCATTCATTTTTAAAATATATTTTCACTGGCTAAGAATTCTATGTGGACAATAGTTTTCCTTCAATATTTTGAATATGTTGTTTCACTTTTTTCTCTCTTGCATTGATTCTAACGAGCAATCTGCTGTCATCCTTACTTGTTCCTCTATACCTAATATGTCTTTTTTCCTCTGGCTACTTCTCAAATATTTTTCTTATCAATTGCTTTGAGCAATTTGACTATGATGTGCCTTGACGTAGTTTTCTTTTTGTTACTTGTACTAGGGGTTTGTTGAATTCTTTAATATGTACATTTATAATTTTTATCATATTTGGAAATTTCTCTGCTATTATTTGTTCAGGTACATTTTCCCCCTCCCTCTTCCCAAATCCTCTCCTAAAGGATTCCAATCACACA
Organism: Camelus dromedarius; assembly: GCF_036321535.1. Taxonomy (NCBI): domain Eukaryota; kingdom Metazoa; phylum Chordata; class Mammalia; order Artiodactyla; family Camelidae; genus Camelus; species Camelus dromedarius. The sequence continues at coordinate 79,658,631 of NC_087472.1, forward strand.
TACATTAGGCCCTTGGAAATTAGACTCATTAATGCTTTATTAATTTTCCCATCTTCTATATAGTTTTTACTGTTATATGTTCAAGTTTACAAATATTTTCTTCTGCAATGTCTAATCTGCTGTTAATTCTGTTATCTTAATTGACTACCTGGAAGCTCAGGTCTTTCCAGTTAAGCTCAGCTCTTGACAGAAACATGCAAACCCTCTTAAGACCTCTTAAGGCTTAAGGCCTCTAGGCTTAGAATTGACCCAACAACACTTCTGCCCATGTTGGCCAAAAGCAAGACATGATTGAGTCTAAAATTAAAGTCTACAGAAAGGGAGAGGATAGGAAGGGTGAAGAATTGGTGTCAATGAGTCAATCTACTATAGGTGGGATAGAGGCAAATTTTCTGCCCAAAGGAGGTTAGACAACCTCTTGGCTTACCCAGCATCCTCAATCCACATGGCTATTGATGCTTCTGAATTGTATGTACAGATAAGTTGTCATTCTAGATAACTGCATATGAGTGGCAGAACCCTGATCACCAGGCTCATATTAGACTACTTACCTAAACACTCAACAAGTATTTATTGAGTACCTACTATGTACGAGAAACTACAATACAACTTGCTTCCATTTGATCTGGAGCAAACTTGCTAGACTATAAGATATTGGGTTTGATGGTCATTCTGTCCACCCCACTCAAAGTATGGACAACACAACCCTCCACACACACCCTTCCTGCCCCATTCATTTTGCAAATGAGGAAATAATGACCTGGGGGTTACACTGGGGATGACACAAAACCCATGAGAATTGCTGCCCTGATGGAGCTCAAACGAAATTGAAATTCAAGAAAATAGACAAATACAATCATTTCAAGTGCTTTAAAGGGAACAAATAATGTGCTGATACAAAGACTAATGGGGAGAGCTTCATAAGAGAAGGTGGTTGAGAAGAGTACAATCTCCTCCAGAGAGGCTGATGCAGGGACAAGCTGCACACCATAGGCTGGCGTTTTCAAGTTCTAAGATGGGTACCAATAACAGATGATTCATCCTGGGAAGAAGCAGACTTTTGAGCAGGATGCAGGGATTCACTTTGTTTTAAGGGAAAACTTTACTTTTTAAAAAATCTTGGCTGCATTAGAACTGTTTATCCTAATATATACAGAAGGTCCCTTTTTTTCCCAGAAGGAAAATCTCCAGGGGATACCAAACAATGAATTTTGTTTCTGGAGAAGAATGATTCTTGTCCTTGAGTAAAGGGGATTCAACTTGTTAAAGTTAATGAAAATTTGGGCTTCAGTTTACTGAGGAATCAGAGTTCCTCTTAATAGCTGTCAAGGCCAATGATGTTGAAAAGAAGGGAGTAGAAAATATGGGGAGTGATAAAGGAGGTGTAGATGGGATGTGAGGAAGTCTGAGAGGGGAATTAGAAGGGGATCCTGAGTAGGGAGAGAGATCAGAGTGTGGGACCATTGTCTGGGAAATGCAGAGAGTGCTGGCTGAAATGTTGATATCTCAGGATCCATTATGGATCTGAGACTTTGAGAGAGAAAACTATTATACAGACAATTCCTGGGCTTTCTAGATTTGTAGGTGAAACCTACAGTATATTTACCACCTAAATATGATGCCTGGCACAGATCAAGCAAAGAAATCCCAAATTCATATTCATCTACTATTTTTGTAAACATCCACTAAGTGTCTAGATCATTTACCTCAATCCTGTTCATAATCTCTTGATTCGTTTTCTGCTATATGTCAAGCAGCAGAGCCCTCTCTATAGAAAGCCCACCTGAAGATTTGGTTGTCTGCTTCCCAGAGCTCTAAGATGGTAAAATAATCACTTCTTTTGCATAACTTCATTGGGCCATCATTTCCTCATTTGCAAAATGAATGGGGCAAGAAGGGTGTGTGTGGAAGGTTGTGTTGCCCATACTTTGAGTGGGGTGGACAGAATGACCATCAGACCCAATATCCTATAGTCTAGCAAATTTGTTACAGATCAAATGGAAGCAAGTTGTATAGCTGACTTGTGTATATTCTATTTCCATTATGGTTAATATGTATAAAACTAGATATTTTTATGAATGATATTACGGTGCTTTCCTCCCCTTTAAGCACAGGTATGGTTTTTTAAACCCAAGTCAATGGTGAAGTGTTCCCTATTCTCTTCCCATCTATACTCAGCTTCATTGGTCCAGGCTGCCCCAGTTTCTCAGCCCAGCTGAATGGTTCCCTCTTATTCTCTGTTCTCTATCCCCTTTGTATGTAATCAAAGCAGGCATCCTTCCATCCTCCAGCCTGATCCTTGCTGCCGTTCTTCATTTTAGATGCTCATTATTTCAGCTGTATTTTCAATGCTCTCTCATTACCCCTCTTATGTGTCCACCCACATCTCCACCTACAGTGTCTATAATGTGCTTTCTATCCACTGTAGCTTAATAAAGGGAAATTATGCTAATGTTATTCCAATTTTTAAAAGGTAAAACCTGTACCGTTATTATTCTGCCCCTCTTTCCCTTTTATTTATTCATTTCAAAAGAAAAAGTGTCTAATCATCTGAGAAAATTGTACTTGCACAATGTTAACCACTTTTCTATTTTTTTTCCTTCTAATTAAGTAGGTTTTTCCAGTGGAGTTTGGATGCAGTAAGAAAGCTGGTCTTCTGACTAGATCAGGAATTAGGATGCAACTAGGGGCTGGGTCCAAGGCAACTTTAGTGTCAGCTAACAATTTTTATGCCTGGGAGATAACGTGGAAGGCCTGTTGAATGTGCTGTATTGGGAGTAAGGGACACAATTCCTGCGGACCTGAGTCAGAGGCTTTGTACATAATTAAAGCCTTAGGGACAAACAGGCTGCTTCCACATCAAACAGTCTTCAACAAGCAAGGGATCTTTGCTTGCAAATGCCTAGAGGTGGAAAAGCTAATCTTAGTGTCTAGAAGAATATCTTTGTAGGCACAGCTTAGCTTTGTTGAGAAGATACTTGGATAAGGATTCAGAGAGGGAGGAGAGAGTCTTGAAGATCCAGAGTCCTCCAAGGAGAAGAAGCTAACCAAGAAATGTTTGGGACAAAGTCTGGGGAAGGAGAGAAAGCCAGTGGCTGGAACCTCAAAGAAGAGACTTAGAGGAGAGGTGGTTCTGTTTGGAAATATTCATGTGAAATACTGTGTGTTGTCCAACCTGCTTTTTCCCTGTGGCCCCACAAAATCTTCCATAAGACCTAGGAAGTACTTGGTATGATTCACTTTCTTGTAGAGGTTGGTTAAGAGGCCAAGGTTGCATCAAGTTCAGCTCAGGGAAAAAAACATTCAAGGCTTATGAATGAGGGCTGCATCTGGCATCTGGATTACACAGAGATTTATTTTTCCTTCCTAGGAGGTGAGTTTTATCATTGTCAAGAAGGACTTTTTAAAGTCTCAATGTATAGATAATGTTACGCTGGGGCCTGCATAATTGAGTCAGATTAACATGGATTGTGTCTACACCTTGCCAGAACAAACAAGTGATTGTGTTCCACTCTGAGTAAAAGTCAATCACATCAGCTACCTAATCATCAGATGATTGAAAATACAGATAGTTAACTGAAATTTAACTGGTAACTTGCAGTTTCTGAGGAATTGGTCTATTTCACCTAAGTTGTTGAATTTCTGTGTATAAAGTTGTTTGCAGTATTCTCTTATCCTTATGAATGGCTGCAGGTGATAGCCAATTTTATTCCTGTTGCTGGTAACTGGGTCTTCTCTCTTTTTATTTTCATAACTCTTGATAGAGCTTTTGTCAGTTTTATTGATCTTTCAAAGAAACAGCTTTTTGTTTCATTGATTTTTCTCTTTTATTTTCTTGTTTCTAATTCATTGGGTTCTGCTGTTTTATTTCCTTCCTTCCACTTGTTTTGCTTTATTTTGTCCTTATTTTTTTAGTTTCTTGAAATAGGAACTTAAATTATTTACTTATTTATTTGTTTGTTTATTTTTGAGTTATAGTCAGTTTACACTGTTGTGTCAATGTCTTGTGTACAGCACAATTTTTCAGTCATACGTGAATATACATATATTCATTTTCATATTCTTTTTCACCGTGAGCTACTACAATGAACTTATACTCTTGATTTGAGATCTTTCTGCCTTTCTAACATAAGCATTTAGTGCTATAAATTTCCCTCTCAGCACTGCTTTGGTTGCATCAGACATATTTTGATATGCTGTATTTTCATTTAATTAAATTTCATTTGAGACTTCCTCTTTAATACATGGGCTATTAGAAAGTGTTTTGTTTAGTTTCCAAGTGTTTGGAGATTTTCCTGGTATCTTTCTGTTATTGATTTTTAGTGTGATTCCACTGTGGTCTGAGAACATACACTGTACAATTTCAACTTAAAACATTTGTTGAGGTTTGTTTTATAACTCAGAATATGGTTTATCTTGATGAATATTTCAGAGGCATTTGAAAATAATGTATGCTCTACTGTTGTGGGGTGGAGAATTCTATAAATGTGAATCAGATCGTGTTGGTTGATGGTATTATTGAATTCTATATCCTTGCTGATTTTCATCTAGTTGTTTTATCAGGGCTTTTGAAGTCTCTAGCTATAATTATGGTTTTGTCTATCTATTTATTCACTTCTACCAATGTTTGCTTCATACATTATAGTAAATATCTTTTATTTATTCATAGGATTGGTTATTTGTTCTTTATCTCTTTGATTTCTTACAGTCTCATCAGAGGTCTATAAATTTTATTTATTTCCTCAAAGGGGCATCTTTTGGTTTTTTGGTCTGTATTTTTCAATTTCATTACTTTTTGTTCTTATTTTTACTTTTCCCTTTTTTATAATTTATTTTTGTTTATTTTACTGAGATCAATTTTCAGCCTTCTTTTAACATATGCATTTAAAGTTCTAAATTTTTTATTTAATTTGAAATTTGTGTGAGTTTCAATATACAAAATTTCAGTTATTATTCAGTTTTAAATATTTTCTAATTTCCATTATGATTTCTTCATTGACCAATAGTTACTATGAACTATATTTCTTAGACTCAAAACATCTTTTTAAAAATTACGTGTAGTTATGTTCCTGTAAATGACTTCTAAGTTAATTGCATTGTGGTCAGGAAGCTCACATCACCATGAATTGCTGCTCCTCCACCATCTTCTATCTCTATTAGTGGAGTTACAGTTAACCACCCCTATAACAAATTTTGGATCTGTTCAGAATATCACACTCTCACATCTATATCCAATCAATCATCAGGCATAAATCTCAAATCTGGACCCTACACATCAACCCACCTGCAATGACTTAGTTCAGTTCCTTAGGATCATACAACACACCTCCTTTCATACCTTGCTTTCTCTGGCCTTCCTGGGACCAGTCTCTTCCTTACTCTGGTCCAAGCTGGCTTAACTGAGGCCATTCCTGGGATGTATCTAGAATGCTGATGACCTGGAACCAAGGTTTTTTCAAGCACAACTGAAACACAAAGTGATGGACGCAGGGTTCAGTGTTCAACATCTTGCCCTGTCGCTTACAAGCTGGATAATCCTGAGCAAATTCCTTAAACTCTAAGCCTATTTCCTCCTCAGCAAAAAGGTGGTAATAATGCTCACGTTATAGGATTGTTATAAGAATTAAATTTTAAGTAAATGCAAGTTAGGTGCCTATCACATAGTAGGTACTTAATAAATTGTAGCCAGTAAAAGTAGTAATTGAAATCATAATAGTACCCAGACCTGTCCCAATTTTCACCAATTTCCAGCTGGGAGAAGGTAACGGGATTCACCAGAGGATAATCTTCTCCCTTCAAAAAGTTGTCTATTTGACAATAATGACAATAAAGATGACTACCTCCAGGGATATCAAGTCACATTATTTCCCTGGCTCTGTGGCACTAAGTGTTTAAAGTATTTAGGTGAACACGAATTTTGCCATATCGCTCAACTTCCAAAAGTAAGCCTCCAAAAGCAAAGGGTAACTCATAAAGAAGGTAGGAGGGAAATAACTGCTTGAACATCAAATACTTTTTACAGCAGCATATTTTTATTAATTAAGTGCAAATAGATCAAAAATACCACACAGATTAATTTCCTTTTAAGACATAGAGGTTTAATAATTAAAGGATAGAGTCTTTGCAAAATTTGTTTGTTGTTCTGCCAAAATCTAAAGTGGTATGCAGTACCTGGATTCTCTAAAACACATCAGTCTCGCCCAATATTAATCTAGCCCTTTAGAAAGTGCTGTATCTTTGTGCCTTTTCCTCGCAAACGTTTAAAGAAAAGGTTGCCAAAACACAAAAGTAAGCGAGGAAGTAAGTATAGTTGATAAAGTGCTTTAAAATTTCCATTTAAAGTTTTCTTTAAAATAACACCTCACACTGAGGCTATTGAGCACTTTTTTATGTGGCAGATCTCATGCTGAGCAATTTAGATGCATATGTCAATGAATCCTCACAGCATTCTTGAGAAACAAGTGTTATGATTATCTGTACTTTAAAGATGTAGAAATTGAGGCTCCAAGAGATTAGGTAAAATTCTAACAGCTAGATCTTGAACCCAGGTCAGCAAGACCTTGGCTCTTAATCTTTTAAATGTGATTGTTTCAGTCTGATGGAGCAGTTATTTTTGGTACCAACTTCCCTGTAGAAAGCCCAAGTGAGACCAGTTGTGGTCTGTCTGTGAAAATTCCTTTGGCCACAGGTTGGTGTTCTTGATTAAACCTTGCAGCTGGGAACATCTGCCTTGGTGCCTTCCACATCTCCCCAAGTTCTCTGACCCCCGTGTTACTGAGGTCAAGTCAGTGAATGAGAAAGTTGCAAAATTTATCAAGTTATTTAAAAAAAAAAAAACACCTGTTCATTTTTAACCATTTACAACATTTATAGCCATTCAAATTGGCTGGGATGGTTGCAGCAGCTTTTGGCGATTTTTGTGCGGTCGAGGTGACTGGCATAATGAGTTCATTGAGTCTCGTTTTAGTTTTTCTGCAGCTGTTTTCCGCTGCCTTTCATCGTGGACAGCTAAAGTTTAATATATTCTACATTTTTCAATACTGTGGATATGTGACCTTTTAAATTGAGAATTACTTGTGTATGACAAATTAGAAGTGTTGCTCATAGCTCAAATATCAAGGATTTCAGAACCAAGGCAGAGGGATGTGCTCATCCAACATATTTTAAATGTAGTTCCCAGTATTTTGTAATTATTTTAATTCATACATTTTTAAACTGACTTAATGAAATGAATATTTGCATGTGTTTTAGGCAGTGTCAAGAACTAAGAAGTATCTGAGATTTCACTCCACTTGTAATCTAAAAACTTAATCTGTTGCGGGGAGTGTATAGCTCAGTGGTAGAGTACGTGTTTAGCATGCGCAAGGTCCTGGGTTCAATCCCCAGTACCTCCATTAAATAAATATATAAATAAATAAACGTAATTACCTCCCCCCCGCCCCCCAAAAAACTTAATCTGACACAGTCTCGTGGGTGCTAGTATAAGACACGAGACTCCAAGGTCAGAAGTGAAGTGCAATTTATTACTCAAAGAAACAGCAACAGCTAGACTGTCAACACTTTAGTGCAAGTTCCCTGTGAGTCCCAATTCCCACAAGATGATGGGTAGAGGGCCAGGTGATACCCCCACACACAGTGGGTTGTATCAGAGGAGAAGAATTCTGAGTTTAAGGAACCCAAATCTTTTTTTAAATGGAAAGTAAACCTCTTTGCCCTTTGCTTAGGAGAGAGACTCTGTTCACTATGCAAATATCTTTGAAAAGACAGTCCAGAACAAAGGACCGACTTGTCCTGCTTACGAGATGCTTCTCTTGCTTACAAGATGTACAGAAACATGAGCGAGTCTTGGAAAATGGTCTCCCAATGAGCAGATGAAAAGTGCTCAATTTCTGAGATGGGAATCACACAAGAAAATGAGGTTCAGCCGAGTTAGACTCACAAATCTACTGTAAAATGCCTGTGATAAAATGACTGCGGCAAATTAAAAGTGAAACCCCAGCTTAGCTATTTTAACTAAAATAAACCTTAAAAACAAATCTTCAGTCTCATTTGACATAGACTGATAAAAATTTTATCCCAGTAAAGAGAAACAATTCTGTGGGTCGTGAATCAATGATACTGCGATTGGCAATTTGTCATGTTGGCCATTCTACAAGTTGAATTGATTTGGGGCAAATAGATCTTTGTTTAAACTGGCCCGCTTCCTGGCCCCACATTCAAGGTCCTATTCCCTATTTGATCTCAATCACCACTAAGCTAAGGTGCTAACTGAAAAGAATATCGTTTTTTCCTTTCTCAATAATGCCTGCGTTTTAACAGAGAACTTCACAAATTGGCAAGTTTGACAAACTGACAAAATGACTCTGGCAACTCCCAGAATAACTAATCTATATTGTCAAATTTTCTAGCTCTTGACATATGCAAGAGGAGATATTTGGACACATGCTAGCTTCCCCAAATCTCACAAACCAGAACACACGTGTTAGGTTTTCAACCTGATTGGAGTCTCGCATTCATTGACTTTTCCATCTCAAAGCAAAGGCTCCATTCTGTTATTATTTCACTCTTTGTCCAGTTTAGCTCCTTCAGTTCCTTATTATATAAATTCTCTTGCAAATTCTCTTTATCTCCTCTACTTCTCTCTCCCTTACTCCTAATGGCCAGCACTAGAAAATCCCAAATATTTGTCTGCTTTGTGCCACGTCCATGCAGCTGAATTTGGCCAGAGAGTTACAACACTAGACAAATCAGTATGCCTATAAGTTGATGGATTCCAACCCCAAGTGGGCATTTAATGACACCAGTACTTTTACCAACGATCATACATTTCTTTCCTAAACCTGCTTCCCCTCTGCCCACAAGGCTGTTTCGTACTTCATCTACTCTTCAAATTTCCTATGCATCCTTCTCTTCCTTAAAAGGACTGCATTATGATTTTTGTAGATCCTAGACACTTTTGCCTTCATGAGTCTCTTCCTGTTTAAAAAAAAAATTGTAAACCTAAAAATTATGTTTTGCCACTGAGTCGGTATAAAGACAAATACAATCCCAGCTTGACTCATTATTATATATTCATCGTTACCATATTGATTTCTTTCCTTCCAATTTCAAAAGAAATTAAAATTAAAACATTTTTCATGGACGCCTAAAAGTGCTGTGAGCCCCTGTATCTGGTGGCTGAGTCAGTTCGCTCTGCTCTCCAGCATCTCTTTCTCTGATGGCCTTGATTTTTATTTTATTTAGAAAAGAATTCAAGGATTCCTCTTCTTGGAGTGTAGATCTTGGGAGTGAAGCCCATGTAGGAATTGTGGAAGGGAAGTTGTCACTCGCTATACAATGGGGGTTTCTCAACCTTGGCCCTGTTGAGAATTTAGGGTTGAGTCTTTGTTGTGGGGGACTGTAGGACATTTTACAGCATCCCTGGCCTCTAGCCTCTGAATACCAGAAGCATCTCCCCATAAGCCAACCAAAATGTCTTCAGACATTACCAAAAGTCCCCTGAGAGGCAAGATAGCCCCTTAGTTCGAGAACCACTATTCTACAGGAAAAAATTGAAGTCGTGGCAGTGGATGCGTTCTCCTTGGGGAAGTGTTTAGAATAAGAAGAGGATTACAGTAAATCCCAACCTGCGAGGGACTAGCAGAAGAGAAGGAACCACCAGAAAATAGTGGTTTGCTCATAACCTGGGGTAGACCTGGAGGATTTAGTTAGAAATTTTCAGATGTCTACAACCTCTTAGGGAACCTGCTGAGCAAGGAATGTGTAGGCCCACCTACTCAGGCCCTCTCAAATATGGGAAAGTTCCCCACCATCAAGATGATTCACTGCATCTCCGTGTAAAGATGGAGAGTTGACGTGGACAACCTCTGAGAATTTGCCTAAGCCTCTGAGGTTCTGTGAAATAGTTCTCATCGTTACAAATGGGAGCCAGATACTACAAAGCCATAGAGCTTCTTGATTTTTTAAACTGAAGGTCAGATCTATGACCTCTGTGGGCCATGTGGAGTTGTGGCAGATGTAACATTTTTTTCCAAATCTTTTTTCCTCATAGGTGTTACTCCCCCATAAGCCTTTTGCCCTCCTAACTCTATTTTAGCATCTGCTTCTCAGAGAATCCAAACTAACACTGGAGTAGAGTTTATTTCTTCTTCCCACATTGTGGAAAGGATATAAAGTGGATATTATCCTCAGTGCCCACATTAGTTTTGGTCCATAATCCCATCTATGTACATGAACACATGCTAAAGTGAATGCATACAGAATACAGCATTTTAATTTATGACCTGTAGCAGAAGTAGGCTTTCAAAAAGGGGAACTGGAGCCCTTCTTTTCTATATTTTACTACTTACCCTCTTATTTTTTTTTCCTCGCATGAGGAGTGTTTAACCTCACTTCTGTTTGATTCTCCTCATGAGATGACTAAACTCACCGCTGACATTCAAGGAAGACGGCACTGGCAGTGGCTGAACCAGATCCTGTGGTCCCTCAAGGGTCTCAATGCCTGTTCACTTGAGTGGGGTTAGTTCATCAGTGGTGCAACAAACATGAGTGTCTGTGTTTGTTTTATTCATATGTGACCCTATACACTGTGGACAGGGTGGACTCATAAAGCCTGTCTATGACCAGAGCTAAAAACTGGCCAGGGATACAGCAGAGCAGTGGACTCTGCTAGGTTTGCATAGCCAAAAGATTCTTTCAACAGGTTACCTTTAAATCCTTGAAATACCTGGGGACCTTGTGGTTATGAATCTTATAAACAGCCACAAGTATGCTAATCAAAGGACACTCTCTCCTGGTAAACTGTCTGCCTTGGATTTCATTGGCATTTGTTTCAATTGTGTTTCAAGTGTGCAAGAGACAGACTTCTACACCATGTTATGATGTTAAGATGGTCCCCATGTTTTCACCCTGTATAATCACCTCCCCTTGAGTGCAGGCAGAACTGGAGACTTGCTTCTAACCAACAATCATAAAGATAAAGAGATCGTTCCCCTGTGATTACTTTACAATTTGTATAGAAGCTTCTGAGCAGACTAGCTCTCCACTCTCCTAATGATCTTGAAGAAGAAAGGCACCATGAGATCTATAGCCACAGAGAAATAACTCCTTCCAACAACCTAAGGGAACCTGGAAGCATATCCTTCCCCAGTCGAGCTTCTGATGATAACACAGCCTGGCTGACACCTTGTGACACCCTAAGCAGAGGACCCAGATTCGTGGTGACCAGACTCCTGACTTCTGGAAACTGTAAGATGATGAATACATATTATTTTAAACTTCTAAATCTGTGGTAATTTGTTCCTCAGCAATAGTAAACTAATACAAACTGTTGCTTTTAAATTATTCTTGCTTTTTTTTTCTTTCCTACCTCTGTCAGTATTTATTGGAGGTTATAAATGTCATTTTTTGTTTGTTTCAGAATAAGCCTTAAACATTTTTTTATGGAAAGGGATAATATTTTAATCCTTTTCCCCCTCAAACTCATAACAGAGACTGCAAAATAGTCAAATGCTTTCTGTCATGAAACTCTATGTTTTAGTCAAGTCCAGAAGCTGATTAATCAGAATAAAGCTGACCTTATTCATATTTCACATTGACTTTCAGTTTGGCCTCCGTCTCCTAAATGTTTCATTTGCATTCGATGATGAAAAACAAAACAAAAAAGAACCCAGCCCCTCGAAAAAAAAATCTAAATGATATAAAACAGGCTTTGCCTAATGGTTGATTTCAGTTCAAGCCATCAAATATTTGGGTAATATATGTTCACTGAATTGCCTATTAAATTACGTTTCTTAAAGGAAGAGAAGACAATTTAAATGTTTCAAACATTTAAAATGACTATACTAGTGATTATTATAGAAGTAGCTGAGTTTGGGATTTTAGTGATACAGAGAAGATTAGCCACGGAGAGAAATGTTTTTGTGCTAGCTTTATGGTTTATATCCGTCAGGGAAGGCTAGCATAAGTTATTTTATCCACAAAATCATTTTCTAGAGTGACCTTTTGGTGTATTTGTTTTACTATTCTGGATAATGTGTAATAAACACATTGCAGTATTTTACATTATGTAAAGCCCTCTTTGTCATTTGAAAGGAAAAGTATTAGCCAAACTTCACTTGAAACAGTATGATCTTTCAGCAAGTAGCAGAAAGGGACATGATGGACGGTATACGTCAAACTAAAGAGGTTTGATATGAATTATAAATGTTTTGCAATATCTTCATACATTTATAAGAGCGAATGTCTTATCTCCTTAGTCGGCCTTTTTTCTTTATTTTTTTTTAATAGAAACTAGATGGCTTACTATATTCATTTAGAGAAAGTATCTCAACATGCCCGTAATTATAAAATTCCTGGGGAGTGAGTTAGTGTGTATCGGTTAAAGTTGTCTTTTTATAGCACTTGAGATGCATTCTTCCTTATAAAGGGAAGCATATATGCTTTAGAAAACTTTTCTTTTTAATGAGAGAAAACTGCAGAGCAAGGAAAATATTGTGCCAAAGAATGGCTTAGAATATAAATTATTTCAGAAAAACTCTAAGATGGTAGAGTGGAGGAAACTGACAAGAAAAGGAAATGCTGCTATGCAGTGAAGACCTCTAAAATGGCTGAGAAGTTTAAGATTTTGGACAGAATCTAGAAGAGAGAAGATATCAAAGCAAGAGAAGATGGTGCAGATAACTTTTTTTAAAGCTAAAAGAGTAATGATTTCCCCTCCACTGGAGAAGAAATGAACAAATTGTTTATAGCATGTAGGTAAACATATCAACTGTATTACCCCTTTCATAAAGTCTAGGAATTCCTTCAAAGACCATTTTTGGTTTTTTACTTTCTCTGTGGGGTTTTTTTTTTTTTTTGCTAGATTTTTAAAATTGAAGTATAGTTGATTTGCAATATTGTGTTAGTTTCATGTGTACACCATAGTGATTCAGTCATCAAAGACCGTTTTGGATTTAAAGATATAACGTTTAGTAAACACACGTCATAATTTGTGGCCATCCAGAACTTTTGAACACCTAAATTTGGGGAATGACCCACCTTATGAGTCCTGTTTTCCCAGCTGAGAATCCAGAAACTCATCCTTCCAGCCCTCTCGGAAGTTAGGGCATAAACACTTCAGCCCATGAATAGACTCAACCAATGAAGTGCGCTTAATGAGATTTCAGAGAGACCAATATGAGGAAGCAGACATGGTGGAGACCATTCTCTGAAGGAGGCGATGGCAGATGCAATGGCTTTCAGGGACAATGATAACAAGCATCCATTCAGCATCCACTGCCCAGGGTCAATGGGGTAATTCGTGGTGTTTACACCCAGTGGCAGCAACAGTGGAACCCTTTCTGGAGCCATCTTGAAGTGCCATTTGAGTGTCATCCCTGCCCATGTATCTTCAAATCTGAGTCTCTAATCCTCTCAGAAGGTCTATTGAGACTTCTCAAAGCTGTTAATAAGTCTTTTGCTTAACCAACCATAGTGAGTTCTAGTGTTTGTAACCAAGACATCTGACGGATACGGTTCCCCTTCTAAACAAAATAGCTATGAAACCCTATGTACAAGGGACTCATCCACAGACAGCTTGTCTAAAATTGCTGCAGTTTTACTTAATCCAGAGTCAGAAAAAATAGCAACTTAGGGAAGTTTTTTTTTTTTGCAATTCAGTAATATTCCAAAAGATTGAGAACTTGAAATACCTAGAAATGAGCACACTAGAATAAAAGATCAATGGAATGCTAAATTTTGTTTTATTAAATGTAGGAAAATCCACTTTTAAAAATAATGACATATAATCCAGTGGGAGTAAGAAATGAGGGAGGTATAAATGAAACTAGAATCATAGAATGTTGATAACTTCTGAGTCTGGGTGATGGGTGTTCTATTTACTTTATGTGCTTTGAGATTTTTCTTAATAAAAACTTACAAATAAAAAAATTATAAATTAGTGAGCTGACATTAGTTGGGAAAAATCCATGCTTCCCTATTTGTCTTTAAAATGAATAAGAGAAGCAAGACTAAATATTGTTGCGAAATTTGGATACCAGTGTTTGCCAAGCAATAGAACTGAGAAAAAAAACTTGTAAAAATAAGAGATAAGGACACACTTATAGTTGATGTGCCCGCTTTTTAGGCCAGTTTGGTCCTCAGTTTCCCAGAAATACCTCATTCAGTCAGTCGACAAATATTCTTATTAGCACCTGCCACATGGTGGTGGTGTTCTAGATACTTGGAATGTGTCAAGAAATAAAATAAAGATCCTTGCCTTTACCTAAACTTTTTCCTGTATGTATTACACAAAATCTCAAAAACTTTTTATACATATCTTCAGTCTATAAGCTCAATTGCCTCATTTTTCAATTTTAAAACTGTCTCCTGTTTCTACAGTTTAGAAGCATAAGGTTTTTATAGTTGAAAAGGAGCTTAGATTTCATACTCATTTTATTATACTTGATATAATACTTTGCCTTTCTGGAGTCTTTTGTAAGTTACAGCATGCCTTGCTGAGACTCAGAGAGGACAAGGGACTTGCCAAGTTTATATTGTGAACAAAGACCTCCCAACTGGCACATTGGTATTTTTTCTGCTATATCAAAATTTGCCTGCTGAAACTGCAGTGATTGTGGTTGACCAGAAAGACTTTAATCTAAACAATCCTACTATTTATATACCCTGAGCCTGTCTCTTCTTTTTGACTCCATTGCTCTCTGTCCTCCTTTGTCCTCCTCCCTCATTGGCTCTAACCCAAAGCTACAAATGACTAAGATGTGCCTTTCTCTTTGGCACTGACATCCGCATAAGCTGCCATTCCTTAACCATTGTTCAGCTAGGCTCTCCTAATTTAGAGCTTTAATCTCCTCTGATAACATCGTCTCTTCATTACTGTAAATTAACTTGTCGGGGCATTTTTATCCATCTTCCAGTTATCTACACGTTTCAGATGTCTAGGTACCCAATAATGAACAAAGGATGGGGGCCCCAAGGCTGAAAATTCTACTGTCGTACTGAATGACTTCCAGGTTCTCTCTTACTTCTGAGCTCCATAGAGTATGTCCCTATCTAATGCAGCCCCTAAGGGGGTTCTGTTTATGTCTTCACTGTATGTTCATCACATCCCCGATGCCTAAGTTCCTTTAAAAAATATTGGAGGTTTAAGTCTTATCAAAAGTGCTTCCAACTAGCTACTCAGTTACTATTTAGCCACCTGATCGCTCACACTCTCTCTCTCTCTCTCTCTCTCGTCTCTCTCTCACTCGATATGAAGTGTTTGGGTTATCTATTGCTGTGTAACAAATCACATCAAAATATAGTAGCTTAAAAATTTATTATTATCTCTTGTGGTCCTGTAGGTTGACTGAGCTCAGTTAGGTGGTTTTGGGTCCTCCCCCATCTTTGAAGTCAGATGGATGGAGCCATCTGAAGGCTCAATTCGGCTGGATGTCCAAGATGGCTCCTTTGGTCACATGCCCGGCTTATCAGTTGGGACGCCTGAAATAGCGAGGGGCTTACCAGATATATCTCTCTCCACACAACCTCTTCGGGTGGCAGCTGGAACTTCCTCGAAACATAGAAGTCTCGGGGTAGTCAAACTTCTTACCTGGCAGCTGTCCCCCCCCCCCCCCCCCCGAGAGCCAGTGTTCCAAGAGACCCAAGTGGAAGCTGCAAGGCTTCCTTTGACTTCAAAAGGAAAGGACTACACGAAGGCATATTTTGTGCAGAATACCAGGACGTGCGGTTCATTGCGGGATGAGGGCCATCTTTGGTAACTAGCTATCAAATGAAGGGAAGTGAGATCTGCAGCTAACAATCAGTTTTGCTGCTAGTTCACCCGGCTGGCAGGACTTTATCTTTCAGACAAATATAATTGCCTAAAAATACAGCCCTCTTCTTTGAGTAAGCATCGCAGACCCAGAATTCCTGTTAATTAAACAGAAGAGAAAAGAAAAACTTTGAACTTAGATGACTTGCATCTCTTTAAACTGTACTTAATCTCTCATTTATTGGAGCACGTGATAATAGCTCAGACTTTGTTCTGTCGATGGCTGGAAGCAGACTTGCCACCATTCTAGAGCTGACAAGCCAAAACAGGTGAGTCCACCTGGCATGATTCACCTTGGTAGGAGCAATTCCTCCCTAGCTCTGGGCTGGCGGGCTACCTGCTCCCTTTCACACACCCAGGCTCACCCACAGCCTGCAGCATACCTGGTATCTTTTCAGCAATGGCGCCTTGAACACGTGCAGAGAGCCATCCAAATGCTTTTCTTTCCCATGAGAGAGACATTTTGTGAAGTCTTTGGCAGCATGCTGGCTGGCAATGTCATCTGGCTGGCATACTTCTCCCGTATCGAGTTATGGCACTGCCACCTCTACTCTGGAGAGTTTCGAAATTTCAATTTGCACACCCTGTAAGATGTGAGTCATTCTGCTCACAAAGGAGGAGGAGGAGGAGGCGGCCATCTGCTAGTCATGAGCAGATGACAAATACCCTGCACCGCGAATTTCCATCCTCATTTCACAATATTTAAGTAAACACATTTTGTAACCATTTTTTTCAGAGTTCCTTAGTGCTTAAAATGGAATTTGGGCGGGGGTAGGGGGGAGTAAACAATATATGAAAGCCGCCTTCTCTCTTCTAAAGAATTATATGATCAAAGTGACACTGAAGGTGACCACGACTAAGTGCTGTCTGTTGAACGATCAGAGCAAATAGAATACACATCTGAATCGAGTGGTTAAGCCCCATATCATTTCGGACCCACTGGGCAAAGTTTCCAGGTCTGTGAGCTCCATTAAGCACGGCTCCATGGTGACCTCTACTGTCTGCCTGCGAGCATCCCATCAAAGACAAAGAGTTTCCAGATAGCATCAATGTAACATTTCTGTATATTATGCTATGAGGAGGAAGGAAATTGAAGAAGGAAAAGATAGATGCTCTACCCTTAAATTATAAAAGACAGATTACATCCATAAAATAACCGGGAACTAATGCAAGATCTAACTTCGTGTTAGCTTCAAAATGTGCAGCGTGGCTCAAAGTGGAACTTACTCATTTCTTCCGCACCTTTATCTGAAGATGCTAACAATAACAGGAAAAAAAACAGTAAAATAGAAATAGAAAATTAAGATTAGGGAGAAAAGTGAATGCAAATGTGCTAAACAGAAAGCTCAGTGTCTAAAGAACTTTCAGGTTTGGCTCTGAGCATCCTAAAAGCTAGAAGAAAAAAAAAAAAAGTAGGATGGATTGCCTAGACTTTACTACCATGATGAAAGAAGACTATCATTTCTCAAGTGGGATCATTTCTCTCGGCGCTAAATGCTGAATGGAATCCCCGTGGGGGTTTTGTGAGTGTATCCCAGGAGGTCCAAGGGCTGGTATGCTCCTCAGAATTTATACTGCTGCTACAGGAGCAGACGTAGTAGGGCTGTTTCTTTTCACTTTTGTGAGAAAGAAAGGGTGTGTGCCGTTGAGAAAATGAAACACATCCTGCTGGCAAGCAGAGAAAGTGAGAAACGGACCTGCTGGCAGCCAGGTCCCAACTAGTATTAACGGTGCTGGGCCATGGCCACGCCATGATCATATTTGGAACAAGATAAAGATAAAGCCACTCTTGAATCACCAAGAAGATGACTAAACATCCTCCTTCTCTGACTAACCTAAGTGACTGCTGTTCCTTTACCGAGGACAGTTCTAGCCTTGTTGGTCTCATATGAAAACTATTGAGATGCCAAAACACTGAATGGCCCCAGCTCTTGAAAACATCTGATCCAGAATGGCCCCTGTTTCCCTAATTTCTCTTGGAAATCACTTGGAGTAAACTCAATTCCAAGAAGAGGTCACTCTCCCCTTCCAAGACACTCCAGGATTCCTCTGGTCTGCGTTTTTGTTTGCTGCAACGAGCCCAACAATGATTAGTGTGTCCCTTCTGAAGGTTCTGATGCATGGCGCAGGAAGCAAAGACCCAGATGTCCCTTGCCAAGCATCAGATGTGTAATTGAATGTTTATGCCGCCATCTGGGGCATGGTTTTCTTGTCCACGTGATAGGAACATCCTTTCTCCCTAACGTCTAGACAGATCACACTGCCCTCCACTGCTTGTGGTTGATAATCCTCCACCCCCCTCCCCCACAATCTACCACCTCTCCCAGCCTTGATGAGACACACATTCAAGTTCCAGCCCCAGGAGAATGCATGGTTTCTGTCCACTCTATCACACAGAAAGGTCACTACTGAGTCCTTGATGTGCCTTCCCATCTGTCACTCAGAAAAATGGGAGTCATCCTTGAGAATACTCCCATGGAGTGACTTCCATTGAGACATTATCTTTTCAAGTCAGGGTTTACACATGGAAGGGTTTAGTACTCCAAAATTGCTCGCTGCTGAAGTGGCTCTCAGTCTGGACTTCCTCTCCCCTCTCACAGAAAGTACTGAAGGGAAGGGGTGAGGGATGGTGTGGCATCTGCCTCCCATGTTGCCAACACCACCCAGGAGGGCTGATTGTTGATGGAAGGTGGGAGGCAGGAAAGTTCACAGAATCTCAAGGCTAGAGGGAACTTTAACCACAATTAAGTTCTATGCATGTGTCCCCTCAGCAACGGACTAACCAGGAGGCTGCACGGCTGTGACCAAACATTTTGAGCTTCACCAAGGGATTTTTCTCCCCCTGTGCTAAGGAGTCCCTCTCACCGAGCACTGAGTTGAGTCTAAGGAAGCAGGAAGGTGACAGAACACAGTGTGTATATGTGTGTGTGTGTATTCACACATATCAGGACAGGGTGGGTTGGAAAACACAAATGAGGGTGTGATGCATTTCCACTTCCCTGAAACTTAATCTTCTTTCTTTTTTTCAATTGAAATAGTCAGTTACAAGGTGTTAATTTCTGATGCACAGCATACTGTTTCAATCATACATATATACATATGTATATTCAATTTCATATTCTTTTCCATTATAGGTTATTACAAGATATTAAATATAGTTCTCTGTGCTCTACAGTAGAAACTTGTTTATCTATTTTTATATATAGTAGTATCTGCAAATCTCAAACTCCCAATTTATCCCTTCCCACCCCCTTTAGCCGCTGGTAACCATAAGTTTGTTTTCTGTGTCTGTGAGTCTGTTTCTGTTTTGTAAATGAGTTCATTTGTATCTTTTATTTTTAAGATTCCACATGTAAGTGATATCATATGGTATTTTTCTTTCTCTTGCTGACTTACTTCACTTAGAATGAAGATCTCCAGGTCCATCCATGTTGTTGCAAATGGCATAATCTTATTCTTTTTTATGACTGAGTAGTATTCCATTGTATAAATACACCACTTCTTTATCCAGTCATCTGTCGATGGATATTTAAGTTTTTTTCCATGTCTTGGCTATTGTAAATAGTGCTGCTATGAACATTGGGGTGCGTGTATCTTTTTGAATTAGAGTTCCCTCTGGATATACACCCAGAAGTGGGATTGCTGGATCATATAGTAAGTCTATTTTCCATTTTTTAAGGCATCTCCATACTGTTTTCCATAATGGCTGCACCAAACTACATTCCCACCAGCAGTGTAGGAGGGAGGGTTCCCTTTTCTCCACACCCTCTTCAGCATTTATCGTTTGTGGACTTTTGAATGGTGGCCATTATGACTGATGTGAGGTGATACCTCATTGTAGTGTTGATTTGCATTTTTCTGATAATTAGCAATATTGAGCATTTTTTCATGTACTTATTGGCTATTTGTATGTCTTCATTGGAGAATTGCTTATTTAGGTCTTCTGCCCATTTTTGGATTGGATTATTTGTTTTTTGTTAAGTTGTATAAGCTGTTTATATATTCTGGAGATTAAGCCCGTATTAGTCACATCTTTTGCAAATATTTTCTTCCATTCCGTAGGTTGTCTTTTTGTTTTGTTTCTAGTTCCCTTTGCTGTGCAAAAGCTTATAAATGTAATTAGATCCCAATTGTTTATTTTTGCTTTTATTTCTATTGCCTGGGTAGACTGGCCAAGGGGAACATTGCTAAGATTTATGTCAGAGAATGGTTTGCCTGTGTTTTCTTCTAGGAGATTTATAGTGTCTTGTCTTATGTTTAAGTCTTTAAGCCATTTTGAGTTTATTTTTGTGTATGGTGCGAGGGAGTGTTCTAACTTCATTGCTTTACATGCTCACCAAATTGTTTCCATCCTGCCTCAGAACTTTCCATCATACCCAGCCTCAGGGAGGTACCCTAGTCTATTCTACCTTGCTCTGTCCTATCTCAACCAGTCCCTTACTGTTCCATAAGATGATGGATGGCTAATTAGTAAATGAAACAATTCAGAGAGAATCTGATATGGCCTGTTGGGTTTCCTTTTCAGAGGCCTTGCATTGAAAACTGGGGCTTCTGGAGACACCAACACTTTATCTTAAGGGATAGTTCAGGGAATACCTGGGATGTACTTCTACTATCCATGGCACGTTGCTGGTGTCCGAGTTGCTGGTGTCGGGCCCTATTCACACACAGACCTCTGCTTGTTCCCTAAGAACAGGGACCGGGTCCAGCTTTGGTAACTTCTGTGATTGGTTTTCTTTTGGTTTCTCCCAAGGCTGGGCTTACAGAGGATATCTTCCTTTTTGATACTCTAGGGTATAGTGAATTCCATGAATTGGTTTGTTTGTTGTTTGTCTTTCATATAAAGAGAGCAGTTGCATTTCATATTGTCAGAGAATGAGCTGAGTACTTTTTTTTTTTTAATTCCAGCTAATGGTAATAGGTTTAGGTTGTAATAGCAGGTAATGGAGGGTTCTTTCTATCCTTCTCAGCTCTGACTCTTGTCTTGAACACTAGCTACCGAAGTGAATTCACGTCCATAAACCTCAGTTTCCTCATCCGTTAAATGGGAATTTGAAATATCAACATTATTGGATGAGTGAGGATTAAATAGGTACCTGCTACACTGTAGGTGCTCAATTAGCGATTGTCATATCTTCCACCTTTGATGTCATGTTTGTTGACATCCCATAATGCTTGATACGTAAGGAATCTAGCAATGATTATGAAAGTTTGTTGGACACTCACCAAAGTTCACACTCGCCATGTGAAGAGCGGGCCAGCCTGCTTCTAACAGAGAATGTGTCTTTGTTGCCCTCAAGAACATGGCTACTGTTCTGTTCCCCAGTGAGGCCATTGTCCAGAGCTGGAGACAGGACTAGAGTATTTCTCTCCTCTGATTTCCGGAAAAGGTGAACAACACCAGGGCTAATTAGCTGGAGTCAAGGTAAGAGGTCTTTGAAATCCACCTGCGAAAGATTCATCTTGAAAAAGAAATACCTGTTTCTGTAACAGCTTCTGCTTTTTAAATGCCTGCCATTTGACTGAGGAAAACCTTTCAGCTTTGGGGTTTTTTTTCTGCAGGCTTCTGACCTCTCACCTACTTTGAGTGATTCACTCAGGCTATTCATTGCCCAGGAATGTTGGCTTTGGCAAAGAACCGCAAGTCTCTTAAAATAAACACAACTGAGCTTTCATCTCACAGCGATCGCTGCTGGCTGCATATTTCACACACTGTACAGCAGGATATGTTAAATTAAAATCATAATCTCCCAAGTGAAATCCGGGGCCTGGGTAAAGCCACGCGAGAATTACTCATGCATTTACTTCCAGTGAATATGTACTTAAGCGCTTCAGCCATTAAGTCTCCCAGGTAATGGTCTCATCCCCTCCCAATTATCCGAACCCACAGTAAATTAAACCCATCCAGAAGAATGTCATTCGGAAAGGAAGAATGTCATTCGGAAAGGAAGAAGTCAGTGCCAACACCCTTTTAAATATATAGGTCCTGGAGAGGTGAGTCTGGATTACCTTGTCAGTTCTTTCAAGCACATCTCCAATTTGAACTTAAATCTTGCTAAGTCGATATACCGAAGCCATATGGATTAACAATATCTCCAGCGTTATGTTCAGTGTTTTGAGTAGTTCAAAGGAATAGAGGACACTTAGCCTTCAAGAGCTTGACGTCTTCTGGGAGATCAGTAAGATTAACAAGTGCAAAAAAAAAAAAAATAGTCATAGGGGCCAGGTGCAGACAGTAGTAAAGTAAAGAGGAGGAAGGCAAGTCCTTTCTCTGAGTGAGGTCCGGGGCCTGACCCCCTCCAACTGCAATGACTACAAGGTAAACCCTTAACCTATCTAGCATCTCAGTTTCCTCACCTATCAAATGGGGATATTAGCCTAACCTTATTGACCTCACAGAGGGCTTGTAATGATTCAAGAAGAGAAAAGTGCAATATACAATACCACTTATTATAGCCTACGATAAAGCAAGTGAAACAATTTAATAAGTCCAAAAAGGTGCCTTCCGGATCGCCTTGAAATGGTAGTGAACAGATAAGACATCAGACTGTAAACTTAATATATTATTTGTTAAATGAATGAATGAATGAATTCACCAGTACAGTTTGATTAAATTTCTTTGTAATCCAGTAGCACGAGATCCTAGTTTTTGGGCCTCCCTGAGTTTTCTTCTCATTTATATTACCTAGAGAGTTAAAAAAAAAAAAAATAGGTAACATTGTGATGCCTTTAGAAGATCCTTTGCCCTGTCAGCTTTCTTGAGTTATTGCTAATAGCATCTCCCTGAGCACCACTAAAATGGGCTTTTCTGGGCCCATCTAGAACATAGTCACAGAAAAGAGTTTTCTTTAGCCCAAAAGAAAAAACTCCACTGGGAATAGATTTATGAAAGGCCTTTTGTGCTTCGGTCTAGCACATTGGCTAAAATAAGACTGAAAATGCATCAGGCTTCAAGTGGCTGAAGATATTCATCCCACGGTGTATAGACTAGAAGAGAGAGTAATCTCGGTTTACAAAGATGCTCATGGTCCATGGCAAGCCGTAGAGAGGGACATCTGCGCATCATGCATGACGTTCATCATCTTGCTTAAGAAAAGAACAACATCAAAATACCTACAGGGTTAAAACAGTTCTTTTTCCTTCTCCTAAACGGAATGCGCTTTTATTTCCTCTGGGTTATTATAAAGGGAAACAGATACACACTGTTTAGGAAATGACAGACTTTAGAGAAACAGGAAAACGTAAAATACCTTCTCACTGAGTGATTTTCCCATAGGAAGCATTACCTTCACCAGATGAAACACAAAGGAACAAGACCTTTCCCCAGTGACTGGCAAGCTAAAACATAGGTCCCCCTGGGGTAACAGCAAGTTATGATCATCTTGCCAGATGACAGAGTTCACAGCACGAGCAGGCATCGGTGAGGCACCCTCTGGTAGGAACAGAAGTTCAGAGATGCATGTTTATCTCCCCCACTTCCCTGTTAATGTGTATCTTGCACCTGCCTCTGTACATGGATTTGATATTGTTCTGGTTTATTGGGTTTGGGGACTTACGTCCATGTGTATGTGTTGATGTTTTTCTCATTTCTGCAATGAGGCTGTAAGATCAGGGGTTTTTTTCTCCTTCCTCTAAATTTCCACAATACTGTCCTACACCTAATACTATTCATAAAAGTACTGGAAGACAGACCTAGAGGAACCCTCACATCAGTCAGGATCCCAACAGGAGATAGAGGCCAACTCGTAACAATCCAATGAAGAGACTTGAATGAAGGGACCGCCTACTGGGTTATGAGAACAAGTGAGAGGTATTGAGGCACCCAGAGATTAGCACAGTAAGAAGCCCTTACCAACTGGATGCCTGAGGAGAATATGCGAAAGAACTAGAACCCTATGGGAGATGGCACTTGGAGGAGGGAGGAGCCATCCAGTGGGAGCTGTGGTCATGAAAGTTTTCAGCCACTGTCAGAAAACGGAAGGTGCAGGAGGAACACCTCGGCATGTTCTCCTTCTGCCCTTCTATCTCCTGCCTGTGCCTGCCAGGGCAGAGAAGGGTAGATAACAGAATGGAGCAGAAGAGGGAAGGGGTGGTAACAGAGAATAACCATCACACGAGTAAAGACTTCAATGCTTTCTGTGCTTCTGTGCTCGGCCACACCCACCACAGTGTCCTGAGTGTAGTAGGGTTTGAGATCTATTCTAGGGCAGTCATCAGACATAGGCAAGAGAAGATAGAGTCCATGGAATACTGGCTTTAGCGTGCCTTCTGTGCGTTTGTTTTCCTAACTCTTCCTTCCTCATCTAGAATGGTTCTTTGATATTTGTCCTGATTCCTGCCTCCCTCTCCCACTGAGAATGACCCCAGGATATGGACAGGTTGGTCAACCTTCTGGACCGTAGTTTTGTCTCTAGAAATATGAAGCATAGACCAGATGCCCCCGCCCCCCCCCCCCCCCCCCGGCCAGGCTTCTTCCAAGTGTAAAATAAAGCAAAAAATAAAGATCTACCAGTCCTTGTTTGCTAAGATTCTTAAAGGAAGGAAAAGGAGAAAATGGGGAGGGGGAGAGTAAAATAAATGATGTTGCAAAGGAAGGAAGAATAAACAAGGATAGCTGAAGTAATTGCTCTGAGACTGTGGATTTTTATGGAGCTTTTAAATCTCTTCAGGATGTGTATGTGGGAGTGGGGAGGGGAGGGTGCTTATTAAGCAAATTTAATCCATTAAATTTCAACTTTACTTTCCCCAGGAATCCAGGATTTCTCCTAAAGCAGTTAAACCTTCAAAATTGCATGAGATCAGTTATGGTTTACTGAAGATTTTTTATTTATTACTGGTCATATCAGCCATTGGCCAAAGAAGTAAGGCACTCTATTGCATTTCTGAGAACCTGGTTATCTGTTTATTTTACAACTAATAAAGTGAAAGCGAACAAGTCCAGCAACTCCTCTCCAGCAGTCTAAAATAGAATAATTGGGGAAGGAGAGATTTAAGCATAATTATCTTAAATTCCTTTAAATCATTTCACTGTTTGCAGAACAGCTTGAACGCATATCCAAGCTTGTTTATATAATGCTGCTAGAATATTACTGTTCTCTCTCCTATGAATCCCTAAATTCCTTCAACATCCCATTGCCAGGGAATCTCTCTGTCATTTCTTCCTAACTTGATCTATTGATTCAGTGCAACCTCAGTCAAATTCCTAGCAGCTCATTTTGCGGATATTCACAAACTGATTCCAAAGCTTACGTGGAGAAACAGAAGACCTGGAATAGCCAATACGTTATTGAAGAAAAAGTTGGAGGACTACCCAACTTCAAAACTTACTATAAAGCTCCAGCAATCAGTAGCTTTATAGTAACAGTAGCTTTACAATGTGGTACTGGTGAGAGAATATTCAAATAGATCAATGGAACAGAATAGAGAGTCCGGAAATAGACTCACACGTATATAGTCAACTGATCTTAGACAAAGGAGCAAGGGCAATACAATGAAGCAAAGACAGTCTTTTCAACAAATGGGAAAAAACTGGACATCCACCTGCAAAAAAATGAATTGAGATATACACCTTATACCCTTCGCAAAAATGAACTCAAAACAGGTCATGAACTTAAACATAAAATGCAAAATTATAACTTCTACAAAATAACATAGGAAAACTTCTAGATGACCTTGGGTTTGGGGATGACATATATATATGTATGTATATATATATGTGTGTGTGTGTATATATATATATTGACGCATAGTCAGTTTACAATGTTGTGTCAATTTCTGGTGTACAGCATAATGCTTCAGTCAGACATGAACATCCATATATTCATTTTCATATTCTTTTTCACCATAAGTTACTACAAGATATTGAATATAGTTCCCTGTGCTATACAGTATGAACTTGTTGTTTATCTATTTTATACAAGTATATATGTATCAGATAGTATCTGCAAATCTCAAACTCCCAATTTATCTCTTCCTTACCCCTTTCCCCATGTGGTAACTATAAGTTTGTTTTCTATGTCTGTGAGTCTGTTTCTGTTTTGTAAATAAGTTTGTTTCCCTTTTTTTGTTGTTGTTTAGAAAAAAATGGCTGCACCAAACTCCATTCCCACCAACAGTGTCGGAGGGTTCCCTAATTTTTAAAATTTTAATGAAGCCCATCTTCTCAACTATATCTTTCATAGAGAGTGCCTTTGGTTTTGTATATAAAAATTCATCCCCAATGTGGATGGACCTGGAGATTGTCATTCTAAGTGAAGCAAGCCAGAAAGAGAAAGAAAAAATACCATATATCACTTATATGTGGAATCTAAGAAAAAGACACAAATGAACTTATTTATAAAACAGAAACAAACTCACAGACATAGAAAACAAACTTATTGTTACTGGGGGGAAGGGAGTGGGAAGGGATAAATTTGGGGTTTGAGATTTGCAGATACTAACTACTATATATAAAATAGGGAAACAACAAGGTCTTACTATAGAGCACAGGGAACTATATTCAATATCTTGTAGTAAGCTATAATGAAAAAGAATGTGAAACAGAATATATATATATGACTGAAACATTATGCTGTACACCAGAAATTGATACAACATTGTAAACTGACTATACTTCAATTAAAAAAATTAAAAATTATTTTCTATGAAAGGTACTGTCAAGAGAATGAGAAGATAGGCCACAAACTGGGAGAAAATATTTGCAAAAGATGTATCTGATAAAGGACTGTTATCCAAAATACACAAAGAACACTTAAAAATTCAAGAAGGAAACAAAAACCTGATTTTAAAACGGGTAAAATATCTGAATAGACATTGAACCAAAGAAGATAGACAGATGGCAAATAAGCATATGAAAAGATGCTCCATATCATATGTCTTTAGGGAAGTGAAAATTAAAACAGCAGTGAGATACCACTACATATCCATTAGAATGACAAACACCAAAACATTGACAACACCAAATGCTGGTGAAGATGTGAAGCAACAGGAACTCTCATTTATTGCTGGTGGGAGTGCAAAATGCTGCAGCCACTTTGGAAGACACTTTTGTAGTTTCTTAAGAAAACTAAACATACTCTTCCCATACAATCCAGCAGTCACACTCCTTGATTTACCCAAAGGAGCTGAAAATTTATGTCCACACAAAAACCTACACACAGATGTTTATAGCAACTTCATTTGTAATTGCTAAAACTTAGAAGCAACCAAGATGTCCTTCAGTGGGTGAATGGATAAATAATCTGTAGTGCATCGAGACAATGGAGTGCTAAAAAGACATGAGTTGTCAAGCCATGAGATGACACAGAAGACCCTTAAATGCATTTTACTAAGTGAAAGAAACCAATCTGAGAAGTCCACATACGATAAGATTCCAACTACGTGACATTATGGAAAAGGCAAAACTATGGAGTCTGTAAAAGGATGAGGGGTTGACAGGGGTTAAGGAGGACAGAAGGCTGCATAGGTGGGGCACAGAAAAATGTTAAGAGCAGTGGAGCTATTCTGTATGGTAGTGTAATGGTAGATATATTTCATTATAAATTTGTCAAAACCCAGAGAATGCATATTTAAGATTGAATCCTAACATAAACTATGGATTTTGGGTAATAATTATATGTCAATGTAGGTTCATTGTTTATAACAAACGTACGACTTCAGTGTGGGCACGTCAAATGGTGGGACTAGGGGGACCTATGACTTGTGGAGGGGGACAGGGGACTTATGGGAACTCTATAGTTTCCCCTCAATTTTATGGTGACACTAAAGTTTTGCTCTTAAAAAGCCTATTATAAAAAAAAAAAAAAAGCATTGCCTTATTGGAAAACATTTTTGGCTTTTTAGCATGGTTTGGGGAGCATTTTAAGATCTAACCCCTTACCCACGGTTCCACTCATGCTTTGTCTCTTTGCTCTCAGACTCAGTTTGCATGTACCTTGAAACTATTTCTTTTATGTCGCCAGCAATACGCTGCTCATTATTTATATACATGCCTGCCTTTCCCCATGAGACTATGTGAGTTCCTTGAAGCAGAAACTAGGTCCCGGTTCTATCTGCCTCTTTTCTCAGTGTCTGGCAGCTGTGTTCAATAAGTATTTGTTGAATTGTACTGGAAGTAAAATATGAAGGCAAAACTTTAGAATTTTTCCCTCTTAATATTTAGATTGATAATTAAGAGAGAGATTGCATCTTACTCAAGAAATATAGTAATGTGTCATCTTAACCTCTCATTGCCTCAGTTTGCCTCTCCATAAAATGGATGTAATAAAAGTATCAAGCTCATAAAGTTATTGTAAGTATTAAATGAGATGTTACATGTTAGTGCTTGAAACATTGCCTTATGCAATATTAGGGCGATAAATTACTACCATTGTTATCATTATTAAAAAGAACAAACAGCAAAAAAAAGTACTTCCTACCTCATCAGTAATTATATTAAATGGATATGAATTAAACACTTCAAGCAAACAGCACAAGTTGGCAGAGGTGAAGAATAATTGTCCAACTATATGCAATTTACAAAAGAGACACTAGATTAAAAGGCATAAATAGAGGAAAGTTAAAAGATAGAAAAAGGTACACTATGCAACAGTAACTAAAAGAGCTAGAATGGCCATACTTACCTCAAGCAAAATAGCCTTGAAGACAAAGTTAAAACTTTTGTGCTTCAAAAACGCTATCAACAAAGTGAAAAGACAGCCCACAGATACACAAACCTGATAAGGGATTTACATTCAGAATAGATAAAGAACTCTTACAACTAAACAATAAAAAGACAGGCAATCCAATTTTAAATAATAGGAAAATGATTTGAATAGATATTTCTCCAAAGAAGATATACAAATGACCAATAAACACATAAAAAGAGCCTCAAGATTGTTCATCATTAAGGAAATGCCCATCAAAACTACAGTGAGATAACATTTCATACCTATTAGAATGATTACAATTTTGTTTATTTTTTAGACAGAATGTACAAGTGTTGGCAAGGATGCGGGGAAACTGGAACCTTCACTCCTTGCTGGTGGAACTATAAAATGGTGCAGCAGCTTTGGAAGCAGTTTTATAGTTCCTCAAAATGTTAAATATAGAGTTACCATATGACTTCGCAATTCTACTCTAGTGTATACTCAAGAGAAATGAAAACATATTCCCATACAAAAACTCGTATGCTAATGTTCATAGCAGGATTTATTTATAAAAGCCGAAAAGTGGAAATCACTCAAATGTCAATCAACTGATGGATCAATAAAATATGGTATATTCAGCCCATGGAATGTTATTCAGCCACAAAAGGAAATTGGGTAGTGATACACGGTGTAAGATGGATGAACATTAAAAACATTGTGCTAATTGAAAGAAACCAGTCACAAAAGATCACATATTAAATGATTCCATCTACATGAAGTATTTAGAATGGGAAAATCCATAGAGACAGAAAGTAGCTTAGTGGTTGTTAGCAGCTGGGGAGGGTACAATGGTGAGTGATACAGGGTCTCCTTTTGGGATGATAAAAAGGTTCTCAAATTGAGATACTGGTGATGCTTGAAAATATCTATAAATATACTGAAAACAACTGAATTGTACACTTTAAGGGGTGAATTTCATGGTGTGAAAATTTTATCTCAATAAAGGTGCCATTAAAAAATCTCTACCCACACTCCCAGATTCTCTGTTCTAATGAATGCCAGAATGATTCATCCATGTATGCAAGCCACACACCTTCCTTGACAGATCTTGTCCCTACTCTTATTTTCAGTCTATCACTTATCCCTGCCAATTTCTTCTCCTACATATTTCTCCAGGTTGTTGCTTCCATTTTTCTATCACCACCATCCAAGCCCAATCTTCCACTATTTCTTGCCTGAAATATTCAATGGCCAATTAACTGGTTATCCTGCATCCATTCTTATCTGTTCCCCTATTCATTCTTCATCAAACAGCCAGTGTAATCCTTCTAAGATACAAAAAAAATTTATGTTAAGAAAAAAATTTATTAAGGTAAAGCTTACATAAAGAAAACATACAAATTCTAAGTGTCTAGCTTTGTGAATAACCACAAAGTGAACATATACATGGAAACACCACCTAAATCAGAAGATAAAACATTACTAGCATCTCAGAAGCCCTCCACCTCCATTCGTCACCACCTCTTTCTGTCACTTATCCTAAATCCTATCACTGTATGTGGATTTTACCTATTTTTGAAGTATATGTAAAAGGAATCATTAAAATAATACTCTTAGGCCTATGTATTCTTTCACTTGACATTGTGTTGAGAGACTCAACCAGTTATTGTAGCAGTAGTTTGATCATTGTCATTGCAGTGTAATATTCCATTTTGGGATCTAATATAATTTATCCATTTTGCAGTTGATAGATGGCTGATGTAATAGTCCATTTCTGGGTTATTAAAAATAAGGCTACTATGAACATGTACAAGTCTTTTAGGATTCATATGTATGCATCTCTGCTGAGTATATACATTGAATTGGAATTACTGGGCCATAAGATATAAGCATGTTGAGCTTTAGTTTTTAGTAGATACTTCCAAGCAGTTTTCCAAAGTGGCTGAATAGATTTACCGTCCCACCAGCCATGTATGAGAGTTCCAGTTGCTCTACATTTTCACCAACACATGACATTGTCAGTCTTTTTTAAATTTGGCCATTCTGATGGGTATATAATGGTATCTTCTTGTGGTCTTAATTAGCATTTCCTGAAATACAAATGAATTGAATACAATTTCGTATGCTTAATGACCATTTAATTATCCACTTTTGTGAAATTCTTATTCAAATATTTTGCCCACTTTTCCATTGGTGTGAATCCATCTTTTCCTTATAATATTCTGAATCTGAGTCTCTGTGGCTTGACCACCATTTTTGATGAAAAGAAATTCTTTAAATGGTCTATTATTTATTAAGCATTGTGGTCTAATCTATCAATTTTCTCCTTTATGGTCGGTGCTTTTTGTGTCTTATTTAGAAATCTTTCCCAAGATAATGAAGCTCTTCTGTGCTATCTTCTAGAAGCATTATTGCTTTATCTTTCACAGTGAGGTCCACAATTTATCTGGACCTCACCGTGGAATTAATTTTTGGTTATGGTGTAAAGTAGAGGTTAAGATTTCTTTTTCTTTCCATATGTTTTTCCAATTGACTTAATACTATATATTGATAATAATATCCTTTCTTTATCAAAATGAAAATTGAATTGTGCTGGAATGGAGAGGAGGATAAGCTCTCAGCTTGGGATTCAAAATTATTTCTGATGGACATATTTTAACCTGAAACTAAGACATTACAGCAAAAATCCAGCAAGAAAGCCCTTGTTCCCTAGGGTGGGTGAGGAGCCTTCCCATCTAGAAGGAGAATGGAAAAACAATGGTAAAAAAGTAACCATTACTAAGCTGAATCCTATAAAACAACCTAAATAGGTACGAATGAACTGATGGTTATGATTTCACCCCAAATCTCCACAAACTGAAGAAAATTATGTCTACCCCTAGACAAATGAGTATTTTCTATGCAGGTGACCCTCTGAGGAGAAGAGTACTGGGAAGCCTTTGGGTAGAAAGTAGCCTGATTTCCTTGGGTTACAGGACTAAAGGTCAACTTTGTTTTTCTCATTTCAGGATCACGAAGCCAAACAGAACTGACTTCTCTTTTACCTATGGCGTCCCCACTGGGTGTGAACTACAGAAACCTTAAATAATCTATTAATCACCCGGAAGCTTTCCTATGACTCAGGTGAGCTAAATAGTCCATATCTACCTCTAGAACCACACATATCACATGATATTGAAAGAATCTGCTTATATGCCCATTCTTCTCATGTTGGTTCCACATCTTGCTTATCTTTGATCCCCCAGTATCAGGCCCGGTGCCTGGCACATTGTGGTGGTTCGATCCATCCATGTTGAATGCACCTGAACTACAGTAGTACGAGGATTAACTTGCTCAGAAGTTCCTGCAACTAGGGGCTGAGGAGCAAGTGGGTTGAAGTATTAGACATACCGCCGAGGCTGCCAGCTTCGGTTGGGGAATCCATGCCAGCCCAGACAACTACTCACTCCAGAGTCATAGAGGAGACTGAAAGCTCAAAAGTGTTGGGACTTGTACATAGGCTCTCAGCTTGTAGAGTCAGAGCTCCCTTTGTCGTGCGCTTATTTCTAAAATTGAGTAAATAAATCCAAAAAGGCAACTGAATGTCCTCCATCTCATGTTTTCTTAAGCCAGCAGCAGACTGTATGACACATCCTTCAAATAACTGTGGTGTTCTGAAGGAGTGTTTTAAAAAACACAGCCCTGCCAACAAGAGCTCTCAGGGATCTTGTTGTTTATTTTTGAGCATTAAAAGAAGTTAAAATTGGAGTGGTCACTGAGTGTAGACTCATACCACACCAGCTCATTGGCCCTTTTTAAAATAGAGATATGCATGTCTCATAGACTGCTTTGGAAAGAAAAAAAAACTTTTATGCTAGGAGCCATTAAAACTTCGAAAAATGCAACATGATTTTAAAAACACCATCCCAAATAATTTCGTTGGTGCTTAAAAGTTTTTTTTTAAATCTCTGTAGATAATATAGAAAACTAGCATGATAGCTTAGCTCAATTGTTAGTCTTACTTACTGTAGTTGGTAGCCTACAACAGTTAAGTAATTACCTACCATAGCAGGATCCAGAAGAGGGCAGAGGTTTTTGGTCAGGTTTTCTCCATTTACACCCCCATCATGTGTATTCTTTGCCCTTTTATGCTCTACTGTGTATCCCAGGGAGCCCTATGGATGGTATTACCCAAGCCTCCTTGCCAATTGATTTCTGGGTGGGCTATTACAATGGAAGCATTCATGGGTGATTGAAAAGTACTAGGAGAGAGAGGTTGAGGTATTTCTTCCCCTGCTTTTCTCCATTCATTAGTGCCACATTTCTGGCATGGTTGTAACCCTCTGAGACTATAGCTCCTTCTGGGAAGCTTCCCCCTCTGCCTCGTTCATGGTTCAGGTAACATGGTTTTTTCCCATTGACCCTTCAGGCCTAGGAGTAATAATGGTGTTCTACTGACACTAGTCTCTAACTGCCTCAACATTTTTGTTGATTTCTTGACCAAGCCCATACCTCTGTAAGTAGTCCCTTCATTAATGTATTTTATTTGCTTTATCTTGTTGAATACAGTTATCTTCTAGGACCTCAAATGACACAAGCTAAATTTCATGTAATTTGTAGAGTCCACTTCATATCACAATTGAAGTAAAGCTTCCCTACCTCCCATGGCAAGCACTGAACTAAAGGAGAAAACAGCAAAGCCATTCTTTGTAACTCATTAACAGAGATTTATAATTCATCACGGAGTTACCAGTGAAGCTCAAGAATAGGAAATATGATTTTGAAGGCATTTTAAGACCCCACTCCACTACAAGAGATCCATGAATATAAAAGGGGGAAATAGTGTGAAAGTTTTAAATCAAGGGGTACATTCACAAGAAGAAAAAACCTACATTAACAAGGCAAAAGGCAAATAAATGACATCCAGTGTTTAAATAAAGTATGGAGACCTGATGCTATCACTTAGTTGGGCTGCAATAACAATTCATCCCCTCCCACTCCTATTATTGCTCCAACAAAATTCAAATCACGGTTCTTTTAAAGAATGACAAACATGCTACAAGACTGAGCATTGCAATTAGCCCTATCCCATTAGTGCCTGAGGTGAGTGGATGCAAACATGGGTCAGGAGGTGGACTCAGGAGAGCTGAAACAAGATTGGAAGCTAAAGATGAAGAACATTCAGACTCCTGGTAGATTCTAAGTAAATATAAAGCTGAGTAGAAAGAATGGTCACATTTAGAATAGGTCCAGAATGGACAGAGGGTCTGACTACTATTGAAGCAAGACTTTTATAGTATGTATGCAGTGAATAATGTTATTTGAAGGCAGACTGTAATAACTTAAATCCTAAAGCAACAACTAATAAGTAATAAGCCAACAATGGAAATAAAATGCAATCATTAAAAAATCAATCCAAAAGAAGATAAAGAAAAAGGAAGAAGGGAGCAAAGCTCAGAAGGGACAAAGAAAGCGACTAGCAAGATGGTAGATTAAAACCTAACCATATTAATGATTAGATGGCATGTAAAAGATAAAAACACTTCAATAAAAAGGTGAGTTTGTCAGATTGAATAAAAAAGCAATACTCAACTATATTCTTCCTATAGAGGTCCAAATAAGTTAAAGATAGAAAAAGGTATACCACACTAACACTAATCAAAAGAACGCTGGAGTTGCTATATTAGTACTAGACAAAGGAGATTTCCAAACAAAGCATATTACCAGGGATAAAGAAGGCCATTTCATAATGATTAAGAAATCAATTCATCAAACAGACTTTGCCATTTAAAAAATTTATGTGCATAATAACAAGCTTCAAAATACATAAAGTAGGACTAATAAAAATGCAAAAAGAGGCAAATCCATCATCATAGTTGGAGATTTAAATACTCCCCCAAATAACTGATAGAATAAGTAGATAGAAAATCAGCAAGGATATAGATTTAGTCAACACTTTCAGTTGTCATGACCTAATTTACATTTATAGAACACTTTACCCAACAATAGCAAAATACACATTCTTTTCAAGCACACATGGAATATTTACCAAGATAGATCATAGTCTGGGCCATAAAACAAGCAATAAATTTTAAAGGATTCAAAATCATAAAAAAACATGTCCTCTCACCACAGTGGAATTTCCTTTAAAATCAATAATAGAGAGATCTTTGGAAAATCCCTAAAATTTTGGAAACTGAATAACACACATCTAGGCAGCTCATAGGTCAAAAAAGATATTAAAAGAGAAAGTAGAATGTATTTTGAACTGAATTAAAAAGAACAACATATCAAAATTTGTGAAATGTCAATCCAGCAGAAATTAGAGGAAATTTATAGCATTAAGCACCAATATTAGAAAAAAGGAAAGGTTTCAAATCAATCACCTTAGCTTCCACCTTAAACAACTAGAGCAAAAGAGAAAATTAAACCAAAATTAAGCAGAAGAAAGTAGATAATAAATATGAGACAAAGTCAATGAAACAGAAAACAGAAAAATAATAGAACAAAATCAATGAAACCAAAACCTAATTCCTTGGATAGATCAATAAAATTGATTAAACTCTAGCCAAACTGATCGGGAAAAAAAGGAAGACACAATTACTAATATAAAGAATGAAAGAGGGAATATCACTAGGGATTCTACAGATATTATAAGGATAGCAGACTTTATAATTTTATTCCATTATATTCAGATGAAATTGAAAAATTGCTTGAAAGATATAAAATATGAAAGCTCATTCAAGAAAAAATAGAAAATGTGAATTTCCCTGTATCTATTAGAGAAAATGAATTTGTAGTTAAAAACCTTCCTTATATAGGAAACTCCAGGCCCAGGTAACTTCACTGGTGAATTCCACCAAATATTTAATGAAGAAATAATTCTAATTCTACACAAACACTTTCATAAAATTGAAAACAATGGACTACTTCCCAGCTCATTCTATGAGGCCATAGTTTCTCTGGTACCAAAACCAAATAGAAATTACAAGAAAAGAAAACTACAAAACAATATTTCTTACATACTTAGATGCAAAAATTCACAACAATATTTACAAATCAAATTCAACAAAATGGACAGTATATAATAACCAAGTGGGGTTTGTCAAAGAAATGCAGTTGGCTTAACATTTTAAAAAGCAGTAAATGCAATTAATCATATTAACAAAATTTAAAAAATATGATCACCTGAAGAGTCCTAGAAAAAATTTGACAAAATCCAATACCCATTCCTAATTTTAAAAAAAAGAACTCACACAGCGAAAAAAAAATGTGACAATGAATATATGTATGTTCATGTAAAACTGAAAAATTGTGCTCTACATTGGAATTTGACACAACATTGTAAAATGACTATAACTCAATTTTAAAAAGTTAAAAAAAAATAAAATAAAATACATCACACACACACACAAAAAAGAACTCAGCAAACTAGGAGTAGAAGGAAAATTTCTCAAACTGATGAAGAGCATCCACACACACAAAAAATAAAAGCTAACACCATACTTAATAGTCAAAAAGTTAATACTTTCTCTCTAAGATTAGAAACAAGACAAGAATGTCCATTTATACGACTTTTATTTAACTGTGTAATAGAGGTTCTAGCCATAGCAATAAGGCAAGGAAAGAAATAAAAGCACCCAGACTGCAAAGAAAGAAGTAAAACAGTCTTTATTTGCAACATGATCATGTATGTAGAAAATCTGATGGGATCCACAAAAAATCTATTAGAATTAATATATGAATTTCACAAGGTTGTAGAATAAAAGATCAATATATAAAAATTAAAGTATTTTTGATATAGAATACTAGAAACAATCAAAAATTGAAATAAAACCCAGTACCATTTATAATAGCCTCAAAAATTTTAAATATTTGGGGAAAAACCTAACAAAGGATGTGAAAGATCTCCACATGAAAAACTACAAAATATTGATAAGAGAAATTAAAGAACACCTAAGTAAATGGACCAATATTCTGTGTTCATGAATTGGAAGAACAAATATTGTTAAGATGTTAATTCTCTCCTAATTGAACTATAGATTTAATACAATCCCATTACAAATTTCTGCAGACTTTTTGTAAAAATTGACAATTTGATTGGAAAATTCATATGGCTATGAAAAGGACCAAAAATAGACAGTTTTAAGAGTTTTAAACAAGTTAAGAAAGAACAAAAAACTTGTTTTACTGCATGACTTAACATAAAGCTACAGTAATCAATACAGTGTGATATCTGTGTAAAGACATGCAAATAGGAACAGAATAAAAAAAACAGAAATAGACCCATACATATGTGGTCAATTTTTTTTAGTGCAAAAGCAATTAAGTGAGAAAAGAATAATCTTTTCAACAAATGAGGCCGAAGTAATTTGATATCATATGCAAAAAAACCCCTTCAACCTATATCTCATATCATATACAAAAATTTTTGTATTCAAAATGGAGCATAGACATTTCTAGAAAAAAATTACAAGACAGCATTCATGACCTTGGATTAGGCAAAGATGTCTTAGATACAACATCAAAAGAAGAATCCATAAAAGAAAAAATTTGATGTATGGAACATCATCAAAGTTAAAATTTCTGCTTTACTAAAGACACTGTTAAAGAGAATAAAAAGATAAGATGCATACTGAGAAAAAAATCATACATGTGATAATATATATCATGTGTATGCTGTGTATGTACACACACACACATACACAAAACAATTTGTATCCAGAATGTGTAAAGAACTCCCAAAGCCCAGTAATTTTTCAAAAGTCCCAAATTTAAAAATTAGGCAAAAGATTTGAACACACACTTCAGGAAGATATACAGACAGCAAATAAGCACATAAAAAGATGCTCACATAGTCATTAGGAAAATACAAATTAGAACCGCAATGAGACACCATACACATCTATTCAAATGGATACCATCAAAAAGACTTACATAGACATAGTAAGTGTTTGGTGAGGATGTGGAGGAACTGGAATTCCCATACACTGTAGTGGAAATATAAAACCACTTTGGAAAAGAGTGTGGCAGTTTGTTAAAAAGTGCCACATATATCTATCATATGATCCAGCTATTAACCTTTAGGTATTTGCTCAAGCAGAATGAAAGCATACATCCCTACAAAGACTTGTACATAAATGTTTATAGCAGCTTTATTTGTAATAGCCCCAAACTAAAAATAATCCTAAAGTCTATAAACAGGCGAATGGATAAGCAAAATTGTGATATAGCCACATGGAATACTATCCAGAAATAAGGAGGAATAGACTGATACTGATACACACTACCAAATGAGTGCATCTCAAAATAAGCATGCTGAGTGAAAAAAATCCAGGAAAAAAAAGAATGCATACTCATTTATG
Source organism: Camelus dromedarius (assembly GCF_036321535.1). NCBI lineage: Eukaryota > Metazoa > Chordata > Mammalia > Artiodactyla > Camelidae > Camelus > Camelus dromedarius. Next base: position 79,696,412 of record NC_087472.1, read on the forward strand.
ACCATTTATTTAAAATTCTATAAATTGCAAAATGATCGATCAGTGGTAGCACGAGGTTACGTTTTTGTGAGGGGAAGGTTTGGCAGGAGGGAGAGATTATAAAGGAGCATGGGAAATTGTTGAGCTCATAGGTATTTTCATTATCTTGATGTGGTTAGGGGTTGTTGATGGTGTCATGGGTGTGTACATAAGCCAGAACTTACCAAATTACACATTTTAAATACATGCATTTAATTGTATAGCAATAAGGCCTCAATAAGATGATTAAAAAGTAAAAAAGGAATGGAGAAAGAAAACTCACTGCTCTATAACATACCTCTGCTGATAGAGTGGATGTTGCACGTGCTAAAATATATTCCTCTTATGGTAGCTTTATAGCACGAGGTGGTAAGCTCCCTGAAGGTAGGGACAATGTTTCATACACTGTTATTATTCTTTTAAAACATTTTTCAGAGTATATTGATCAGCGTTCTGGCAGAAATTGGTGAAATATTCAAATTAGGTAACTTAAGAAGATTTTAATAAAGGGATCTTTTACCAAGATGAGGTGAGAGTTTATAGCTCTCACACACAGGTTAGTATATTATGACGGACAGGTTACAGTGGAGTTTTGTTATCACCGCTGGGCCAGAGAGGGTGAGGGGAAGATGTGTTTACCAGAACCTGGACTCAGAAAGACCTATGTGAAGAGCACTGTGACCTCCAGTAGGGAATACAGCCAGCCTCAACCAGCCTGCAGTGGGAACGCTGGAGTAGTAATTAACTGAAATCACCATCCCGGTGTCCTATAGGTGCTTCCCATTGGACAAACCCAACCGGAAATCAGAGCGCAGGAAGGCCATGTCATCTATACAGGTCAATCTCCGTCCACAGAAGAGTGGAAGATGTGTCTGGCGGTGCAAATGGAGATAACGCAGCATACAGGGCATCTAGAACCATGTTGAACATGTGTTCACTTTGCAAATTCTTTTTATCTGATGCATGAATTGTTGATTTCTAAAACTTGACAAAACCATCATATTCTGCTTTAGAAGGATGACTATGCATTGGCATTTGAAAGCACTTCTTTTTTAGGACCATCTGCAAATTCAATTGACAGTTATTTTCTCACTGTTGCCTCCTCTGCCCTTCTAGTTCCATTAAAATTATGCCAAATAAAAACTTTCCAAAATTATTACTTGATTTTTCTTAAACATTATTCTTTAGAGCAGAGATTAGGTAAAATGTAACCTTTAGTTAGAGCTCCGATTTTTTGAAGTGTCCCTCTAAAAGTTACCATATTTTGAGAAATTTGGGAAGCTCTCAATTAAACAAAGCTAAGCCAATTTATGCTAAAATTTCTTAGTGCTCTTAATATGCAACTGTGCTTGAACTACTTTCCTGGAATAGGTAAAAGACATGATATTTCCTAAACTTATTTGATTGGATTTTTTTAAATTGAAGTATAGTCAGTTACAATGCATCAATTTCTGGTGTACAGCATAATGTCTCAGTCTACACATGAATATATACACATATATTCATTTTCATATTCTTTTTCATTAAAGGTTATTACAAGATAGTGAAAATAGTTCCCTGTGCTATGCAGAAGAAATATGTTTTTTATCTATTTTTATATATAGTAGTTAATATATGCAAATCTCCAACTCCCAAATTTATCCCTTCTCAGCCCCTTTACCCCAGTAGCCCTAAGATTGTTTACTGGGTCTGTGAGTCTGTTTCTGTTTTGTACATCAGTTCATTAGTGTCTTCTTTTTTTCTTTTTCTAGATTCCACATATGAGTAATATTATGTGGTATTTTTCTTTCTCTTTCTGGCTTACTTCACTTAGAATGACCATCTCCAGGTCCATCCATGTTGCTGCAAATGGCATTATATTATTCTTTTTTATGGCCGAGTAGTATTCCATTGTATACATATACCACAAATTTATCCAGTCATCTGTCGATGGGCATTTGATCTGATTTTTTTTATCTTGAGAAACTAGTGTTCTATGAAGCTGTCTGGAAAACATAGGAAAGACATGGATAAAGAAGTTAACAGTGCTCCAAATTTCCATCCATTCATAGACAAACAAAAGAGGGTAGTATTTGCCAGGGCCTTGTAAGATGAAGTGTGGATGAAGATGTAGAGGAGGGTCTTGGGAAGGTTGGAGGCAGGTCCCTGGATAGGTTAGGTGCTGGGTCAGTTCTCAGGAAAAAAAAGTTTACTATTTCACCTATGGAACATCATGTTTCAGACTTAATCCAGAGTGAAGCTAGTTTTGTTTCTTTGGTTAATCCTTGGAAAAGGGGACAGGAGATGCATCTTTGACAATAGTGGCCAAGAGAGAGCAAAACTAAAGAGAGAATTATTTTATAGTTTTATAGTTTTCAAATTGCTAAAGTCCAGAATATTTCATTGGCAGTCCTTTCATCCACCCTATTCAGACATTCATACCTACATGAAATCATTGTTAAGCAATATTTAGTATTCCGTCAATTGACAAGAATTAATTGAAGGGTTTTTAATGGGTCTGTTCTGTAGTGATTACAGAAACAAACACACACACACACACACACACACACGATCTCCACAAATAAGATACTCTAGGTGTATTTTGAAAGACTCAGTCAAATGGAACTCTGTGCGAAAGAAGACAGTATTAAATCAAATATATTTCATTGAGGTATAATTGATGTATTAGATATAGAACTTGATTCAATATTCGTATATATTTCAAAATGACCACCACAGTAAGTCTAGTTAACATTCATCACCATAGCTAGTTACATTTTTTTTCTTGTGATGGGAACTTCTAAGATCTATTCTCCTAGCCACTCTCAAATATACAGTACAGTGTTATTAACTATAGTCACCATGTTGTATATTACATTTCCACAACTTATTTAGTTTATAACTGGAAGTTTGTACGTTTTGACTCTCTTTAATATATTAAATAAAATACATTAATGCTCCACACTGATACAATAAATTATAAGTTACATGTAGGCAATTGGTAGGAATGAAATTTAGGAAAAGAGAAAGTAACAGGAATAGTGTCATCAAGGAAACCTTCCTGTAGGAGATGCGTGGAGAGGAGACTGGCCACCTAACCTCCTACAGCTCTCCTCAAGTTGCCTGGCAATGAGCGGGATGGGCTTGGTGGCTCCCCATCCTTCCATCTGGTGGGGCTGCTCAGGGTCTCAGCTTATCATGAAGTCTCCAGGTGACAGCAGCGAGGGCATGCATCCCCCTTGAAAAGTTGAAGCTCAAGCTCAGACTGTATAACCCCCAGCCCCTGTATGGTTGCTCTCAGAGTTGACCTACAGAGAGGTGAAGTAGAAAAGGTGCATGAGTCCCTCTCCTGAAGCATAAACCCTAATGTGTCCCACCATGCCAGGCTCAAGCATTCCTCTCTGTGGGATGCTGAGAGAGTGGGGAACTGCTTGTGTTGACCCGTGAAATCAAGATGGCATCATGTGGATTCCTGCCTGGTTCTTTATTTACAGAATACAGGTCATGTTTTCTTTTAAAAGGCAATAGTAATGGAAGTTGAAAGAGAAAGGACTGTTGTACTGCCCAGTGCCTAAGTTAACATAACCCAGTGAAATTAAAGAACAAAAAGTGTGAGTTGAATGCCACTGGGTTGCAAGCATGTTCGGTGAGCATGATTTCTATGTGGCACAGGCTTTTAGTGACACATTGCTTTCTAACCCAGTTCCTTCCCAGTTCATGCTTCTTTAAGCTAATCCTTTCTCCTCAAAGTCATAAAATCATAGAATATTAAAGTTGGAAGGGACATTAGAAGATGTCTAGCCTAAGACCCTCATTTGGGAGACAGGAAACTCAGGTTTAGGGAAATCAAGTGATTGAAGTAGAAGAAGAAAAGGAAGAAGAGGAGGAAAAGGGGGAAGAAGAAGGAAGAAGAGGGGGGAGGAAAAGAAGGGGGAGAGAGAGGAGAAGAAGAAGGGAGGAGGAAGGGGAAGAGGAAGAAATAGAAGAAGACAGAATGATTTCTCCTGACTCCCCAGTCCAGTGTTCTTTCCACGGGGCCGCACAGTGACTTGAAGTCAAAGAGAAACAGATGTTAAGCAGAGAAGACTCCAAAGCACAATCATGAAATAACTTGAAACTCACCCAGCTGTATGCAGATGCACTTGGTCTTGCCAACTCTTTCATATTCCTAAGGGATGCCCTTAAGACTATCCTAATGAAGAGATCTTAGAAACAGGAATGGTACCCCCAAGAAAAGTAAAAAAATCTATTTACTGCTTTTTCTTGTTGATTTAAAGAATACCTGGGTTGGGGCTGAGTATAGCTCAGCTGTAGAGTGTGTGCTTAGCATGCATGAGGTCCTGGGTTCAATCCCCAGTACCTCCATCAAAAAAAATTTTTTTTAAAGAATACCTAGGTTTTCAGGATAGCAATTCCTGTCTCCCAGCAATGCATTGTGCGCTGATCCTAGAAATGGTTCCTTTAGCCTTCACCTTTAGGGGCAAAATATGGACTGGAAAAAGTATTGCCTTCTCCATTACATCAGTATACATTTATCCAATCTGTGTGCAATGGAGAGACAGCAGTACTAAGCAGAGGGAATAAAAATCCAGTGTTCGAAATCCTTGATCACGTGTAGAAAGGAGGGAACCACAAGATGAACCGAAAATGGGTCACTCACATGCTAGGAGCAACTTCTCCCTCCAGGCTTTTGTCCCTGATCTCCTCTACCCTGTCCTACTCCTGCGGAGGCAGGAGTTCTGTGTGTGTACTCACACGTGTATGTTCACATGTGTGTGTATTGTACCCCTCTGTCCCCAACAAAGCCTATCTAAAATCAATCGTGCCAATATGCAGGGGACACAGTCTCAAAGCCCTTTGTTTTTAAATAGAAGGTGGTTGACAATAATATTTTTTCTGGGCTCAGGATCTCCTAAGCTTTCTCAGTTTTAACAGTGATCAGAGCAGAACAACAACCCCCAGTGGTTGGAGAAGTCTGAAAAGACACGTGAATGGACTTACATTTGACCCCATCCCAGTCCCCTGGCCCCAATGTCTTTGGCTACGAGGGCTTAAAAAGAAAGTACAGAACTTCACAATGTTATAGCACAGTAATACTCTGATGTGACTTTCCCAGGCACCGTATGAGATGAGGTTGAGTGAGCAGGAACCCCATTTCATAATTGAGACAGCTAAGGCTTTGAGAAGATAAGGTGACTTACCTAAAGTCACCCAGCTGGTTAGTAGCTGAGCTGACTACAGGACCCCATAGTTTCTTCAAGTGCCTAATTTCAGGGTCCTAGAAGCAAGGTATTTACCAAAGTCAAGGTCTCAAAATCGATTGATTTGTTCCAAGGCCACCAGACATGACCTATGATGTAGCTGTTGGTATGAAAGTAACAGAGGACCCCGTGATCATCTTTCCTGGGCTATGCCTGCCATTTCTACAACTACAGAAAAACATCCCGGGAGAACCATCTCAATGCTTCTCCAAAACTGGCTCTTGGCATTTCTAGAAAGACTTTTTCAGCAAAGAAAACTTTAGTTATTATCACTTAGAATTGAGGAAGAAATAGAGACTCTGATCACCACCATGTGGCATGTTCACAGATTGTGTGGGGGCCTTTGGGAAAAGCATACCTGCTAAGCTTTGATAGAGCAATAAACAGAAGGCTCAAACTGTGCTCTACAATCTCTCTGTGGGATATGACCTGTAATCTTCATTATAAAAAGAGAGAACATTGTTTTTTTCTGCCTTTCAATAGGTAATTCACTCAAAGAGATTGTGGATAAAAATGTCCTGTGCTTTTGAAATTCACAATCTGCTGGACAATAGTCTCCCGGTGCTTATGAACGCCAGAGCGAGAACAAGCTGTCCTTGGACCTCCCCCTACTGCCCTCTCCTCTCCCCAACACCGCCCTGCCTCCCCCAACTGTCCTTCCCCCGCCTCCAGCCCCCAAGGCTGCTTTTGTGTTAACCTCCCATTGCCTTCACAAACAGTGTCCCGCTGTCACAAACAATAACCAATGTCACAGATGAAACTCTTGTGTCTGCTGAGCTCCAATCCAAAAAAAAAAAAAAAAAAATGGCGATTTTTAACAATCCTCCTGTCTGCTAATTTTTCATCAAGGGAATAAGATGCAAAATCATGTTCTTTTTCACGGAAATGTTCCTAGTCTGTGGGTGGCAACCGAGGAAGTCTGTTGCATCCCACAGTGACTAGAGAGAAAACCTCCCTCTTCATCAGCAAAGAAAAAGCTGCCGGGAAAATCCTCGCCCAGCAGAACTGCACAGTCACCTCCCCTGTTTGTTCGGTGGGTTTTTTATTTGAGGGCTTTTGTTCTGGAACTGTGGGTAAACGGCAACAAGGTGGGCTTGCTACCATCGTTCACAACAAAGTGAACTTGACTCAGAGAAATTACCGAGTCTAAAATGGTCCCAACCCTTCTAACACAAATGCCAGCCTTTCTCAGCATTCGGTTACTTGGTACCGATAAACAACCCCCTCCTCCCTCCTTCCGCTTGAAGAATAAACATATCTGCTGTCATACACTGGCTGTTCCCACCTCAACAAGGAACACCAAATGTCCCAATGCGTCAGCTCCTTCAGGTCGGCTCAACACTGACAGGAAGTACTCAACAAAGAGGGTGTCTCAAAGAAAAGAATTTCATTTTATGCTTGAAGAAACCAAGTATTTTCAAACCAGAACTCAAGCTCTGTGATGGAGAGATGTGATTATTCTCTTACTAAATTAGGTAATGGTGTACAAGACAAAAATCCAGGAGACAAGTTACACCTCCCCCTGGCCACCCAGATACTACCACCACGTAAGGGCTGTGTTGGTCTAGTATGAGGCACCGTTTCTCAAAAAGGGATAGACTGGGATTTCAAAATTGTAGAATAGATAAACAAGATTATACTGTATAGCACAGGGAAATATACACAAGATCTTATGGTAGCTCACGGAGAAAAAAATGTGACAGTGAATATACATATGTTCATGTATAACTGAAAAAATGTGCTCTACAGTGGAATTTGATACAACATTGTAAAATGATTATAAATCAATTAAAAAATGTTAAAAAAAAAAAAAAAGTCTTCCACCTGCTCAGAAACACCTGGAACAACTTTTAAAAGATATAGACGATGGACCTTCCAGATTGCAACTTCTCCATTTAAGCATGCGTTCCGGGTCATTCTCATGCCCACCTGAGAACCACTGGTCAAGACAAGGGAGAAACAGACTCAGATCCAGGAACTCCACCTATGTCTAACTAAGCTATTTTTAGGCATGAATCACAGAGGAGAGAACATTTTTGAAAGCATAGCCAATTCTCTATGCTTTCTCCATACCTTTTCAAAAAGTTAAAACATCACACGTTAAATCAACGTTGTTGAAAAACAAAATTCAACTGAGTAACTTTTAAAGGTCTTATTGGCTTTATTCAACAGTTCATGAATCGGGCAGCATCCAGCCTAGCAGACAGAAAGGAGCTCCTTGATGGCGTGTGTAGCCATTCTATCCGTGGGTAGCATCAGAATCATCTATAAGTAGTTTAAACTTAAAGATGGGTTGAGGACAGGTTATTCATATTTCCAAAAGCACCCCAGGTGATTCTAATGCATACCTTTAGTTGAGAGTAACATCTAAAATAATTACTTCCCAAAATTGAAGTAAGTACATGCAGACTCCTCTTCTTCATACAATGACACATATTTGAGTTTACAGTACCTATAAATACCCAGCAGGGGGCCATAGGGAGACATTTGGCTGAGTACAGGGAGCATCATGGGACTCAATCAGTAAATGGGAGGGCAAGGCAGGCAAGGAGCATTGGGTACCTGGGATCCAACAATAAGAGAAGATTGAGGCACCAGGATTCAAAGGGACCATGGAAATCTAGGAAGGGATTGAGTTCCCGAGGACAGGGGGAGTCAAGCAGGATTTCAGTGCAAGAACCAAAACAGGGGCCTCAGCTCTGGAACTTGAGCAAAAAGAGATGGCAATGAAGCAAGAGGCGAGGTATCAAAGTTAGGCATGCAGGGAAGGCGGAGCTCACACACTGGGCTTCTCAGATGTTCTTTAGACGCAAGATTGGTTCTAGAAGACGGGAAATGGAGTTGGGAGTGGTGTGGCAGGCAGCCAGACTTTCAGGGACCCAAGAGATGAGTGTGGAAGACATAAAAAGAGGAAGCTGGCAAGTCACCAAGCTTTCAAATGTAAGTGTTGATCATTCAGAGTACTTGAAAAAGGAAAAGAAGCATTTGATGAGAAACTCTGGTGGTATTTTAGTTCAGGGTGAATGAGTAAGAACCCTGATTGCCTGGGAATCGTATCCTGGTATACATCCATTTTCCTGACTCTTAAGCATCACAAAACACCTCCTGGTCTAATCTGGGCTTCCTATAGGAAATTAGTTTCTCAAAAATCTTATTTATTTTCTTAAGTAACTCCCCTGGTTCTAGCTTTTTTTTTTTTTTTTTTTTCCTTCTCATTTGCCTTTTTAACCCGTTTAATTTGTTGTTATAGTTAATCAGGATCCATTTCATTACTATCTTATTACACATACATTTATTCTTAGTTGAAAAATCATACATCAGTATCTTTAAAAGTTTCATTCAGAATGCTGCATAATGTTTGCTTTTTAAAATAGTGTAAATTTAAATAATGTGTTGATCGGAAGGCTTTCAGAATTTTACGAATTTGGAGAGAGTGTGAAGTAGCACACTTTCAGGGATATTTCATGTTTACTTCGCAGAGCACTTAGCCACACAAGAGCTATTTTCTAACTGGCCGATTGATCCAATCAAACTGAGATGGCACTGTCTGAGTTAACTCTGGGGGTGTACTATTTAAATTCTGAGTATGCCTTTAATAGGAATTCTTTCCTCAGGAAATAATCAATTCAGTTTTGCTAATTCTGTTCCCTAAAGCGTCATGAATAAAATTGTTATAACATCTGATCCTGTACAAATAGCAGTCAGTTGTGTGGGTTGGAGACACGTGACCTTACTGGTACAATAATGAATTTCATTCATTCAATGACATGAAACTGTCATTGAATGAATGAAATTATTCTTACTAACTCAATACCTCGTACATAGCTATTTATTAAACTCTTAATTTTTTTTTTTTTACTAAGTAAAGTTAGATGATCTTCCAATACATTAATTAATTCCAGTGAGTCCACTCTGGAAAATATATGTTAAAACAGTTTCTCTCTAACCAGAAAATACACTCATTTCTCCTCTTTCTCATTTTTTCCCACCTCTTAACACTTTATTTCGCATCCTTCTTCTTCTCTTTCTAATTTACCTCTTAACACTAATGATCTAGGATTCTTTTATTCTCCATTACTCAAAGTATATTTCTGTGTTGAACCCACAGTGAGAACACTCATTCACTCATTCATCCACTCATACAATCAACCAGCAAATATTTATAGGATACCTCCTATGTACTAGGCTTTTTAAAGATATGATTGATGTGAAGTATTACAGAAGTTACAGGACAACACAGTGATTCACAATTTTTAAAGGTTGTATTCCATTTATAGTTAGCATACAATATTGGCTATACCCTATGAGTTGTAAAATATACCCTTGCAGCTTATTTATTTTATACATAATAGTTTGTACCTCTTAATCCCGTATCTCTCCCTTGCCCTTTCCCCTTACCTCTCCCCACTGGTAAGCACGAGTTTATTTCCTATATCTGTGGGTCTATTTCTGTTTTGTTATATTCACTAGTTTACTTTATTTTTTAGATTCCACATACAAATAATATCATACAGTATTTGTCTTTCTCTGTCTGACTTACTTCACTTAGCATAATACCCTCCAAGTCCATCCATGTTGTTGCAAATGGCAAAATTTCCTTCTTTTCTATGGCTTAGTTGTATTCCATTGTATGTATATCACATCTTCTATATCCACTTATCTGTTGATGGACACTTAGGTTGCTTCCGTATCTCAGCAGTTATAAATAATGCTGCTATAAACATTGAGGTGCATGCATCTTTTTGAATTAGTGTTTTTGGCTTTTTTGGATATCCAGGAGTGGTCATATGGTAGTTCTGTTTTTAGCTTTTTGAAGAACCTCCATACTGTTTTCCATAGTGGCTGCACCAATTTACATTCCCACCAACAGTGTAGGAGGGTTCCCTTTTCTCCACATCCTCACCAATATTTGTTATTTGTGTTCTTTTTGATGATAGCTATTCTGACAGGTGTGAGGTGATACCTCACTGTGGTTCTAGTTTGCATTTCTCTGATGATTAATGATATTGAGCACATTTTCATGTGCCCATTGGCCATCTGTATGTCTTCTTTGAAAAATGTCTATTCAGGCCTTCTGCCCATTTTTTAATTGTTTTTTTTTTGGTTTTTTTTTTGATGTTGAGTGTATGAGCTGTTTACATATTTTGGATATTAACCCCTTATTGGTCATAACATTAGCAAATATTTTCTCTTTTTCTATAGGTTGTCTTCTCGGTTTTGTTGATGGTTTCCTTCTCTATGCAAAAACTTTTAAAGTTTAACTAGGTCCCATTTGTTTATTTTTACTTTTATTTCCTTTGCTTTAGGGGACAGATCCAAAAAAATATTCTACGATTTCTCTGTTTTCTTCTAGGAGTTTTATGGTTTCTGGTCTTATATTTAGGTCTTTAATCCTTTTTGAATTTATTTTCATATATGGTTAGAGGATATTTTAATTTTATCCTTTTACATGTAACTGTACAGTTTTCCCAGCACTACTTATTGAAGAGACTGTCTTCTCTCCATTTTATATTCTTGCCTCCTTTGTCATAGATTAATTGACCATAATTGTGTGAGTTTATTTCTGGGCTCTCTATTCTGTTCCATTGGTCTATATGTCTGTTTTTGTGCCAGTACCATACTGTTTTTCTTTTAAATTGAAGTATAGTCAGTTACAATGTGTCAATTTCTGTTGAACGCCATAATGTACCATACTGTTTTGATTACTGTAGCTTTGTAGTATAGTCTGAAGTCAGGAAGTATGATTCCTCCAGCTCTGTTCTTCTTTATGAAGAGTATTTTGGCTATTCGGGGTCTTTTGTGTTTCCATACAAATTTTAAAATTACTTACTCTAGTTCTATGAAAAATGGCTTTGGTATTTTGATAGAGATTGTATTGAATCTCTAGATTGCCTTTGGTAGTATGATCATTTTAACAATATTAATTCTTCCAATCCATTAACACAGTACATCTTCCCATTTGTTTGCATCTTGTTCAATTTCTTTCATCGATATCTTATAGTTTTCTGAGTACAGGTCTCTGGAGTCCTTAAGTAGGTTTATTCCTAAGCATTTTATTCTTTTTGATGTGATGGTAAATGGAATTGTTTTCTTAATTTCTCTTTCTGATAGTTCATTGTTAGTGTACAGAAAAGCAACAGATTTCTGTATATTAATTTTATATCCTGCAACTTTACTGAATTCATTGATGAGTTCTACTAGTTTTCTGGCAGTGTCTTTAACATTTTCTGTGTATAGTATCATGCCATCTGCAAACAGTGACAGTTCTACTTCTTTTCTAATTTGGATCCCTTTTATTTCCTTTTCTTGTCTGATTGCTGTGGCTAGGACTTCCAATATAATGCTGAATGAAAGTGGCAAGAGTGGGCATACTTGTCTTGTTCCTGATCTTAGAGGAAATGCTTTCAGCTTTTCACTGTTGAGTATAATGTTAGCTGTGGGCTTGTCGTATATGGCCCTTATCATGTTGAGGTATGTTCCCTCTGTGCCCACTTTCTGGAGATTGTTTTTATCATAAATAGATGTTGAATTTTGTCAAAAGCTTTTTCTGCATCTATTGAAATGACCACATGATTGTTATTCTTCCTTTTGTTAGTTTTATGTGTTACAGTGATTGATTTGCAAATGTTGAATCATCCTTGCATCCCTGGAATAAATTCCATTCAATCACTGTATACGATTCTTTTAATGTATTGCTGTATTCAGTTTGCTAATATTTTATTGAAGATTATTGCATCTATGTTCATCAGAGATACTGGCCTATAATTGTCTTTTTTGTGCTGTCTTTATCTGGTTTTGGTATCAGGGTGATGTTAGCCTCATAAAATGAGTTAGAAAGCATTCCTCCCTCTTGAATTTTTTGAAAGGGATTGAGATGGCTAGCTATTAAATCTTCTTTGAATGTTTGGTAGAATTCACCTGTGAAGCTGTCTGGTCCTGGACTTTTGTTTCTTGGGAGGTTTTTGATTACTGTTTCCTTAGTGATCTATCTATTCAGATTTTCTATTTCTTCACTTTTCAGTCCTAGAAGGTTGTATAAATAAATCTAAGAATTTATCCATTTCTTCTAGTTCTAGTTTATCCATTTGGGGGGCATATAGCTGTTTGTAGTATTCTCTTATAATCTTTTGCATCTCTGTGGTATCCATTGTAATTTCTCTTTTGTTTCTGATTTTACTTATCCAAGCCTTCTCTCTTTTTTCCCTTAGTGAGTTAGCTAAAGATTTGTCCATTTTGTTTATCTTTACAAAGAACCAGCTCTTATTGATCCTTTCTATTGTCTTTTTAGTCTCTATTTCATTTATTTCCACTCAGGTCTTTATTATTTCCTTCTTTCTACTAATTTTGGGCTTTATTTGTTCTTTTTCTAGTTCCTTTAGGTGTAAGGTTAGGTTGTTTTGGGGGGATTTTTCTTGTTTCTTTAGGTAGGCCTATATTGCTATCCTTCTTATTACCACTTTTGCTACATCCTACAGATTTTGGTATGTTGTATATTCATTTTCACTTGTCTTCAGATATTTTTTGACTTCTCCCTTGATTTCTTTGTTGACACAATAGTTATTCAGTAACATGTTTAATTTCCACATACTTGTAATTTTTCTAGCTTTCTTCTTATAGTTGATTTCTGGTTTTATACCACTGTGGTCAGAAAACATGCTTGATATGATTTCAATCTTCTTAAACTTACTGAGACTTGTTTTGCATCTCAACATATAGTCTATGCTTGAGAAAGTTCCATGTGTACTTGAGAAGAATGTGTATTCTGCTGCATTTGGATGGAATGTTCTGTGTAAATATATTAAGTCAATCAGGTCTAAAGTTTCATTAAGGCCACTATTTCCTTGTTGACTTTCTATCTGGATGATCTACTCATTGATGTAAGTGAGGTGTTAAAGTCCCCTCCTATTATTGTGTTGCTGTCAGCTTCTCCCTTTAGGTCTGTTAATAATTGTTTTATATATTTTGGTGTTCCTATACTGGGTATGTATATATTAATAACTGTTATGTCTCCTTGGTGAATTGTCTCCTTTATCATTATATAATTTTAATCTTTGTCTTTGGTTAACCTTTTTGGCTTGGAGACTATTTTGTCTGACATGTGTGCGGTACACTTGCTTGCTTTTGGTTGCCATTTGTTTAGAGTATCATCTTCTATCCCTTCACATTGAGCCTATGATTGTGTTTAGAGCTGGGTCTCCTGGAGGAAGCATATAGTTGGGTCTTGTTTTTAATCCATCCAGCCACTCTGTGTCTTTGGACTGGTGAACTCAATACATTTACATTTAGGATGATTATTGATAAATGAGGACTTAGTACTGCCATTTTTTCTTTTGTTTTTAGTTGCTCTATATCTCCATTGTTTCTTTTTCCTTGTTATTATGTCTACTATGTTAGTTTGGTGGTTTTCTACGAGGTTTTTCTCAGTTTTCTCTTTTTATGTTTTGTGTTTCCTCTAGATTTGTGTTTTCTGGTTATCATGAGATTTGTATAAAATATCTCATAGATAAATAGTCCTTTTTCTGCTGATAGCATCTTATCTTCATTTGCCTATAGGGGTTCTGTCTTTTTCTCTTTCCCCTTTTATGTTTCTGTTATCTCAAATTAGCCCTTTTTATGTTGTGAATTTGTTATAAAATTGACATAGCCAGAGCTATTTTTACTACTCTTTTCCCCTTTAACCTTTATGCTATAATTGGCTGTTTAACAACTTCTCCTGATGTAGAGTTGCAATTTTCTGACTCTGTTACACAATCACTTCATTCAAAATTTTGTGTACTTTTGCCTTCTTGTTTCAGGTAGCAGAGCTCTTTTTAATGTTTTCATAAGGCAGGACTAGTGGTGATAAACTCCCCCAGCTTTTCTTTGTTTGGGAAAGCCTTTATTTCTCCCTCATATCTGAGGGATAACTTTGCTGGATAGAGTATTCTTGGCTGACAGTTTTTAGTCTTTCAGTGTGTTGAGTATATCATTCCATTCTCTTCTGACTCGTAGTTTCTGCTGAGAAACTTATTGATGGCCTAATGGGGATTCCTTTTTTCCATGGCTGCCTTTAGAATTCTTTCTTTGTCATTTACAGTTTTAACATAATAGGTCTTGGAGGTCTTTTTGCATTGAAAAATTAGGAGTTCTGTTAGCTTTATGGATTTGTATATCCAGTTCCTTTCCCAAGTATGGGACGTTCTCAACTATTATTTCCTTAAATAAACTCTGCTTCCTTCTCCGTCTCTTCTCCTTCTGGGATACCCATTGTCCTTGTGTTGCCCTTCCTAATGGAGTCAGATAGTTCTTTTATAATTTCTTTACTTTTCTAGACCTTGGTTGTCTCTCTTCCTCTACCTGTATAATTTCTAGATTTCTATCTTCAAGCTCACTAATTTTCTCTTTTATAGGGTCTGTTCTATTTCCAGCACTTTCTAATGCATTCTTCATCTCATTTATTGAGCTCTTCAGCTCCTGAATTTGTTTGGTTCTTTTTTAGAGTTGCCATCTCTTTGGAAAGCTATTTCTTCTGTTCATTAATTTTATTTCTGAGGTCACTGAACTGCCTTTCTGAGTTTCTTCTAGCTCATTTAGTTTCTTCATGACAGCGATTTTGAATTCTCGATCAATTAGATTGCAATATTCCATAACTTTAAGTTTGGTTTCTGGAGAATTGTTATTTTGTTTTTGTGATATCATGTTTTCATGGTTTTTCATGATGCCTGATGAGTTGTTCGCCTGTCCCTGCATTTGAAATAGCAAACACCTTCCTTCTTTAGGTAAAACTTTTTTACGATTCTAACAATTCAACAGGTTAGCGATTAGAGAACTTTCTTTAGTTTTTCAGTAGGTGGCAATATAACACAAGTTTTTGGTTTCTCTTACCTGAGCCTCTGGCTATATTTGAGAATCAGCACTTTCCACCCTCCACAACATCTGCCAGAGGTGTCTCCTAGTACCCTCCTTGTCACTGTTTGTGCCTCTGGGATCACTGGTGCCTTGCTGCTTCCAGAGTTGGTGCTGTTGTTGATGTTGTCACCTAGGGCACCAGGATGGTGGGTGCCTCCACCACATCCAGGGTTGCCTGGGTCACAGGCATGGTTGCTACCACGTGGGAGAGAGAGGATGGGAGAAAGCCAGGGTCCCAAGTGTGTCTGTGTCACTAGGGTTGTTGGGTTCATGGGTGCCACCAGTGTGGTCAAGGGGACTGGAGTTACAGGTGTTTCCATGGCTGGAGGGATGGGGGTCACAGCCCCCACTGCTGCTGCTGCATTGCCTCTCCTGCTGTTACCAAGTGTTCTGGGGCTGCAGGTTTAGCTGTCACAGCCAGGGGGCCAGGATTACAGGCACCACCTCAGATATTCCCCCAGTTCTGCCTTTTCCAAGTGTCCAGATGTAGAAACATGTGAAACTCTCCAGCATCCTGGTGTGTTGAATTATGGGTGTTCTACTGATTGTAGATTGCAGGGAAGAGACAAAGGAGTGTCTCACACCACCATGATCCTCACAAAAAATGTTAATATGATTCTCCTTCTCTGAGTAAATCTACAAATACTACATTTTTCCCTGACCCTGAAAGAGCAAGTATTCAGGGAACCCAACCTGGCTACCACGTGTCTGGGAGGAAATTGGCAACAAGTCATCTCTCTGGTCTCCACATTTCTCATAGTGGTGACACTTCAAGAAGTTTATCTTATCTACTTGACTGATTTTCCACCTTGCAAGAATTGTGTTTTCATCACAGGGAGGGAATGTAAAACTTGGGCACTACAGAATTCTCACTGGTGTAGAAAGAACCTCGGGATTTCCAGAGACATCCCAAGAATAAGCAAATACAGAAATACTGTGCATTCCCACCAAGGGCTTCAGATTTGTAAATTTCAAGGAAGTTGGTGGTATTTGGGGATTCTGGTCAACTCATCTACTGGTTAAGTCTTCTTCTTCAGCATTACCTCACCATCACTTGTTGTTCCCTAGGGTCTCTGTGTATCTCTAGCTTTTGGTTTTGATTTGAAGCACAGAGCTCTTCAGAGGGTGGCTCCTGGAACCATCATCCCAATATGTGATCCCAAGAATTGCTTCTTCCAGGAGTGTTCTTGTTGGGTTTCCACTATCCCTCAGAAAAAATCAACCCCTCTTCCTTTCCCCTAAAACTCTACTTAGTCATTTCTACCTTCCAAACCATGATCTTAAAGACTTTTAGCATCTCTCCATCACAGGGACCACTTATTATAGATTTACTTGTACTGTTCAGCTATTAGGACTGCCTAAATAATGTCAAGGCTCAGTGAAAAATGAAAAAATGTGGGGCTCTTGCTCAAAAAGCAGGAAAATTGGTAAAAGTACCCACAAGACTTTTTCTTTCTTCTCCATCTCTCTTGACTTGTCATGATAATTTTAGTTGTAATTTAATATCATGCTTATTAAAGAAGAATTATAATTTTTAAATATTAGCATAAATTGTTTTTATATTATGCAGTATCAGTGTTAAATGTAAATATTAGAGCACTTGACTCATAGGCAGAATCACCAAAATTTCAGTTTGTCTCTTCTGGCTTATCCCTGGAAGGTGCCTTAAGTTGGCCAGAAGAGATGGACACAAGCCAGATTCAAGAAGGTTGGAAGGAGGAAAAGAGGATCCCCAGGCACAGAGCTGACAGAAGGAGCTCTCCTAAGATACTGACTGGGCAACTGCAGACCCATCCAGGTACCTAAGCCTCTGCCCTTAGGATGGCACACTCACTTGGGTTTGACCTTTAACAGGTTGCCCCTCCCACCAGCTGCTGGACCAATGCCCCCGCCAGGAGGCAAGGTCTGGGGAAGTCCAGCCAACATTTTCCTTTCCCAGGGACTGCTCCCTCAATCTATGGCAAACAGGTGGCCCCGAAGGATCTTTGAAACTCCATGTCAGGATGCACTCAGTGGATTGGGATGGGTAAGGGGTGTGTCCCCACTGAGATGCATCTGTCACCAGATATGCCATGGTCCTGCCAACTTGGAGCAGGGACAGCCACCACTCTGCCTGCTTAGGGATGCTTCAGGGGGCACGTGCCCACACCCTTACGGGGAACAGAGGGCATCAGTTGTCAGGGCTGAAGCGCAGAGGGCGAGACCCAGTGGTTGTCAAAGTGACTGAGTTGTCAAAGGCAGCTGAGAGCCTGTCCTGTGAAAGTGGAGGAATAATGACTTTCCCTGAGCTGAGGCTTCTAGTTCCTTGCCCATGGCCCATTGTCCCTTCAGATGGAACTTACCAAAGACAAATTCAAAAATTAAATCATTAAGAATTTGAAGACAGCAACTGCAGAGCATTAAACCCCAAGAGTGGGACCCTTCTGAATATGTGCCACTGCCCTGGCCACATGCCCATGGAGCTGTCCCTGCCAGCTACTCCTGAAATGAGTAAGGTGAAGACAGACCAGCTCAATGGCATACCTATCCAGTCTCAACATTCCTTGAGGAACGGAGTGAGTCTCCTCAACAAGTCTTTTAAGAACCTTGAGAATCCGAATCTTGACTCTCAATCTCAACTCTACCTGGTACTGAAATGAACTACTAGCAGCTGCTTTAGAGCACAGGTCTCTTTCTCAAATGCCCTTTGCTTCTGCTTCTGCCTGGAATGCTTCCCACTTTTCACCACCCCCTTTGGCACCCCGTCCCCACCTCTTACTTCCTTCACCTCACTAACTCCATCTTTTAGGTCAATACTCTAGATGTGTCAGATATCCTCCGTGGTCCCATACCAAACTTCATTCATCCCACCTGTAGGAATGAGAGGTGCCTGTTTACCTGCCTAGCCCCAGAATAGGTATAAACCCCAAGAAGGCAGAGATGACATCTTGTTCACGACTCTATGTTCAGTGCTTGACAGAGTATTGGCAACAGCGATGCTAATTAAATGAGTGACTGGTCCAAGCTGTACGACTCACAGTGTGCTGTCACTGAGAAAACCACCTGTACAACTATCTTATGACTAAATGCAATCATCTTCTATTCTCTGAGTCATACACAACACCACTTCTTTTTTTGAGATTGTTTTTATATCAGATCATTTTACGGGATTGAAGTTTATAGGATTGTCTTCAGAAGAGATGAGTGTTTTGCTATCACCACTTGGGTTGAATTTCTTCAGCTGAATTTATATACTAAAATTTTAGAAGAAAATTCACCTTTCCCATCCTTCATTTGCTTCAAAAAGAGATGTAGGATAAGTTCAAGTGGTGGTGACCCCAGAATTATGATGCTGAAATGCCTTTGGCTGATCGGAGCAGGATTTTGTAAGCAGAGCTGTGCGTAGGTTGGGATTCTCTGGGCAGGTCAGCGTGTTTAAAGGCTTTTGAATTAGAAACTCTTTCCATTTAAAAATAAATAGAATAAATATCTGTTCCCACTGACTATTCAGACATAAAACCTTTCATTTTCTGAGAACCCTAACGAGACAACTTGGGACTCACCTCAATCATGTCATTGGCTCCTCAGAGAGAAAAAAATTAGGCAATTGGGCACCTTGTGGAGGGAAAGGGATTCAGATGTCTTTGCAGCCCATTCCCTTCAGGTCTGGGAGTAGGGAGGGCCCTGCTTTGTGTTCTGAGGTCAGAATCCAAAGCCCCAGCAAGAGCTGGATCCTGTGGCAGCCCCCCCTCCCCCCGAGCTTTCTGTCATCTGACATTCACACTGCCTTGGCTTTGAGGCTACCCATGGAAAGCGAGAGTTAGATTTTTTTTTTCAAACTGTGCCTTGTATAAATGTGCTTGGTGTCTGCAGGCTATTTTGAAAGTATATTTAGGCTCCTGGTACTCTTGTGAAAGCACAGTTTTTAAAAATCTTGAGCTTATTTGGTGAGTATAACTTCTGAAATGATTCACTGCTTCTTTTCTCTTTTTAAGGAACAGTGGAATTTTTCACCAGTTCTAAAGTGTACACGGTCGATAAGGGAAAGTCAGCTTTGATCATGTAGTTCCCTGGAGGAAGGAAGCATATTTGTTTGACTTGACCGAGATGAACATAAACATTTTGTAACTTCTATAGGTTATTACTTCATTTCTCTAACATTTTATTTAATTGTTCATTTTTGTGATACATTTTCCTACTTAAAACATTAATTCTGAGTTACAAACTTCTATAACATTAGAACCAAGTGGTTAAGAGTGCACATAAGCCTCTGGAGTCAGACTACTGACATTCAAATATGGACTCCACCTGTCTCACTAGTTATGAGTCCCTGGGCCTCTTGAAGCCTTGGTTTCCTCATGTATAAAAAGGTGATGATAATAGTTTCTACCTCACAGGGTTTCTGTGTGGTACTATTAAATTAGTTAACATGTTTGTAAAGTACTTAGAGCAGTATCTCGCATATATTGAGCACTGTTAGTTGTCCAAGTCATTAACTCTTCCTGTGTCACTGGAACATTTGATCAAGATTCTATAATTTAAAATAAATAATCATGTCACACCAGTCAGAATGGCCATCATTCAAAAGTCCACAAATGACAAATGCTGGAGAGGCTGTGGAGAAAAGGGAACCCTCCTACACTGCTGGTGGGAGTGTAGTTTGGTGCAGCCACTGTGGAAAACAGTATGGAGATTCCTCAAAAGACTAGGAATAGACTTACCATATGACCCAGGAATCCCACTCCTGGGCATATATCCAGAAGGAACCCTACTTCAGGATGACACCTGCACCCCAATGTTCATAGCAGCACTATTTACAATAGCCAAGACATGGAGACAGCCTAAATGTCTGTCAACAGGTGACTGGATAAAGAAGAAGTGGTATATCTATACAATGGAATACCATTCAGCCATAAAAAATGACAACATAACGCCATTTGCAGCAACATGGATGTTCCTGGAGAATGTTATTCTAAGTGAAGTAAGCCAGAAAGAGAAAGAAAAATATCACATGAGATCGCTCATATGTGGAATCTAAAAGAAAGAAAGAAAGAAAGAAAGAAAGAAAGAAAGAAAGAAAGAAAGAAAGAAAGAAAAAGAAAAAGACAAATGAACATAAATACAAAATAGGAAACAGACTCATAGACATAGAATACAAACTTGTAGTTGCCAGGGAGGGAGCGGGGTGGGAAGGGACAGACTGGGAGTTCAAAATTTGTAGATACTGACAGATATATATAGAATAGATAAACAAGTTTGTACTGTATAGCACAGGGAAATGTATACAAGATCTTGTGGTAGCTCACAGTGAAAAAGAATGTGACAATGAATAGACGTATGTTCATGTATAACTGAAAAATTATGCTCTACACTGGAAATTGACACAACATTGTAAACTGACTATAACTTAATAAAATAAAAATTTTTAATTAAAATAAAATAAATAGAAGATGGTAGAATAGGAAGACCCTGAGCTCACCTCTTAACAACCATTTACAGAGCAACTCTTTGTGAGAACCTGAAGGTTGGCAGACAAGATTTTCCAGGACTAAAGATCTAAAGAAGGGACCACAACAAGATGGGTCGGAAGGGCAAAGATGTGGGGCAGCCAAGACCCAAACCCATGGGTAGATAAGCCAAAAATGGGAGGACAATCATAATTGTAGAGGTTCCCCTCCCAAAGAGTGAGGAGTCTGAGCCCCACATCAGGCTTCCCAGTCTGGGGGTCCTGCACCAGAAAGATGAACCCCTACAACATCTATCTTTGAAGGTCAGGTAGGGCTTGCGTACAGTAGAGCTGGAGGAATGTAGGAAACAGAGACTCTGCTCTTAAAGGGGGCAAGGAAAATCTCACACACTCTGAGCCCCTGTACAGAGGCAGTAATTTAAAAGGAGCCTGGGTCAGATCCAGTTGCTGATCTTGGAGAGCCTCTCAGAGAGGCAAGAGGCAACTGAGACTCCCCCTGGGGACACAGATGCTGGTGGCAGCCCCTTGGGGAGCTCATGCTACCACAAGGGCACTGGTGGTGATGTGTGTCCTTCCTCTGTCCTAATCACACTTCACCACCTTGATCTGGACCCTATCCTCTGCTTACGAGAGGCAATGGCAATTTTCAGTGTTGTTTCAAATTATATTTTAACTTAAAAAAACTGAGTTTTAGAAGGCCAGCTTGTATATCAAATTCAATAGCCCTCAACCCTATCTATCTATCTATCTATCTATCTATCTATCTATCTATCTATCTGTCTATCATCAATCTATCATCACCTATCTGCCGTCTAGCTATCTATATCAGGGTTTCTCAACCTTGGCACTGTCGTATTGTGTTCCAGATAATTCCTTGTTGTGGCAGATTGCCCTGTGTTTTGTAGAATGTTTAGCAGCAGCATCCTTGGTCTCTACCTACTAGATGCCAGTAGCATTGTGCCCCCCTTCTCAGTTGTGATACCAAAAATGTCTCCAGACCTTGCCAAATGTCCTCTGATGGGGAGCAGAACCACTCCCACTTAAGAAATGCTAATCTCTGTCTATATAATGGAACCAGTTGGAACCGCCCCAGACTTAGTAACTTTAAACACCCATTGCTCCACATGTTATCAGTTAGTGTCACTCATGTGGTTTACTTTCCAGTGAGAATAAGGCTGAAGCACCTCTGTTCTCCATATGGCTCCTCTATGTGTTGTCTTATCCTCTAGGGCTTTTAGCCCCTCACACTCTTGACCCTCCTTGGTCCTGATCACAACCCATCCGTTCCTCAAACAGCAGCACAGAAGGTTACAGATCCATCTCCACTCCCCAGTCCAAGCCTTCCAGCGGTTTCAGACTCAACACAGGAACACACTATTAGAGAAGTCATCTGGCTTGTTCCCAAAAAGAACCGTCACTGAGGGCTGCAGCTCTTTTCGGGGGTGGAGGGGAAACACTTCAGTGAGGAAGGAGGGGATGTTAATGCACCAGTGTGGGAGGCAGGCACGATATATGATTGAAATGCTCTGAAAGACACAGGATAAGGGTCAGGAAAAGGTGGTGGTAGCTAGAAAGCCACGGAGACGAGTTTTTGATAGACACTGAAGGCTAGAGCACCTTGACTTTGGCACATCAAGGGCTGAGAAGCATGCAGGTCATCCTCCTGACTACTTTCAGGCCTCGCCAGTGAACAAGTGTCTGCTTATGGATAAGGCTGGAGAGTCTCTGACCAAGAATTGCAGAGAAGGAGACGGAAGGCCTTCTAGCTCTCATGCAAAATTTCCTACTACCTCCCAGAACTCTGCCTAGACTTGCGCATCAGTAGAAGCTGGCTTTGCCAAGTTAGATGAGAGCGCATGAGCTCTTTCTCCTGGGCTTGCCTTCTGCTGGCTTCATTAAAACGAGCCCCTCAAATACCTCCTCCGCCAGGATCTAACTCTGCATGTGAGAATCTGTGTGCTTCTTCCACTGAAGAAGAAAACTCTTTAGTTTCTGATAGGGCGCACTCTAGTAAAAATAATAGTTTCGCTCAAATTTAAGTAAATTTAACATTTCAAAAAGAAGACCCATCTTTTTTTCCGAAGCTTTACGTCCTCGCTGACCCATCATGGCCATCCCACCTTCAGGAAAAAGATTATTCCTGTTAATGGGTCCTTAGACTCACTAAAGGAGTTTCCTAGATTCACGTTAGAATTTTACATAAATTTCTACTAGTCAGTTGGGCAAATAAAAATTACTGGAATTGTCAACATACTTTTCTCTCTTTTATTTATGCTATTCCTTCAGACCTGGGAGGTCCTGGTTGCCTGCCTGTGTCAGATCCTGGGGGACCCCATGAGAGTTAAGGTTGCTACACCACCATCATTATATCACGCAAATGACCCTTTCAGAATAGCTTTCTAGGATCAAGAATATTCCTACCTCTGACACTGGATATGCTGTTTACACACAATTTTCCAGAGACAATCCCCAGCTCAGTTCCAATCATGCCACATTTGATAGCCAGCATATGGTGGCTTGGAGTTCAGAGATCACCTCTCTACTGAGTCTGCTCTTGGATCAGGGACCTTCTCCATCACTGGCCAGATCATCATACAAGCTGTAGAGACTGCTCAATCACAGGACTGAGTTCTGCTTCCACACTAAGCTTTATCCAGTGGGGCTCTTACCACATGAAGGGTTTCACTGTCAAGGGAACATTTTATTCCTTTAAGTTCTCAAAGAAAAAGGTACTGAGGTACAAGCTCACATTTTCTAAGATATGATTACATTGATAAGGTTTCATACGCCCATGTTTATTGGAGCAATTTAATTGATATGCACTAGAACATTTCTTTCCAGCAAGATTTAAATAATTAGCTAGTATTCTAGAAACAGTTCTTTGGCTAGTCTTTCAGAAAAGAACTGATTGTTAATTCTCTCTCTGACATCTAACCACTGAGTTATTTGTTCAAGGTTGTCAACTGAATGGATGTAGAAAATGTTCCATTTGGAGAGGTCGAGGTTAAAACAGAATTCAGTCTCAGATTTACTCAGCTTTAGTGTAGAATTATCTGCTTCCATTTTTCTTAACTCCTGCCAGAAGAAGGAAAAAAAAAGATATTCTGCTTCATTTTAGCTATATTCAGAGGATTGGTGAGTTAAGAATTTATCCAATGTAGCTGACACTAAGTAGAGAATCAGCCAAAACAGTGCCAAGCACATAGTAGGTGCTTTATAATAAGTATATGAAATTGAAACAACTTACTCAGTGACACCAAATTTGGTGGCAGACATGACATCAGGACACCCAGCCCCAGAGTGTGCCGTCTGCTGCTTAGGCACTCTGTTCTCACACATCGGTTTATTTTTACATGCACACATTAAAAAAAAAATGTTTTCATCTATAATTTTAATATCCAGCCAACTGTGCATAATGTTTAATGACATCTCATTAACAAAGAAACACTTTTAGAAGAACCACGGGGAAGTAACAACTGCTGCTTTTCTCCCCAGCACCTAATAGAAGGTTTCTTGGCAAGGGACAAATTGGATGACAGCTCGTGCTCACTTCCAGTGCCCACAAACTCGAGTTTCAGGAGGTTAGTATCTTTTGCTATGGCCTGATCCTCGAAACAATGGCTAGAATGGCTTTACGTGTGGTGGAAACAAGGCATTAGCATGGGTAACGTGAACTGACAGACCCTGCTCAGTCTAAAACCATCTCTACCTCTGATTGGCTACTCATGGCCTGAAGATGCCCTATGAGAAACTTTCCCTTTGTGTTAAGCATTGCCCCCTCCTCTAGAACTGGTGTAAATTTGCCTTGAGATGGAAGAACTGAGGGTCATACCCAACCGTAGGTGCCAACTCTAATCAATAATCTCTCATCTCTACTAGCAACATGAAGCAGGAACAGCTTGAGAGCAATGGAAATCTCTTGGAATAGAAAGAGATCCCTGAAGAAAGGGTTGGTGGAGTGTAAAATGTAGAGGCTTGGGTGCTGTTTTATAACCTGTTATCAATGACATTTTGGATGCTTAAGATTGAAAACCCAAGCCTTGCAGTGCATAATCTTGGCTTAGTTCCCAGCTCAGCCACTCACCAGCTGTGTGAACATCTGCAAGTCATTTTACATTTTCAACCCTGTTTCCTCATCTATAAAATGGAGATATATAATAATACTAAGTGAACTTGTCTCCTGAGGCTGCCGTAACAAATAACCACAAACTTGGTGGCTTAAAACAACAGAAATGTATTGCCTCACAGTTCTGGAAGGCAGAAGTCCAAAATCAAGATGTCAACAGCATTGGTTCCTTCTGGAGGCTCTAGGGAGAATCTATTCCATGCCTTTCTCCTATAGCTTTGGGTGGCAGCCAACAATCTTTGATATTCCTTGGCTTGGGACTACATAACTCCAATCGCTGCCTCCATCTGCATGTGACCTTCTTCTTTGTGTCTCAAAATCTCCCTATCCTTTCCCTTATAAGGAGACCAGTTGTTGGATTTAGGGTCCACCCTAATCCAGGGTGTTTTCATCTTGGGATCCTTAATTGAATTACATCTGCCAAGATCTTTTTTCCAAAAAACGGTCCTATTCACCAGTCTAGGGCTTGGGCTGTCAATTTGGCAGGACATTATTTAACCCATTATGCTATCATATATGTATAGTTATTGTTAAGAGTTAGTGAGTTAATATACTAAAATCTTAGCATATTGCCCAAGGACAGTAAGAACTCAATAAATGATCACTATGATTTCAAACACGTTAGTCCTCTTTACTTATAAGCCTACGTAATGACAAAGAAAGTCCTGCTCTACAGCAAAAGCATGATTACTGTGTTTTTAGTGCTTCCGTGCCAACATTTTGGTGTCTATTCTCACAGTATTTTTTAGATGGATACATATTTGCTGAACTCATACTTTGCTCTAAGATGGTTTACAAATATTAACTCTCTGATATCTGATAAGTGCAAAAGCAATGATAAAGTCAAAAGAGATAGTAAAGAGACTTGTAAGATTACTAGGAATACTAAAATAGAGATTATATATAAAAAAGAAAGATGAGATGTCCAGACAAGATGGCTAGACTTATCTCTCTCTGCTTCCTGCTAAAAACAACTATGAACCCTAGAAATAACTCAAGAAACAATCAAAGAAAAACTCTGAAAGGTGGAAGATGGATCACAAAACTGGAGGAACACAATAGGGGAAGGGCATCTTTTGAAGCACCACCCAGCAGAAGAAGGCCAAGAAGGCCACCCAGACCTGGCACTCTCTATCCTTACCTTGTTTGAGGCTCACTAGAGACATCACACAGCTATGGGACACGGGCAAAGGGGGTCACAGCACAAGCGCCAGCTTGGGAAGCATTATTCTTCCTTGTTGGATCTGCGGCTCCCCTCCTCCACTCAGAGCCACTGTGTGTTTGTGTGTGCATATGTCTGTGTGCATGTTGTGGTGAGGATTAGCAAGTGGATCATGTCACAGTAAATGTGCAACCTGGGATGTGTGCTCCATCTTCCACAGGCTGGGGGGAGACTGCCACAAGATCCACCCAGCCCAGGAAGTCTATTTGTCCCTACAGGCCTAAGACTCTCCCTGCCCCAACTCCCAGACACTCAGAGGAACCCTCACAACAAACACCCAGCCAGGGAGGCACTCTTCATCCCCCACAGACAGGAGGACATGGTAAAAAGAGCACCAGGAAACACCATCCAACTCTGAAGCAGGGAGACCCCCTTCCCCACCTACAAGATCTAGAGAGCCAAGCCTGAGCAAACTTCTCCAGCCCCCTCAAACAATACTAGCAAGGACAAATGGGAGCCCCAATGGCATGAGATAAACTTCGTGGACAAAAAGAGTCCCACAAAGGCTCTGAGAATTATATTGTCATTGGAGCCACAGTCCCAAAAGTAGGTCAGAACCTGCTTGCTAAATCTAAATAAAGTGCCTACCAAAATTAAAAAGTTAATGGGGCCCACAATCTCCTAGTATAATAGCCAAAATGTTAAATATACAACTGAAAATCATTCCACATCAGGAATCAGGAAAATCACAACGTGAAGGCGAAAAAAAGACATTTAACTGATGAACACTGAGATGAAGCAGATGTTATAATTATCTGAGGAAAACTCAACAAACAATTACAAATTATTTTGAAACAAGTGAAAAATAATTTTTAAAAATCTCAGCAAAGAAACAGAAGTTATGAAAAAACTAAATGGGAATCAAGAAGTGAAAATTATAATATGAGAAATAAAAACTCACTGGATGGACTGAATAATACAGTGGAAATGACAGAAGACAGAATCAGTGAACTTGGGGACAGATCAACAGAATTTATTCAAATATTTTCAAATCTGACAAAGGACTTATGTCTAGAATAAATAAAGAACTCTCAAAATTCAACAGTAAAGAAACAATCAAATTAGAAAATGGACAAAAGACATAAACAGGCATTTCACCAAAGAAGATGTCTAGATGGAAAATAAACACATGAAAAGCGATCCAATCTCATTAGCCATTAGAGAAATGCAAATTAAAACTACAATGAGATATTGCTACACACCTATCAGAAGAGCTAAAATAAAATATTGGTAGCCCCAAAATGCTGACAAGGATGTGGAGAAACTGGATCTCTCATACATTGCTGGTAGGAATGTAAAATTGTACGGCCATCCTAGAAAATGGTTTGGCGGTCTCTTAAATAAACTAAACATGAAATTACCATATGAACCAGTAATTGCACTCATAGCATGAAAACTTCAATTCACACAAAAACCTTACACAAATGTAATAGTCCAAAACTGGAAAGTAGCCCAAATGTCCTCCAGCAGTTAAATGGTTAAACAAATGGTGATGCATTCATATCATTGAATACTACTCAGCAATAAAAAGAAACAGACGATTGACATACATAATAACTTTGATGACTCTCTAGAGAATTATGTTAAGTGGAAAAAAAAATAAGCCAATCCCAAATGGTTACATACTGTATTATTCTAGTTACATAACATTTTGAAAAGATAAAATTTGAGAAATGGAGAACAAATAAGTGGTTGCCAGGAGTCAGGTGAAGGGAGGTAGGGCAGTGGATGTAGCCAAAAAAAAAAACAGCAGGTCGCCCTCTGTGGTGATGACAATGTTCAGTTCTTGGACTGTTTCAATGTCCGTACCTTGGCTTTGCTATTGTACTACAGTTTTGCAAGATGCTACCATTAGGAGAAATTGGATAAAAGGTACACAAGTTCTCTCTGTATTATTTCTTACAACTGCATGTAATTCTATAACTATCTCAATACAAAAAGTTTAAATAAAAGGAGATGCAAGATGGTGACCATTGCACATGCAAATGGAACAAACTATAGGAACATTTCTCCAAGGCAAAGAGCAAATCCTGTGACATAGTATGAAAAATGTCTTGCTTGTACAGTCCACAGAAAACTACAAGAGAGGAGGAAACAAAATTGACCAATTATAGGAAGGTTTGCTCACAGAGAGTTGACCTGCATCACTGTGGGCACATGGTGGCCTTGATGGTAGTTAAAGCCAGAGTTCGGTTTGGGAACTTGGAGACTCACATGAGGAAACATTTACCTTCTGCCTTAGGTGGTTCCATAGAGTCAAAGGGACTGGTGAGCATAGTGTGAGTGTGGGCATATGGATGCTGGAGCCCTCCATACGTCTCCCATGAAACCCACCAAGAATGAAGTTACCAACCTCAGTGGGTGTTCCGTATCAATGGAACATGGAGAAAAGCTGCCTGAGAGAATACATTCCAGAAGGTTAAAAAAAAAGAAAAGTGACCAAATTTATAGGTTGGAAAGACCACATCACAATCTCATTGGTGGAAATGCTTCCGGGAGCTTCAAACATAAACCCATGTGGTTTACTCACTTTAGACCAACACACAATTGACCGCAGGGACAGTCTTCCAAGTCCTTGCTCACTCAGAAGAAGAGCAGTTTCTCTACTTCATAGATTTAAAGCCATGATTCCCCTGCAAGATTTGCTTCTAAATTGAAGCAAACCACAAACTGTCAATCTTTACAATCCTCAAATTCTCCAACTTGAGTTTAGCACTCAAGGGAGTCAGTTGGCTGTGGAGAGAGAAAGCGAGAGGCTTTCAGGGGGAGAAAAAGGCCCCAGATGACAACAGAGCTTTCCAGAATGAGAAACCATGGTTGGAACATGGTTTGGGCTCGATCCAGGCCTCTAGTGATGTGGGGCTGCAGAAACAGAACCCTGAATTCCTGACATAGTTACTACCTTTGCTCTCAAACCACTAGTGAGTGCTCTCCAACTCTGCGGGATACTCATCCTAGACATCACTGAAAAAGGAGAAATCTACAAACATTTTGCTGGGCTGGAAAGAAAGCTTTGGGGCAATGGAAGATTTGGCTCCAGGAAGGAAAAAAAATGCATTGAGCATTTCTCTGTCATCTCACAGGAACCCCGAGGGGAATTTTGGAGTCCTGCATGATATTAGGAGATAAAAAGGGGACAAAAACCTTTCTCCACCCTGAATCTGGTGGTGGAGGCCTCCTGAGTGCCAAATGACACAAAAGCTCTCTTCTTTGAC
The DNA here is from genome assembly GCF_036321535.1 of Camelus dromedarius. Taxonomy (NCBI): domain Eukaryota; kingdom Metazoa; phylum Chordata; class Mammalia; order Artiodactyla; family Camelidae; genus Camelus; species Camelus dromedarius. The sequence goes on from NC_087472.1 coordinate 79,725,567, forward strand.
TTTAAAAATGTGCTCACCAGCTGAGATGGCATTCAATCTGTGCAACTAGGGAACTTGTATTTCTTTTAGAGATTGTGGAAATGGCTGTGATGTCACTGATAATAACTGTGTAGGGCAATGTTTTCTAAAGACACTTTGAAGAAAAAGTGTACGGTGTCAAATAAGTTTGTGAAATGCCGCATCATCTACTTTTTAAATAGCAAGTTAAAGTCTGGGAGAAGCGCATTGTTACGAATCCTGTGTAAAATTGTTCAACTTGGGCTTGTCAAGAACTTATTTGATCACACAACCCTGACAAGGTGTACATTTCAAAAAGTTAAAAATCATGATTATCACACAAACATAGTGCACGTGTCAAAAGTTTATTTAACACCAAGACTTATTTAACTTGTTAATGAGGGTGTGTGTTAGTGCTAGCTCAAAGAAGGATCTGAGAGACTAGTACATACAGTCACTGAAAGAAAGAAAGCTGAAATAAGATTGTCATTGGGCAGAAATTATTTGCATTTCTATTGGACAAAAGTCATTGGCAACTTGTACAAGTTAACCTGTAATTTTATAGAATCTTTGCCTTAATCAACAGTAAGTAGTAAGTCAAACAATGGTAACTACCTCTAGAGCATTTGTTCTCAAAGTGTCCTCCCCAGACCAGAAGCACCAGCATCACCTGAAATCCTGTCAGAAATTCAATTTCTTGAGCCCCCACTCAAGACCTACTGAATCAGAAATATTGGGACAGGACTCAGCACTGTGTTTTAACAAGCCCTCTAGGGCATTCTGATGCTTATGAAAACTTGAGAACCACTGATCTAGAGACTTGATCTTCAGGCAGTATGAGTATATAGCCAACATTCCAGGATGACTTTGCAAAGATATGTACCCATTCCACCCTATTTCTAAGTTTTGGACAAATTTTCTTAGCCTAGTTTTCAGTATCACACTTTGGAAATGTGAATGTACAATGAATAAAAACCATCCAGAAGTTTAGAAAAAGGCAGGCATTTGTTATTTCCTATTTCATCCTACTTCAAATAACAGTTCAAGTCACACGTTCTCTGAGAAAGCGTTCTAAGCATTTTTAATCCTCTCCAATCTCTCTCCTCCTTGATCTTCTATAGACTCCTAATTTACACAGTTTAACCATTAGTTTAACACAGTGTTAATAGTTTTATGTGTGTTAATTTTATTCTCACGTTGAAAACTGCATGAAGGCAGAAATTGACTTAAATCCTCTTCTCAATCCAAACTTTGAAGTCACAGAATCATTGATTTTCAAGATTGGAATGTACTTTGAACCTAAACTTGTCCAGCTGAGTATAATGTTAGAACTCTCTTCTCATCTGTGGTAGACAAATTCTAGGTTGTCCTCCTAAGGTTCCCCCTACCCCAGTGTGCACATTTTTCACAATTCCCCAGTCAGTGAATATGATGGTGTTTAATCACATAATTAGGCACAATTGACCTTAAAAGAAGGAGATCATCCAGGTGGACTGACCTAATCACACGAATCTTTTAAAAGTAGTTTCCTCTGACTGGTCACAAAAGAGAAAGTCCAATATTCACCAGAAAGATTAAACATGTCATTTTTGACTTGAAGGTGGAGGGAGACAAATAACAAGGAATGTGCGCAACCTCTAGGAGCCAAGAGCAACCCCTGGCTAACAGCCAGCAAGGATATAGAGACCTCAGTCCTACAACTACAAGGAACTGAATTCTGACAAGAATGAACTTTGAAGTGGATTTTTTTCCCTAGAACCTCTAGATGAGAATTCAGCCTGACCAACCCCTTGATTTCAGTCTTGTGACACACTGAGCAGAGAACCAGTCATGCCGTGTTGGACTTCTGACCTACAGAACTGTGAGCAAATAAATGTATGGTTGTTTCTAGGCACTAAGTTTATAGTAATTTGCTATACACTTATGGAAAACTAATATATTACTTTCCTAAGAGTTAAGTTGGCTCCTTCTTGAATACTTGGGCCAAAAAGGAACATACTCTCCATAGCCCAGGGCTATGTGCACCCTTCATTCCTGCAAGATAGCTCATTCCAGTTTTGGACAACTCTGACTTTTAAAGAGTGCTTGATCATAATGAGCAATGACTCATCAATATTCCCTTTACTCCTGTCTTAATCAGTTCAGGCTACTGTAACAATACAGACTGGGTGGCTTATGAACAATACATATTTGTTTCTCATAGTTCTGGAAGCTGAGAAGTCCAAGATCAAGGTGCAGGCAGATTCTGTGTCTGATGAGAGCTTACTTCCTGGTTCATAGCTGGTAACTTCTCCTGGTGTCCTCACATTATGGAAGGGCTAAGGGAGCTCTGTGGAATCTCTTTTGTAAAGGGCACTAATCTCATTCATGAGGGTGCTGCTTCATGATCTGATCATCTACCAAAGGCCCCATCTCCTAACACCATTACATTGGGGTAGGATTTCAACATACGGATTTGCAGGGAACACAAACTTTCAGTCTATAGAAACCCTTTAGAGCCATACAATGCAAATCTGAGCTTGCTTCCATTTGCCTCCATTCTTCCTTGTGGCTGCTGCTGTCAGACAGTGATTTGAGCCACACAAAGCCTTGGGTAGAAGGTTCCATAGTACACAAGGCTCACTATCTAGACCCAGAGACCCTATCTAGCTTCCAAGCCTGTGTTCATTCAAATACACCACACTTTATGTTGGAGGAATTTTTTTATCACCACCCTGCCTCCATATGGAGCATCAGGATAAAACTAGATTGTATTAAGGAAGGTGTCACCAAACTTTTCTGTATAGTAAATAATTTTAGGCTTTGAGGGGCATACAGTCTTTGCCACAACTACACTGTCGTTAGAACACGAAAGCAGCCATAGACAATATGCACATAAATAAGCACATTTGTGTTCCAATAAAACTTTATTTATAAAACAGGCTACATGATGGATTTCGCCTACAGTAATTAGCTACTCAACTATAGTTTGACTCTAGAGGGTTTCACACCAGCAACTAAATTTAAGTGCCCAGGTTAGAAGTGACATATATCCCTTTAACTCACAACTCACTGGCCAGAATTAAACATGTGGTTCCACTCAGCTACAGGGAGCAAAAAGGTATAATCCTACTGTGTTCCCACAGGGAGGAAAGCAGGAAATATTTGGTGAATTATATATATGGCTACCACAGAGAGCATTTATTAAAGTTACATGTCTGCATGCCTGTCTTTTCCACTACAAGGAAACCCCTCAAGGTCAAGAACCTTATACATAGAGTCAAATGAATGTAGTAGATGTGCATAAATATGTCTGATTGATTGATAAGGGAAAAGAGAGAAGCAGAGGGAGGGGAAAGGGAATTACAAGAAGCCAGTGGGCGGGTAGTGATTGTATTGGTAATTGGGGAAATAATTATCATTACTGGTAGTGGCAATATTTATGGTGATTATATGGCGATGTTCTTAAAAGAGCAATTGATACTCCTATACTCATCTTCCAGTCACTCCTCAACTCATTTCAATCTGACCTCTTCCCCCAATGCCCAGTTCCCTGAAACTATGCTTGCTAAAGTCACTAGTAACCTCCTATTTGCACAATTTAATAAGCAAGTTTCTTAATCCTTTTCTTACGGAACTTCTTGGCTAGATGTGAAACCACCAAACAGTACCGTCATGAAATTTTTGACTCCATACACCTCTGTGACACAACAATTTCATGGTTCTCCTCTGTGTCTCTCCAGCCATCCTTTGAACTTCCCTTGATCTTCCAACTCCTTAAATATAAATGTTTCTTTGGACTTTATTCTCCTCCCTCTGCTCCTCTTCTTACTCTGCTACCATCACCTGGATGGTCTCACCTACTCACATAGTTTCCGCCACCATCTATAATGCTGTTGACTCTCATACCCCATATTGCCCGTCCATACTTCCTCCTGAGTTTCAGAATCATGTATCCAACTTTTAGTCTCATACTTTAACCAGGAGTTCCCATGGATATTTCAAACAGAACATGGCAGAAAATATACTCGTGTCATATCTCAGTGGTTGCAATGCCATCTCCACCAGCCATCCTACCTAGAAACCTGTGAGGTGTCATCTGCTCTTCCTCTATGGTCCCACTTCTCTATCCAGCCTGAATATTTCTCGCTCTTCCTTCCTTTCCAGGCTACTCTCTTGGACTACATTCTTAACAACTTTCATCTAGATAACGAAACAGCTTTCTAGTTTATCTCCCTAATTTCTTTGGTTTTATTGTGAAATATTTTGTACAGAAAACTATGGCAATAAATAAAAGATATATCCAGGCATCCACCACCCTGCTTTTTCAAATCTTAATTTGTTATCATATGTTTACCTGATTTTTAAAGGAAAATAATAAAAGATCTAGGTGAAGTTCCCCAATCTCATTTTCTTCCCTTTCTCCCCAGAGATAATCAGTATTATGAATTTAGAATTTGTCATTATCATGCAAGCTTTAGTTAAATGATTGCACTTGTGTATGCCCCTAGAACATAGATAGTATTATTTTGGGGGTTTTAAACTTATATAAATGAGACCAGACCACATGAATCTTTCTAAAATTTGCTATTGTCACTCAGTATTAGGTATTATAAAATACAATATGAAGACACTCGGAGGACTTCAGTTGGGTTTATATGTTAATATTTTATCCAGCAAACCCGATGAAGCTACTTATTTGTTTCAATAATTTATCTGTAGGTTCTATTGAATTTTCTATGTAAACAATCACATAACCCGCAAATAAAGACAGCTTGTCTCTTCGTAATCCAGTTTGGATACGCTGTTTTTCTTGACTTTTTGCGTTGGTTAGTACCTTCAGTATAATGTCGGACTGAAGCGTTTATTAACGCTTATTGAGATCCTGACTTTATGGGAGTATGTCAAAAGTGTCACAATGAAATACATGTTTGCCCTAGGTTTTGGATGGATACATTTAGTTGAAATTTATCAAATGCTTTTTCTGCTTAAGTGACATGATTATAAGACTTTGTTCTTTATTAGCGTGGTATATCACTTTAATAGGTTTTCTAATAATAAATTATCATTTTGTTTCTGGGATAAACTCTACTTGGTTGATGTCTTGAAATCGTCCCAGGACTTGTTTTAATCAGGTATGGCAAGGTGACAGATATGAAGACAACTGCCTTTGAAATAAGAATTTATTACTCAGAGTTCCCAGGAGAAGAGGACATGTCACACCATGCAGGGCCACATGGGTAAGTACCAGGGTTGGGTAGGAGGCAGAATGAGCAAGGAAAATTAAGAGCACAAACCTTCATTGCGGTTTTGGTGGGAAGGAATGGGCAAGGGAAGTTAAGCACTTTAGGACTGGCTAGTTTGAATAATTTCAGCGGGCTCTGGGCTATGGGGGTGGTCCCCAATTGTCCTGTACCTGGCCCTGGGGTGATTTAGGGCAAGGAGAATATTGGCTTGGTGTGAGAGAGGTCAATAAAGAAGGTGGTTGGGGGCATGGACTATATAGATTGGTTGGTTTGCATATGAAAGACATCCAGGCAGGCAAGTTGTTTAATAGCTCTAGGAATTAGCTAGCCCTGGAAGAGGCAATCTCTTCAGGATTAGCAAGGCCCCAGGATGTCAAAGCATGATAAAATACAGAAAGTTAAAAATATGATTACTACAGGTTTCATTTTTTGTTATTTTGTTTTTAGTACTGTTGGGTTTGATACAGTGACATTCACTTCACGAGATAGGTCTGCAATTTTCTTTTCTTACATTTTCCTTCATAAATTTGGTTTTGTGTGTGTGTGTGTGTGTAGAAGAGATTAAGAGAGAGAGGGAGAGATTTCAAATGAGCAAAATGTATCCAATTGATGAATCTGGGTAAATGGTATATAGGAATTCTTACAATTTCTCTCTCTCTCTCTCTCTCTCTCTCTCTCTCTCTCTCTCTCTCTCTCTCTGTGTGTGTGTGTGTGTGTGTGTGTGTGTGTGTGTGTGTGTGTGTGAAGGCTTTATCTGGGATCATGCAGGGCTGGAGTAGGGGCCCTGCTTGGGGAGCTGCGTCTGCACATCAGTCCAATACTGGTCTTCAGATCCATGTTGGGGAACTCAGGGTTGAAACTTACTGGTGAGGGGTCCAGTCATGTACCTCAAAGCAGAGACAACCACTGAAGGGAAGGATGGCTCTGGTTGGCTGATGCAGGAAGGACAACAACGGGGGTGGATTTGCTGAAGAAAATAAGGTGCTGTAGACCTTTAAAGGGCCAATATGAACAAGGATTAGGGGAGGAAAGGGGCCCGATAAAGGGGATGGGGGAAGGGAAAGAAAAGAAGGAGAATGGAACAAGAGGAATGATTCTGGGGATGTAGGGAGGTCCAGCTTTTCTCCAGGGTCCCAATGAAGCTGGGGCACCTCCTATCTTCTGACCTTCAGGGACCTACCTGTTGCCAAAGGCAGCCATCTTTATGTACACAGGGCCTGGGAGAAGCCAGCTGAACTTTACGTAGGCAGAAATCTTCAGGCCCTCTATGTGGTGATGAAGTCTTTCATGTTAGAAATGTACACAGGCCTTAGGGCTCAAACACACGGTGCAGGTCAAGAATGTCATAAGGGAGAAAATCCACAGAGGTGATCTCGTCTCCTGCAAACCATGGCCTCTTCTCCGGAAACTGAGAAGAGCTTCATCTCTTCATGGAGCTCCGCCAAGGACTCAGGCTTCGGTTTCTCAAAGTGAGGGCTGTAGCTGACACTGGCCAGCTAATTAGAGGTGTCCATAACCTAGTTCTCAAAAATGTCCACGTGAATCTTCTCCCCTTCTGTCTTCCCTCATAGGTTGTCCTTGCAAGCAATGTAGCAAAGGGTGGCATTGCTCTGGGTGATCTTGTGAGCATCACCAATTAAATAGCGCAGATTGGGAAAGTCCAAGCCCAGCTTCAATTTCTCATTTGGCCACTGGCTTCTGTCATAGGAGCATCTCCCATCCGGTTCTCCTCATAGTTTAAGTCTTTGTATTCCAGAGTTCAGTAGGCATTCTGTGAGAATTGTTTCACATGGAGATGTACTTCTGATGTATTCATGGGAGAGGGTAAACTACACGTCCTTCTATTCCATCCCCCATCTTGAAGCCACTCCCAAGTCTTTGTATTCTAGCAGCAGATGGTGTAGAAAGCCTACAAATGTCCCAGTAACCCAAGGTCATGGCCAGGGTTCAGCTTTCTGTGGACTCCAGAGATGGCCTCAGTGGAGCTAGGCTGAAACTTCATCCTTGCAATTTTTCTTTAAGTTAGAAATTATATCAATATAAAAAGACACAGGAAAAAAGGAAAGAAGGGAGGGAGGGATCCTTGGGAGTCAAAAATTCAAAGGAAGCGTACTAAGTAAATATGCGCTAGGGCTTTGGTTACCCTAAGAGCTTTACTTACATCAGTAAGTAAAATACTTGTATATTAATAACCACTTGGAAAGGCATCAAGGCCTCGGGCCCATGTGAGGCAAAGAATGGAATTAAGCGTCCTCTGAATAAAACATTGAATTTCAAAACTCTTTATTCTTTTTTTTCACTTGAAGTATAGTCAGTTTACAATGTTGCATCAATTTCTGGTGTGCAGCATCATGTTTCACTCATACATATACATGCATATATTCGTTTTCATATTCTTTTTCATTATAGGTTAGTACAAGATATTGAATATAGCTCCCTGTGCTATACAATAGAAACTTGTTGTGTATCTATTTTATATGTAATAGTTAGTGTCTGCAAATCCCAAACTCCCAATTTATCCCTTCCCACCCTCTTTCCCCCTGGTAACCGTAAGTTTGTCTTCTATGTCTGTGAGTCTGTTTCTAAAACTCTTTATTCTTTATTCAAAACGCTTTGGAATATTTGGACGTATAGACAAGATATAAATTCTCTAGCAAAAGGTCAATGTCTGGGTCTGGGATTGGGGTGGGAAAAAATTCTCCCTTGAGAATTTAAAAGTGCAGGCTACCCTTATAGGGCTCAAATTGACACTACCTGAGTGGCAGACATTGTCGTCTCCAAAATGCAGTTCTCCTTTCTTTCCTGAGCACCTGAAAGACTGTACTTCCCACCTCCCTTACAGGTGGGTAGGGCCATATGACTTGTTTTTGCTCAGGGTTAGTCATTTCTGGGCTGAGGAAATCAAAACTCCTTCACCGTTTTTGAGTGCTTTCCTCCCCTGCTTTAGAGACCTGGAAGTCAGGACAACATCATAAAATGAAAACAGCCTGGATCCCTCTGAATCACGGACTGGGGAGAGATGATCTAAAGAGATGCCCCACTTGAAGCAGAATCTGTATGAACAAGAAACAACCATTTGTTATCTTAAGTGACAGAGATGTTACAATTAAATTCATTTGCTCACTCACTGTCTCCCTACACACACACACACACACACACACACAATTTATGAAGGCAAAAAAAACCAGAAATCCTAGACATCTCATGCAGTAAAATCCAGCAGTGTACTGAGGGCAAAACAAAACAAAATAAAAACGTCTAGGGTTGATGCAAGAAATGCAACCAAGTAGCGTTTATCAGAAATTAGATGAATGTGATTGTGATCTTGTGATTTATAACAAGAAATATTTTTTTGGTCTTCAGCCTGGGATCTGGCACAGAGCATCTAAAACACTTGGAATGTCTTGTGATTAGGGAGATAAAGGTATCTTTTATTATGTTAAGGAAGAGACCTTTGGAAACCACCTCAGGATAGGGCCTGGTCAACAGAGGGACCAAGGAAGTGATGGGAGGGTTGGAAATTTCAGTCCCACAATCCCCACTCCCAGGGAGGCGAGAGGGCCTGGAGAGTGGATTCAATCACCAATGGTCCACAATTTAATCAATCATGCCTATGTATTCCCATTAACTGTGCAACAGCATTATATCTTATAGAAAAAAAAAAGCGTGTATACCTTAATCTAAAACCCCAAAAGGACAGGGTTCAGAGAGCTTCTGGATTGGTGAACGTGTAGAGGTGTGGGGAGAGTGGGGCACCTGGAGAAGGCATGGAAGCTCCTCACCCTTGCCCCATACCATGCCCTATGCATCTCTTCCATCTGGCTGTTCCTGAGTTATATCCTTTCATAACAAACCAGTAATCTAGTAAGTAAACAGGTTTCCAGAGGACTGTGAATTGCTCTAGCAAATTAATCAAATCCAAGGAGGGGATCATGGGAACCTCTGATTTATAGTCAGTTGGTCAGAAGTACAGGTGGTAACCTGGGCTTGTGGTTGGCATCTGAAGTGGTAGGGAGGGGCAGTCTGGGACTGAGCCCTGAATCTGTGGGATCTGATGCTACCTTCGGATAGATAGCGTCAGAACTGACTTGTATCGCAGGACACCCAGCTGGGGTCTGGATAATTGTGGTGTCTGGGGAAATTCCACATACTCATACATTGGAAATCTGGGGAATCAGATCCCATTGAGTGATATACTATAATTATAAATAAGATATTCTCTGGATATATTGTACAGCACAGGGAATATGGTCAATATTTTATAATAACTATAAATGGAGTATAACCTCTAAGAATTGTGAATTACACTTATATATGTAATATTGTACTTCAACTCTGACTCAATCTTTTTTAAAAAGGACTTGCAAATAGGGACTTAAAAAAATAATAGACAAATAAATACATACATACATACGTAAATTCTCTCTTATCCTGCTGAACACACTGAGTGATTCAAGAAACTCCTGTGAAATCAGTATAAAATTGGGAAGGTAGTCTCAGTTTGATTACACTCCAAGAGGCTTAGAAAAGAAAATGTAAGATCTCTGTTAAGGGACCCATTGTCAAAATGGGCCACAAAGGATTTCCACAAACAAATAATCTCTCTCCTTCCACCAAGCATGAGCTCACAATAAAAATATTAAAATCAATACAAGAAAACAGGCCACCATGAATGAGAGTCAGCATAAAAAAATGAAGAATATTATTCTTTTAAACTTTATATAATGAAATTGTATATATACTGTCAGTATATTTAATTGGCCAAAGAAAGAAAATAAGAAATTAAAAATCATGGAGGGGAATACTATTATCAACAAAACAAACAGAAAGATTTGAAAACCAGTGAAATGAAATTTTCAGAAATAAAAACTATATAGCTTTGGAAATGACCAACTCAGTGGATATGGTAAACAACGCACTATACGTAGCCAAAGAGAGGAATGCTGAACTTGAAAAAGAATGGAATGAAAAAATTACCTGAATGGAGTAGCACTGAAAAGGAAATAAAAGATATAAAAGCACAATTAAGAGACCCAGAGACTAGACTAAGAATGTTCCAGAACCCAGCTGCAAGAGAGCCTGCGGAACATAGATTTTAATATTCCAGCCACTGCAACACAGGACAGGACATGAGATCAGTGTTTTTTCTTACTGCTGGTTATAATCCATTAGTGGGTTGTAAAATTAAAGAGTCATGATTCGTATTTTTTAATGAACTGGGATGAGATGGAATAGACTGGAAAATATCACAGTGCACATTCAGGGTTGCTATTGCTTCAAGCAAATTTTGTTTCACTTATATAAATGGAGAGACTGTAATATGGATGTGTAATGGGATAGCGCTTACAATGCATTTATTACTGATGGTTCCAATCCAGAGAAATTTTAAATGCATGATGTTAACACAGTGGTTCGCAAAGCTTAGCCTTTATCAGAATCCCCTGCAGGGCTTACTAAAGCGCAGATTGCTGGGCTCCACCCAAGTTTCTGATTCAGATCTCGTGTGAGGCCTGAGAATTTACATTTCTAACAAGTTGCCAGGTGGTGTTGATGTTACTGATCCAAGGAACTTACAGGCATACTTCAGAGATATTGCCGGTTTGGTTCCAGACCACTGCAATAAACTAAATATCGCAGTAAAGCAAGTCGCAGAAAATATTTTGCTTTCCCAGTGTGTATAAAAGTCTTCCATTAAGTGTGCAACAGCACTGTATCTTATAGAAAAAAAAAAAGCGTGTCTACCTTAATTTAAAAATACTTTATTACTAAAACATGCTAACCTGAGCGACATCATGTGAGCCTTCAGCGAGTCATAATCGTTTTGCTAGTGGAGGGTGTTGATTCGATGTTGCTGGCTGCTGACTGATCAGGGTGGTGGTTGCTGAAGCTTGGGGTGACTATGGCAATTTCTTAAAATAAGACAACAGTGAAATTTGCCATGTCGATTGACTCCCCTTCATGAATGATTTCTCTGTAGCATGCAATGCTGTTTGATACCATTTTAACCACAGTAGAACTTCTTTCAAAATTGGAGTCAGTCCTCTCAAAAATCTGCTGATGCTTTGTCAATTAAGTTGACGGAATATTCTAAATCCTTTGTTGTCATTTCAACAATCTTTACAGCATCTTCACCAGGAGTAAATTCCATCTCAAGAAACCACTTTCTTTGCTCACCTGTAAGCAGCAGCTGCTCATCCATTAGTTTTATCATGAGACTGCAACAGTTCAGTCACATCTTCAGGCTCCACTTCTAATTCTAGTGCTCTTGCTATTTCCACCACAAGTGCAGTTCCGTCCTCCACTTAAGTCTTGAATTCCTCAAAGCCATGCATGAGGGTTGGAATCAACTTCTTCCAGACTCTAATCCTGACCTCTTCCCATGAATCATGAATGTTCTTCATGGCATCTAGAATGGTGTGTCCTTTCTAGAAGGTTTTCCAATGACTTTGCCCAGAGCCATCAGAGGAATCACTAACTATGGCAGGTATAACCTTATGAAATGTTTTTCTTAAATCATAAGACTTGAAAGTTGGAATTACTCCTTGTTCCACGGGCTGCAGAATGGATGCTATGTTAGTAGGCATGAAAACAACATTAATTTCATTGTGCATCTCCATCAGTGCTCCTGGGTCATCAGGTGCATTGTCAATGAGCAGAAATACTCTGAAAGGAATCTTATTTTCCTGAGCAGTAGGTCCCAACAATGGGCTTAAAATATTCAGTAAACCATGTTGTAAATAGATGTGCTGTCATCCAGACTTTGTTGTTCCATTTATAGAGCACAGGCAGAGTAGACTTAGCATAATTCTTGAGGGCTTTAGGATTTAGGGGATGGTAAATGAGCTTTGGCTTCAACTTAAAGTCATCAGCTGTCCTTTGAAGATTTGAAGACAGGCATTGACTTCTCCTCTCCAGCTATGAAAGTCATAGATGGCATCTTCCAATATAAGGCTGTTTCATCTACATTGAAAATCTGTTGCTTAGTGTAGCCACCTTCATTAACTATCTTAGCTAGACCTTCTGGTCAACTTGCTGTATCTTCTACATCAGCACTTGTGTCTTCACCTTGCAATTCTGTGTTCTGGAGATGACTTCTTTCCTTAAACCTCATGAACCAACGTCCACTAGCTTCAAACTTTTCTTCTATAGCTTCACCTCTCTCAGCCTTCACAGAACTAAAGTGAGTTAAGGCCTTGCTCTGGATTAGGCTTTGGCTTAAGCAAATGTTGTGTCTGGCTTGATCCAGACCACTGAAACTTTCTCCATATTTGCAATAAGGTTGTTAAGCTATCTTATCATTTGTGTGTTCACTGAAGCAGCACTTTTAATTTCCTTCAGTAGCTTTTCCTTTGCCTTCACAACTTGGTGAACTGTTTGGTGCAAGAGGCCTACTTCTTGGCCTGTCTCGGCTTTCAACATGCCTTCCTCACTAAGCTTAGTCATTCCTAGCTTTTGATTTAAAGTGAGAGAGACGCAACTCTTCCTTTCCCTTGAACGCTTAGAGGCCATTATACAGTTATTAATTGGCCTAATTTCAATATTGCTGTGTCTCAGAGGATGAGGCAGCCTGAGAAAAGGAAAGGAGGTAGAGAAACAGTCGGTCAGTGGAGCAGTTAAAATACACACAACATTTATCCGTTAAGTTAGTCGTCTTATTCATGGCGCCCCAAAACAATTACAACAGTAACATGTAGATCACTGATCACAGATCACCATAATAAATACAATAATAATGAAAAAGTTTGGCATATTGCAAGAATTATCAAAATGCGACACAGAGACACGGAGCGAGCAAATGCTATTGGAAAAATGGCGCCAATAGACTTGCTCAATGCAGGATTGCCACAGACCTTCAATTTGTAGAAAACACAGTATTGGTGAAACACAATAAAGCAAAGTGTAGTAAAATGAGGTGTGCCTGTACTCTGAAAACAACTGCTCTAGAATGGTGGTTCTTAATGTTGGCTGCACATTATAATCACCTGTGGTGCTTTTAGAAGTCCAGATACCCATGCTGCACTCCAGATCAGTTACATGAGACTCTCTGGGGTGAAACTGGGCCACCCATTTGTTTTTAAAGCTCCCCAACGTGATTCCAGTGTAAAGCCAAGAATGAGAACCACTACTCTAGAAGGATGGTGGAATCCATGTTGAGCACCTGCCTACGATTTTTTACCATACTTGATTACATCCATCATTATTTAAGTTATCACCTTCAGGAACTGCTTTAGAATGTCTTGACCTCTAGTTCATCATGCTTTCACTGACAAGCAGCACCATACTCTGGACCAAGAGTGGGATTTGAAATCAGAAAACTAGCCTTTGAGTACTAACTCTCTTCCTTACATGCTCTGTGACCTTGGACAAGGTCATGAGGCTCTGTTTCCTCACCTGCATAATGAGGAAGATAGCAAAAGCCTAGTCTACTTCACAGGATGGACATGATGGCATAGTATAGGCAAAAAAACCCCAACTTTATAAATAATGAAGCTGCTGTGTCTAAAACCAAGGGCTCACACAGAGTGTGGAGGACCAAGTGATGAAGGAAGATATTTTGATTGGAGTTAGATGTTTAAGGGTCTTAAATATTTGAAGATTCCCCTGTCTTCTTCCCCTGGAGTTCAGACAGCATGCTCTGCACTGGACATTTTTAAGCAAGGAATTGATATGAATCACTGGTGCTATTTTTAAAACAATTTGGGTGACCATTCTCCAATGGCAAACAGAAAGGAAACCCAGAGAGCTGCGATGAGACTATCATACAAGAGTGGGTGAGAGTCTGAACTACAGCAGTTGAAGAAGGGAAAGAGAAGAGGACGCTACTTCAACGTATCTCTTGGCAGAATAAACAGGACTTAAATGAAGCAATTAATAGAGAAGAAATTTCACTTGTGTTATGTTCACACATGATACCAAAGTATTCAGACTTTTTAAATAAAATTTCATCCGTGAGCTGGATATATATATAGATATAGATACAGAGATACAGTCGTCTCACTATTTGGTTAGACATTCAAATTAAGTAACGCATATTTTGGTATTATTTTAGATTTATTATAGATTAATTTAAGAAAATTAATTTATACTCCCAATCTTGTCAGAATTTGATTAATTGCTCAATACAAAATTTCACTTCTTTTGGGAAAATAAATTGATGCTGCTCTTTACTTAGGATGAAGAAAGACATACTAGTAACTTGGTGCTAGCAAGACATTTCAAACACACACACACAAAAAGCCAAATGTGGTATTTTTACCGTAAGTCTGGCTACTGTGAGGCATACAGACTGATCACAAAATAAGGCTTACAAACCTCTTCCAAGAACCAGAGCTTGGGAAATACTGTGTACTGTGTCTCTGGGAAAGTCATCATACATATTGGCATGTTAAAGGCTCCAAGAAGTCACGTAGCAAAAAAAAAAAATGTCCATTTCTGCTTAATGTAGCATTTCTTACCCTTGTAAGACTATGAGAATCTTCATTATTATTTTTATTTATTCATAATATCTATTAACATTATGTGAAAACAGTGCAAGTTACAGTACACTTTGGGTTTTGAAAGTTTACAAAAATGATCTCCAAACTTTGAAATAATACACCTGCAAGCATGATTATACTTATATACTACTTATATTTTATATACATTATACAACCACTGTGTACTTAAGTATTACCTACACTTATAACATACATGAAACAGAAATTTAAGTTGATGCAATGTAAGATAATATTTTCAAAAATCTATTTTTATTTATTCATGGTATAAAAATTCTATAGTCCTAGCAGACAAAGTATATTTAAAAGCAAGGAAAATTACCAGAGATAAAAAGTGACATTACATCATGTGAAAGGGTCAAGTCACTAAAAGACATAAGAGTTCTAAATGTGTGTGTACCAAATAGAGCTTCAAAGTACATGAAGCAAAATCTAATAGAATTGAATGGAGAAATGGATAAACTCACAATTACAGATGAAAAATTTTCACCACTCCTGTCTTAGTACCTGACAGAAAAAGTATACAGAAATTCAGCAAGGATATAAAAGAACTGAACAAAATTATCAATCACATGGACCTAATTGACATTTATTTATCGAAAAATTCACTTAACAGCAAAGTGCTCATTTTTTTCAAATGCACAGAAGAATGTTCACTAATATAGACTACTTCCTGGGTACTAAGCAAACCTTAACAAATTTAAAAGAATTAAGATCATCCAAAGTATATTCTCTGACAATAATGGAATTAAACTACAAATTAATTACAGAAAGACCTCTTGAAAATACCCAAAACTCTTGAAATTAACACCCTTCTAAATAATCCATGGGTCAAAAAGGAAGTCCCCAGGGAGATTGGAAAATATTTTGAACTGAACAAAAAAATGAAAATACAGCAAAACATTTGTGAGATGCAGCTAAAATCATCAATACATCAATTAAAAGACAACTGGTAGACTGGATTACAAAACAAGACCTACCTATATGTTGTCCACAATTATCTACAATTAGAGAGAAATGTATAGCATTAAATGCTTGTATTCCTAAAGAAGAGGGGTCTCAAATAAATAATCTAAGTTTCCACATTACGAAATTGGAAAAGGAAGAACAAACGTAAGTTCAACAGCTCTTTTGCACATTTTGCTTTGGGATAGCCCATGAACTTGTGGGTGGTAGAAAAGATTCTCAAAGTCGCTCATTCCATTTCAATATACGGTTTCAATGTGTGGTTTCTACTTTGCAGAAAATATAGCAGTCGAATTCACTTAACGAGTCTCATGTAAATTTCAGTACCCTAGAATAGAACTAACAAATGGTGAGGAGACCTCAGTCAACCTGTCGGCATTATGGGATCACACTTTTCTCTCAGGAAACCATGCACGCTGGGCATGACCCACAATAGCCTTCCATGCAGATGAACTGAGTGAGGCCATCAGTGTCAGTCTGAACATCAACTGTTGATAAAGCTTAATGTCTTTCTTACTTTTTAAGGGAAAAATTCTAATATTTTCTGCCTGTACCCCAGCGGATCATCTTATGTACCCCTACTCAGGAACTTCTAGGCTAGAGAATAAAGGGGCAAAAAAAATCTAGTTATGAAGCAGTTTTATCTGTGAGATGATCCCACGGAATTCACCCACAATAGACAGAATACGCTGAGTGTAAAGTGAATCTATTTCTGAGGCTGAAATAATACTTTGGAAAACATGCTACATTTTGTTAAGTTGTCAACCAATAGATTTCGATGCCTCCTTGAATGTTGTGCTGTGACGATCTTCCAAATACCACATTCCACTGTCAGCCTGATATTTAAAACCAGCTGGCCTCACTCCACCACCATCCATTATGTTGCATTGTTTTACAAGAAATGTGACTTCTCTGGCAGCAGACATGATGATCCCAAAGAAACTGTTTTTCACATTTTACTGTGTGTATTTTTTAAATGTATTTATCCTAGACACATAAGATATAACCTTGAAACAACAGAATTTCTTCAGTTAATAGATTTATACACGTTGCTCCATTTTTTCAGGATGAATTCATTTTAAATATATATTTTTTTTAAAGTTTAAAATCTCATCTTTGTTTGCTCCGATGCTTGCAGGGGAGTTGGCTCATGATGCTTTCTCATTCGGGATCATCTTCTGTTGCTAAGAGACTTGCATATTCTTAGAGATGTCTTAACATCATTGGTAGAAAATGTACTCAGAAACTAATCTATGAGTGGCCATTTTTCCTATAAAGAATCTTGGTCAGATAGACTTTGAAAGAGAAGGTATTTTCCTTTTCTTTGGAGAACAGTAGGAGTTCAACCCTGAAATTTAAACGTAATCTATCACAATCATGGTCAATTTGATTCAGTTTTCAGGGTGACACTGACCCTGTTAGAGCCTGAATTTTCCTTCTATGTCCCAAATATTTGCTCTAATACAGAATGAATAAGAAAGTGCAAATACTTAATTATTACACACATTTATATATGCTGAGTATATTAGTTATCTATTGTTGCATAATAAATTACCACGTGTATTTGTAGCTTAAAACAACACACATTTATTATCTCATAGTTTCTGTGGATTAGGAATCTGAGCATAGCTTAGCCAGTTGCTCTGCCTCAGGGTACAGATGATGTCAATCAAGATGTCAGCCATGTCCAGAATCTCATCTCAAAACTTAACTGAGGAGGGATCCACTTCCAAGCTCACCACATGATTGTGGACAAAGTTCAGTTCCTTTTGGATTATTGAGCTGTGGATCCCCGTTCCTTGTTGGCTGTTAGCCAGAGGTCATCCTCAGTTCCTGGCCACATGGGCTTCCTAAACATGGGCCTCCTAAACATGGCTTCATCAAAGCAAGCAAAGGAAAGAATCTGGAGAGCAAGATGGAGTTTACAGTCTCTTATAACCTCATCATAGAAGTGACATCTCCTCATAGTTGAGACAGTCCACTGAAGCAAGTTACTCAAGGAAAGGGGATTACCCAAGGCCATGAATATGAAGAGATGGGAGTATTTGGGGGCTATCTTAGAAGCTACCTACCACACTGAGACACAAGATCCGTCTCCACTTTCAGACTTCTCATTTCAAAATAACAGACACAGGACATGCACATAATAAAAATAATCTTTCTGGCTTACAGGTAATAAGGTACCAGTGAATTCAGCCAGATTCAGGTCAAAAGAAGATTGACAGAAAAGGCTTGAGACCAAGTGTTTTTATTTTTCAACTCCTGATATCAATACATGTCTTCCTTTCTTGATTTTTAATGTCTACCACTAGTAGAGTCTGAATATATTTCTCAATTTTAAAGTAACAAATTAAAAATGGACTATAACTTTTTCAAACAATTAGTGCCATATGATAGTCACAAGTCAAGAAAGTGTCTCTAACCTCCATTAGCAAACTTCAAGACTAAATATATTAGAATCACTGGTTGGTTTGAGATAAGGAGACTTTACGCCAAGTATTTAAGTGCAGACATTTTTAGCAGGGAGGCAATGTCAGGAAACGCCAGTAGGGAAGTGGGGAAATGAAAATGGAAGCGAATGCAGCCAATAAAAAAAGTGCATTTTTAAGCTATTTACCATTGTGGCAGCTGGAGATCAGTTCCTGTGGGGAACCGTGGGAGACAGTAAAGAATATACCTCAGAGTTATCGCAGCTAAGGGTTAGAAAGCTGGGGCATTTATTCACTAAGTCTCCATTGTCATTGGTTGACAACTATTTCTGGAAGCATTAAGTCTGGCACTTTATGCTTACTGTGTGTGGAAGTTGAGCATGCTCCCCCAACCAAAGGGCTAATAAAGCCCTCTGGCAGAATCACAGGTGTTCGCAGTAAGCAGCCTTCGACATGTAGAGGTGAGTGTGGAAGAAATACGGATGGGGCACCGATAGCGTCTGCCACAATCACAGTCACTAAAGAGTTGCTGAGAGACCACCCAGGCCTTTTCCTGCTTCCATCAAATACCATACCTAAAAACAGCCCGAGGGAGGCAAGCAGTTCTGATTTCATGTCAAGTTACCTTGCACATTCTTGATCATGGCAGGCAAGGGATGAGATAAAAAAAACCTAAGATCTGAAATGTACACGAAGTTCTGAAACTCTCCCCAAAGAGCCTGGGCTCCTCTCCCCAAACAAAAACAAAGATTCTAAGTAGCAACAGGTCTAATGCTTTATCGATCCTTGGATTGGGCAGGCTCCTGGAAGAACATTCATCAGGTGAACGAAAAATACTGCAAACCACATCAGTAAACAAAGAACGCTAAAACCATCAAGTCATCAGCGGCTGCCGCCACCCCCCAGGGAAGACAAGCCTGCAGCCCGGCCTCTGCAGCCACTCACAATGGTGCACCCTGAGGGGACTCAGAATAAGAAAGGACAGGATACTGGCTCCAGATAGCTAGATGCTTGTCAGAGGGATGAATTCAATGAGCCCACATGTTTGCTCCCTCCCATACATAGAAAAGCACTAAATTCTTTAACTTCTTGAGATGCCTGTTTTTCTTTAGTTAACAAGTCATCTTTTAATGTTCCAACTACCTGGTCTTTGCTGTAAAGCTGCTATATATCCTAGCTCCTCCCCTACCTCTTCGGAGCAGTCCCTCAGAGCCATCTGAGAGGCTGTCATCCCAGGTTTGAAGGGGTTCGAGTCTTCAGAAATGTCCGCCAAATAAAACATAACTCTCAACTTTTAGGCTGCGCGTTTATGTCAGTCGACAATCATTTGACAGCCTACAAAGTATCCTTGGAAGTAGTGATAGGCCACAGAAGCCCCAAAGTACCCTGGGAGGTTGGGACAAATCCCATCAGTCTCGAGGTAGTAATGAGCCACATTAGCCCCCCCAACAAATCCTAGTAGGTTGTCGACTGAAGGGACTGCTCCAAAGAGGTGGGGGAGGAGCTAGGATGTATAGGAGCTTTTCAACAAAGACCAGGTAGTTGGAATTTTAAAAGATGGCTTGTTAACTAAAGAAAAACAGGCATCTCAAGAAGTTAAAGAATTTAGTGCTTTTCTATGTATGGGAGGGAGCAAACATGTGGGCTCATTGAATTCATCCCTCTGACAAGCACCTGGCTGTCTAGGGCCAGTATCCTGTCCTTTTTTATTCTGAGTCCCCTCAGGGTGCACCATGGTGAGTGGCTGCAGGGGCCGGGCTGCAGGTTTGTCTTCCCTGGGGGGTGGCGGCAGCTACTGATGACTGGATGGCTTCAGCATTCTTTGTCTACTGCTGTGGTTTGCAGTATTTTTTGTTCACAAGGTAGTACCTGGCCACATCACCCCCAAAGTACCCAAGGATGGTCCACATAAGATCTGAGATAAAAAGATACCTGATTTTCTAGTTCTAAGACCTCTTTCACATTTGGAAAATGTAATCAGCAGCAGGCACACTGAAAACAGTCATGCATTTTTTTCCAGCCATTTAAATGATAACCACATCTATCAAAATTCATCAAATTGTACATCTGAAATATGTGTAGTTTACTGTACAGAAATTAGACCACAATAAGGGTGTTTAAAATAAAAATAAAAATAAATAAATGGTAACTGACCTCAAGTTATAATTGAACTAAGATTTCCAAACACAGCTGAACTTTCCCCACAGTTAAATTGAATCGACATTTGAAGTCACTGGTAAGATGATTACTAGCTCCCCAAAGGCAGAGTCTTATTTTGTTTCCCTTTGTATGCTTAGTCCAGTCTTTGGGGTAATAAATAGGTATCAGAGAATAGATAAATCCCTTGGTTGAATGCTCCCTTAAGGCAGAAACTATCAATGATTACCGCTTTGGAATCAAAGGAGTGACGTGTCTATTTTCAAATACAATTGGGAACCAAAGAGTTAAATAAAGTTAATACAGATTTGTTTACTGCAGGAATTGTCAGAGCCTTTAGAATGCCAAGCTGCATTGTAAGTCACCAGGCTAGGGCGATAGCATATGCAGCATTCCCTAAAACTATTTAACCACTGAACTCTCTTCTTTCCCCTATAAAGTATTTCAAAATCCCAAAGAATTTTGAGATATTCTAACTCCTCAAGGCTGCTTAATGGTTGAAAATCATAAATAATAGCAAAACTGAGCTGTGATGGGGGGAGTTGAGGACAAGGATGTGGCTGCGATAAGAGAGGAGAGATGGGAGCATAATGATGCAGGGTCCTACGTTAACTGATTGTGGCCACTGGTAAAAATTAGAGGTCATAACACAAGACAAAGAGTACTTATAAGGGCCCTAAGGTGGTTCCCCCAATCATGACACATCCTTGCTTACAATAGGCTCTCCTCCATCTTTGAACCCCATAACCAGTACTACCCTTAAACCTGAGCAACTGGGGCGCCTTACTTGGGCCCCTCACCTATAGGGAGGCCCACAATTTAAACCTTTTTTAAAAATTTTATTTATTTTTTATGGGGGGGGTAATTAGGTTTTTCATTTATTTATTTATTTTAATTATTAATTATTTCATTTATTTATTTATTTTAATGGAGGTACTAGGGATTGAATCCAGGACCTTATGCATGCTAGGCATGTGCTCTACCACTTGAACTGTCCCCCGACCCCCAAAACTTTAAAGCTTGGAAGGCCCTGCTCTAGATTTCCTCCAGCTATGCCCTCCACTGGAGGCAGGTAATCCCTACAGCCAGGAGGCTGTATCCACTCAAAGCCCACAGCCTCCCTTCTAAGTCAAGCCCTGGGTGGGTCTCAGGAGTCTGAAATTCCCTGCTCAGAGGGACTCAAGCCATTTCAGGGCCCATGCAAGCTTGTTCCTGGGGCCATTCTCTTGAGAGCAGACCATGCTAAGGGGTGGCTGGTGATTGGGGTGCAGGAGTAGATGAAACTTAGTCGCTTGGGCTAGAATAGTGGTTCAGGACAAAGCCAGAAGGGGAAAGAAAAGAAGGAGGCACTGCACTGCTAGGGTCTTCACTGAGACTCTTGCCTCAAGCCCTGTAAATGTTGGTTAGGGGCAAACCTACCCTTGCGAGTACACTTTTCCAATTCAATAAGTCCATGTCGGGAGACAATGACAATGACGCCAAAATTGATATTTATTCCAGGAAAATTACCTGTGACTTCCTCATCATTTGCACACTTATAAATTATCAGATAACAGTGACATTTCCAGGATTTTTCTCGAACATCTCACCCCACTTCCTGCCCTCACATTTTGCAAGCATATACAATAGATACACTCCAATATGTGGCCATTGCAATATGTATCACAGCTAAGACATTTTAAAAGGCCTCTGAAGAAACTATGTGTGTCACAACAGTGCACTTAGATCAATTCACAAGGAATCATTGAAAAACCAAACGGACTGCCTCAGCCAATAAGCTAGATTGTGACAACAGGAAACGTCACAGCTCCGCCCAGTGGGTGACCTTCTTCTAGCCCAGATTCAATCTGAAAACTGAAAACTGAGGGTGTCAAGAGAGTAAAAGGCTATGATGGGTCTGCAGCATTGGGAACTGAGAAACAGTAGGCCACAGAGCCAGGCAAACAGAAAAGACATTCCTAGATAACAAATGACTCAAGTTGGAAGAGAACACTAGAAGAAATACTTTCCTCTAGTTCTTCAATTTTATTTTATTTTATTTTATATTTTATTGTGTTAAGAATACTTGACATGAGATCTACCCTTTTTTTTAATTGAAGTATAGTCAGTTACAGTGTGTCAATTTCTGGTGTACAGCATAATGCTTCAGTCATACATGAACATACATATATTCCTTTTCATATTCTTTTTCACTATAGGTTACTACAAGATATTGAATATAGTTCCCTGTGCTATCCAGTAGAAACTTGTTGTACATCTATTTTATATATAGTAGTTAGTATCTACAAATCTCGAACTCCCAGTTTATCCCTTCCCTTACCACCCCCTTGCCCTTACCCTCCGTAACCGTAAGTTTGTTCTCTATGACTGTGAGTCTGTTTATGTTTCGTAGGTAAGTTCATTAATGTCTTCTTCTTTTTTTTTTTTTTTAGATTCCACATATAAATGATATCTTATGGTATTTTTCTTTCTCTTTCTGGCTTACTTCACTTAGAGATTACCCTTTTAACAATTTTTAAGTATATAATACATTGTTGATTATAGGTACAATGTTGTACAGTCAATCTCTAGAATCTTCTTGCTTGATTGAAACTTTATGCCCATTGATTAGTAACTCCCATTTTTCCTTCCCCCCAACCCCTGGCCACCACCATTCCACTCTTTGATTCTAAGCATTTAACTATTTTAGAGAGTCATATAAGAGCAATCATATAGTAGTCACCTTTCTATGTCTTTCTATGACTGCCTTATGTCATTAGCATAATGTCCTCAAGGTTGTCTCATATTGCAGAATTTCCTTCCTTTTCTAGACTGAGTAGTAGTCCATTATAGGTATATACCATATTTTCTTTATCCATTTATCTGTCAGTGAGCATTTAGGTTGTTTCTACCTCTTGACTGTTCAGAAGAGTGCTGCAATGAACATAGGAGTGCTAACATCTGTTTGAAATCCTGATTTCAATTCTTTTGGATAAATATCCAGAAGCAGGATTGCTGGATCATATGGTAGTTCTATTTTTAATTTTTGGAGGAATCTCTACATTATTATCCATAGCAGCTGCACCCTTTTGCATTCCCATTCACAGTGTGCAAGTGTTTCAATTTATCCACATCCTCGCCAACATTTGTTATATGCTGGAGTTTGTTTTTCTTTTTTTTTTCTGATAATAGCCATCTTGACAGGTATGAGGTGATATCTCTTTGTGGTTTTGATTTGTATTTCGCTGATGATTAGTGACATTGAGCATCTGTTCATAATATCTTTTGGCCATTTGTATGTTTTCTTTGGATAAATGTCTATTCAAGTCTTTAGCCCATTTTAAAATCAGGTTATTATGGGTTTTTTTTTTTTTTACTATTGAATTGAAGAAGTTTCTTGTATAATTTCTTATATATTTTGGAGATTAACCTCTTTTTTTTAAATATGGAACTCTTCATGAATTTGCGTGTCATCCTTGCACGGGGACCATGTTAATCTTCTCTGTATCATTCCAATTTTAACATATGTGCTGCCTAAGCGAGCACAAGATTAACCTCTTATCAGATAGATGGTTTGCAAATATTTTCTCCCATTCCATATATTACCTTTTCTTTTTGTTGATTGTTTCTTTTGCTGTCAGGAAGCTTTTTAGTTTGATGTAGTCCCACTTGTCTATTTTGCTTTTGCTGCCTGTGAAGAAACATCTTAAAATGGGTCAAGCCGATGCTGCTGGTCCATGGACCACCCTTTGAGAAACACTGTTAAAAACTCCAGATCCTTCAAACCCTACCTCAGATCCAGGGGAAGAGAATCACAGGAAAGAGGCCAAGGATCTGATTTCTTAACAAAGTATCCCTGGTGATTATTCTGGTCTAAATAATCACTACACCTTTTATGTGCACTAAAATTCATGCTCCTTTCTTATTCCTCAGATACTGACTGATTATCTGGCTCCCCAAGACAGAGTAGATTAGAAGCTATCTACTGCGTGGTGTAGAAGCAGGTTTATTTGTTTGTTCAATTTTTAAGTTTAATGTGAGATGTTGTTTGCAGAAAACGATTTGCTATCAAACAAAGGCGTTTAATATCAATGTTTTCTTTATTAAAGTTACAGACTCCAAACCTAGTTTCTCCTTGAGCTTTTGAGTTCAATTTACAACTCTTAATATTCTATTTATAAATCTAATAAAGTTTAAGGATCACTGACACAAATGTCTTTGACTGATGATTGGTCCCATTTAACTAAGTGCCTTTATAAATTAAATAATTCAGTTTACTTTTTAAGCCCCTTAAATATCTGACTAATGAATAAAACCTTCTCAGCACTTAATTAATTCTGACAAACAGAATAAATCAAACTTAAAAGTATAGTGCATCTTAAAGTTTTCTTAAATGTCCAAACATGTCAGTATAATGTCCTTAAAACTAGGGACAAAGCCTAGAGAAATTCTTCCAGGTGTCCTTTTAAAATCTGTAAGAGTTATATAGAATAGGATGGAAGATGCAGGATTCTGTCAAGTTCACAGTATTTAAAACTAAACATGAAGACTTCTAAATATCTTGAGATATTAAAGTTAAAAATCCCATTCTCTGAAGGAGCAGCCTGAGGCTTCAGGATTCTGTGAGTGGCTGGAAGAATTTGGTAGTAATTAGGCACAAACCAGGGACATGGTCTATGTGATTGTGATGGTTAATTCTGTGTCAACTTGACTGCATCATGGGGTGCCCCAAAATTTAGGAAATCATTATTTCCGGTTATGCCTGTGAAGGTGTTATTTCTGAGTGAGATTAGAGTTTGAATGGTCTCAGTAGAACAGATATCCCTCCCAGTGTGGGAAGGCAGGATCCAATCTATTAAGGCAGAAGAAGGAAGAATTTGCATCTTCTCTGCCTGACTGCTGAACTGGGACATTGGGCCTCTCCTACACTCAGACTGAGACTTACACCATTGGTTCCCCTGGCACTCAGCCCTTAAGATTCAGGCTGAACTACATCACCAGCTTTCCTGGGTCTCCAGCTTGCAGATGCCAGATTGTGCGATTTCTCAGCTTCCATAATTGCATGAGCCAATTCCTCATTATCTATCTCCCTATCCATCCATCCATCTATCTCCTATTAGTTCTGTTTCTCTGGAGAATCCTGACTGATACAGTGATCATCCCCTTTTTAATCTTTAGTCTGTATATAACACAAGACACTATGAGTATAAAAAGGGGACTCAGGTTGGCAGTTGGGATCAGGAAAAAACTGTTCTGTCTGGCTGCTGATTCAGACCCCACAGCCCAGCTAATGTCTCTGGACACTATGTATTATCAACTGTTAAAGAATATTTGGAATGATGTAATGGGGCAATTAACTAACCCCCAAATCTCAGCTGCACAGCACAAGTTTATTTCTCTCTCATGGAATGTCCAGTGCAGATGTTCCTGGCCTGAGGCTTTCCTCCAAGCAAAGACTCAGATCCAGCCTTATTCAATCTTGTGAGGCTTCCATCTTCAACACATGGCCTCCAAGGTCACAATGGAAGAAGAAAACACAGAGCCTAGACAAAGCAGAGCAGATTTTAATTCAATGACTTGGAGGGTCACGACACTTCTGCTCAAATCCATCAGCAAGAACTAAGCACATAGCCCCTCCAGATAAAGGCCAGGCCAGCTGGGATATGTGGTCTAGCCACATGCTAGAAGAAATGAGTTTGAGTATCTAGCCAATCTCTGCCAGAAATGGCATAAGTGTTCCTTTAAGGGGTTTATTAGTTTTCTAGGGCTGCCATAACAAATTACTACAAACCAGAGGTTTATAACAACAGGAATTTATTTTCTCATGATTCTGGAGGCAAGAAGTCTACAATCAAGATGGCAGGGCCATGTTCCCTCTGAAGACTCTAGGGGAGAATCCTTCTTCACCTCTTCCAGCTTTTGGGGGTTGCCAGAAATCCTTGCCATTCTTTGGCTTTTAGCTACATTTCTCCAATTTCTGCCTCCATCTTCCCTGTCTGTGTATATGTCTCCAGCTCTCCCTCTCCTTATAAGGATACCAGTCATCAGATTTAGGAAACACCTTAATTCTGTATGACCTTCTCTTAACTTGATTACAACTGCAAAGACCTGATTTCCAAATGAGGTCACATTCACAGGCACCAGGATTTGAGGCTTCAATATATTCAATGTACTGGTTGTTGGGGTACACAATTCAACCCACTACAGAGGGAATATTAGTTTTTCATTATGCAATTTCTGTGGATCAGGAGGTCAGGCATGGGTTAGTCCAGGGTCTCACCAGACTGAAATCTAGGGCACTGGTTCTCATCAAAAGCTCAGGGTCCTCCTCCAAGTTCACCAGTTGTTGCCATAATTGAATTCCTTGTAGATTTAGGACTGAGGTCCCAGGTTTTTTGCTGTCTGTTGGCCAGAGCTCATCTACATCTTCAAAGTCCATGGGAGTACATTTCTGTGATGCTTCCCCTTCTATTAAAGGCTCACTGGTTAAGGCAGGCCCAGCCAGGAATCTGGTTTGATTAGCTCAAAGTCAACTGATTAGTAACCTAATTACAGGAATGACATCTTATCAATATTGGAGGTTCCACCCACACTCAAGGGGAGGAGAGTATACACGGGTGTGGGTCATTGGGGCATCATCTTAGAATTCTGCCTACCACAGGGATAGGCTTCTTTTAAGCCCAGGAAGGTTTAGAATGAAAACATAAATCTTTAAGTGTGTTTTGATTGTCTTACATTAAGGAATCTGTGTGCATATTTGGCATTTATATGCTTGCAATGTTTAAAGTAATGTGTCTAATTGGTCTAACAAGTCAGCCTTATAATTCCTCTCTAAAATTATAATTGTACAATGGATTTAGGCAGATGCATTAAGTCGAAACATTGTAGTATCATCAAATTTAAGAGAATTTTGGATTGAGCCTTTTCACAGTTACTATACCAAGGTTCTACGTCTGTGCTCTTTATATGGCTGAGTGTTTGTGAGTTCAAGGGGTACCATTTCTGACTTCTTCTGTGCGTTCAGAGAAATCTATCATCGTCACTGAGGTTGTAGCTAACTTCCTAAGCCTTGATTAGATTCTTAATTTTTAAAGTTGTCTTTTTCCCAATGTCTGGTATTTATTTCCTTGCCCTGAAAGAAAAATAAGTTGTTCTAGAAGTAATTTAATAAGGCCATAGCAAATAACCAACACATATTACTGTGAGGTGATTTGCTCTTATCATTTCCTGGCCAACACCACAAACTCCCGCAAATACCCCTGCCAGCTACAAAAACAAATGATAGTTAATTTTATATTATTAGTAACACATCTAAGATTGACAGGCAATAGAGAAAGAAGGGCCGACTTCCCACAGGTTCATCCACCGGTTGAGCGTGGTGAATATTTCCCTCACTCCGGCTGCAACTTGGCTGATAACCTTTCTGAGGGAGTAATCATTTAGGAGTTACTTGTTGACAGACTGACTGTTGACTGACTTGGTTGACAGTCCAGAAGGTAAGGCAACACCTCCTCAGGCATGTGCTAAAGAAGGTGCTCGAACTTCTTTACAATGTAAGCCCAGGGCCAGCACCTGAGAGTGTGTGCCACCTGAAATCTTGCGCTCTGGGCGCCTGACTTGCCTCACCCGAATCCTGGCCCTACTGGGCACCTCAAAATCCTTCTGGCTTAAAAATCCTTAAAAAGGCTTTTCAAAACATCAAGACAAGATTACCCTCTGTCTTTCAGTCAGAGTTCCTGCTAGACCTGGCTATCTTCCCCGGTGAGGCCACCCCTGGAAGATTCAAGTTCTTTTGACTTATTTTGACATGGTGTTGCCTTCCTCCTCTTTCAGAGCAATTACTTTCTGGCCAAATCCTCTCTGACCAGTCTCATGTCTACCATAGCAAACCCATTACAAAACTGCTTTAAAATAACCTTTGTGATGTATTCATTTTTTTTTTTTTACAAAATCAGAAAATTCAGATCTACAAAAAAATCATAACAGAAAATATCACCCTTAGCCTCACCACCCAGAAATAACTATCCTTTACATTTTGAAGAATGATCTTTCAATATTTATGCATATATTTTAATACAATCATAGGCTCGGACTGTGCATGTCTGTTTCAGTCCTTTTTTTTTTTTTAACTTCACATTATACCACAATTTTCCATTCAAAATGTCTTCTACCACATCATTGTCAAGAGTTCCTTTACACTCCATTGTATGACCTTTATCATGATTTATTTATTCAATCTCATATTGTTGGAGATTTAGATTGTTTTCAGTTTTTTTTTTTCAATTATAAATATCACTGCTATGAGCATCCCCAAAGTTAGATTTTATATTCATCCTGAATTATGTCCTTTGCATAGAATTCTAATTATGGAAGCACATTTTGAAGAACAAATCTTTGAAGATTTTTAGTACATATTGCCAAGTTTCCCTCTGGAAAGTTTATACCAGGTTTTTTGGCTACTAACAGCTCAATCAGGAAAATAATAATAGCAGTAAATTGCAGCCACCATTTGCAGAAAGGTCAACTTCTTTTGACTTCACATACATTATCCCATTAAGTCTTCCAATAGTCCTAAAATTAAGTGGAATTATCCCCATGTGATGGCTAATTTTATGTCAACTTGACTGGGCCACAGTGCCCCAACAGTTGGTCAAACATTATACTGGATGTTTCTGTGAAGGTGTTTTTTGGATGACATTAACAGTTAAATTGGTGCACTCTGAGTAAGGCAAATTGCCTTCCATAACGTGGGTGGGACTCATCCAAACAGTGGAAGGCCTGAATAGAACAAAGACAGACTTCCCCTAAGCAGGAAGGAATTCTGCCAGCAGATACCTTTTGGACTTAAAAAACAACTCTTCCCTCGGTCTCCAGCCAGCTGACCTACCCCACTGATTTTGAACTTACCAAGTCTCCATAATCACAAAAGGCAGTTCCTTGAAACCCATCTCTCTATCTGTGTGTATATGTATGTGCATATATATATTTCATGTTGGTTTTGTTTGCTTAGAGAACCCTGATTAATATACCCTATTTGGAAGATGAGAAATCCAAGACTCAGAGTTGTTAATGCACCCAGGTTCATGCAGATGGAAAACAGTAACACCAGCGTTCAAATCCAGTTCACATCAGACCATGAGCCCATCATATCACATACTCGGAAATTCCCCATCAGCATGGAGAATTTTGGGTAAGTTCTCCAGCACTTGCCAATAGCAATGATTAATCCAAGAACTCCTTCACAGTAGAACATCCCAGAGAGGCAAACTCAGTCACGCCAGGGCAGCTACCTAACCCAGAGTCTCTCCCGCCACCGTTAAAAGGAGAAGACCTTCTAGTCAACTTCTGTTACAGTTCTTGGAAGAAACCAGAGGCTTCTGTCAATAGTACCCACTAGAAATCATGGCCTCACATTGCTGTCTGGTTTTCAACCCTCAATGCAATGAATGAAAAGGTTCCGACATACTCCCTGTTCCTGTGATTTCAGGGTCACCTCCATGATGGAGTTAAAGAGCACAACATCTTGTGACATTCTTATTTTGAATCAAAATGTGAAACCAGATTTGAGCAGAAATGATTAAATGAAGAAAACTAGCAGATTTTTTTTTTCTTGTACCTCCCAATTCCTGCACCTAGGGAGCCACCCTGTCTGACATGAAACATATGAATAAATCCCCTGAAAAGAACATTTTCGTGCCCCAATAGCCTAACTTCTTGCAGTTCAACTATGTCGTAACATTAAATACAGATGACGGACCTGAGTAGGATGCTCTCACACTGTCACTTTTTCTCACTGATTTTAGGAAAGTCCTAGAGCCCCTTAGGCACAGTTGCTGAGAAACGCAAATTTTAACTACAAATTGTGTGTTACAATTGGCAGATGGGAAAGCTAGAGTGCTACTCTATTTCAGGAAATGAGACTCTGGCTTTGGGATTCGTGCAAAAGGTGCTGGCTGCTGCTTTTGGAATTCAGACTGCAGCTCAGCTCTCCATCCAGCACCATGATGTGCTCAGTTAGCAGGACAGTCCGGAAGTCATACACAAGGATGAATGTCTATGACTCCGTATAAAAAAAAAAGAAAATCACAGAAACTACCCCAATTTGAGCCTTCCCTATGTGAAAGTGATGCAACTGTATGCAACCTAAAGGTTGAAATGTATCCCTCCGCCAGCCCAAGACCTAAAAAGCCGGCTCCTTCACACCTGGGGAATCCTTAATAGCTTGGTGAATGGAATTCCAATTCACCAGCCTTCAATTCTGCTTCAGTCAAATAGACACAACGTTGCTTAAAGGGAAAACAAACACAGAATGGAAAGTTTCAACAATAGGAATAATAGCTTCAACAAATTGGGTCTAGTAGGATCATGTCAACCTAATAAAGATCATATGTGACAAACTCACAGCTAGCATCGTACTCAGCGATGAAAGGTTGAAAGCTTCTCCTCTAAGATCAGGAACAAGACAAAGGTAGGTGCCCATTCTCACCACTCTTATTCAACGTAGTAGTGGAAGTCCTAACTAGAGAGATTAGGCAAGGTAAAGAAATAAAAGGCATCCAAATTAAAATGGAAGAGGTAAAAGTATCATGATTTGCAGATGATATGATCTTATAGATAGAAAATCCTAAGACTCAACCAAAAAACTGTTGGAACTAATCAATGGATTCAATAAATTGGCAGGATATAAAGTCAACATACAGAAATGAGTTGCTTTCCTATATACTAACAGTGGAACATTTGAAAAAGAAATAGAGAAAACTATCCCATTCACAACAGCCTCAGAAAGAATAAAATACTTAGGAATAAATTTAATCAAACAAGTGAAATATCTGTACAATGAAAACTACAAGAGTTTGATGAAAGTTATTCTGTGTTCACGGATCAGAAGTATTAATATTGTTAAAATGCCCATATTGCTCAAAGCCATCTGTAGAATCAGCGCAATCTCTATAAAAATTCAGATGGTATTTTTCACAGAAATAGGAAAAACAACCCTAAAATTTGTACAGAACCACAAAAGACCCTAAGTAGCCAAAAGAAAGAAGAGCAAAGCTGAAGGTATCACCCTTCTGAATTCAAAGGATAGTGCAAAGTTGTAATAATCAAAACAGTATGTTACTGGCATAACAAGAGACACATAGATCAATGGAACACAACAGAGAGCCCAGAAATAGCCCCCCACGTATTAGATCAACTAATATTTGACAAAGGAACCAAGAATGGGAAAAGGATAGTCTCCTCAATAAACAGTGTCAGAAAACTGGATTACCATATGCAGCAAAATGAAATTGGGCCCCCTTTTCACACCACTCACAAAAATTATCCTGAAATGAATTAAAGACTTAAACATAAGGCCTGATACTGTAAAACTCCAAAAAAAAAAAAAAAAAAAAAAAAGGAAGAGCTCCTTGATGATGGTCTTAACAATGACTTTTTTGGCTACGATGCCAAAAGCACAAGCAATAAAAGCAAAAAAGTAATAAATGGGACTGCATCAGAATAAAAAGCTTCTGCATAACAAAAGAAACAATCAACAAAATGAAAAAAAACCTACAAAATGAGAGAAAATATTTGCAAAACCACATATGAGATAATGGGTTAATATCCAAAATATATAAAGAAATACAACTCAATAACAAAAAACAAGCAATCCATTTTAAAAAATGGGCAGAGTAATTCAATAGATATTTTTCCAAAGAAGACATCCAAATGACCAACAGTTACATGAAAAGATGCTCAACATCACTAATCATCAAGGAAATGCAAATCAAAATGCAGTGAGACATCACCTCACACCTCTTAGAATGGCTACCATCAAGATGACAGGAGATAACAAATGTTGGTGAGGATGTGGAGAAAAGGGAACCCTTGTGCACTGTTGGTGGGAATGTACATTGGTACAGCCAACTATGGAAAATGGTACAGAAGTTCCTCAAAAAAATTTTTAGAAGAACTATCATATGATCCAACAATTTCATTTCTGGGAATAAATTCAAAGGAAATGAAAATAGGATATTGAAAACACATCTGTACTCCCATGTTTATTGCTGCATTATTCATAATAGCTAAGCTATAGAAACAAACTAAGTGTCCAGTAATGGATAAATGGATAAAAGAAGATGTGACTGGATGAATGGATAAAGATGTGTGATACATACATACACAACATACACATATACAATATGTATATACACAATGAAATACTATTCAACCATAAGAAAGAAGGAAATCCTGCCGTTTGTGACAATGTGGTTGGACCACCAGGGCACTACAGTACGTGAGAAAAGTGAAACAGAGAAAGACAAATACTGTATGATATCACTTAAATGTGGAATTTAAAACATCTGAACTCTTAAAAACAAAGAGTAGAATGGTGGCTACCAGGAGATGGGGGGGTGGGGGAACTGGGGAGAAGTTTAAGGGTACCACTAGTAGATAAATCAGTACTGGAGATCTAATGCCCAGCATCGTGATTGGAGTCAACAATACTGTATTATAAACTTCAAAGTTGCTTAGAAACTAGATCTTAATTGTTCTCACCACAAAAAGAAAGAAATGATAATTGTGTGATGGGATAGAGGTGTTAGCTACCCCTATGGTGATAATCATATTGCAGTATATAAATGTATCAAATCGACACATTGTAGACCTTAAACTTACACAATGTTATATGTTAATTATATCTCAATTAAGATACAATAGGAGTAATGGCAGCCAACATTTACTAACAGCTTACTATGAACAGAGTACTCTAAGTGCCCTTCATGTATAATTAACCTTTACAATAATAACTCAGTGAAGCAGCTAAGATTCTTCTCACTATTTTACATATAAGAAAACGGATTTAGAAAGATCAGTGACTTGCCCAGGGCCTCATACCTGATAAGTGAAGGATAAAGGACCTAATGCCTTCTGTCTTAAACCCTGCACTAAATTGCTACACATGGAAAGGCAAATACGGTATAAGCTCATTTATATGTGGAATCTACAAAATCTGAGCTCACAGATACAGAGGACAGACTGGTGGTTACCAGATGTGCGTGGTCAGGGGGAGCGGGGCAAAGGGGTGAACACGGTCAAAAGGTGCAAACTTCCAATTATAAGATGAATAAGTCATGGGGATGTCATGTACGGCATGGTGACTATAGTTAAAATACAGCATTGTATATTTGAAAGTTGCTAAGAATTTATCTTAAAAGTTCTCACCACAAAAAAAAAATTGTAAGCATATGAGGTGATGGATGTATTAACTATCTTTACTGTGGTGATCATTTAGCAATATATATGTTTACCAAATCATTACACTGTAGACCTTAAACTTACACAATGTTATATGTTAATTAGATTTCAACAAAGCTGTAAATAAAAACATACATAAATGAATAAATAAACTATTTGAAGTCCTGAAACTGACAAAGTATGTGAAAGACAAATGGGAGGTCGCTAAGAATTCAGAAGAAAAATTCAAATTTTCAATTCAAATCTCCTGAAGAGAGATTGTTGCTTCCTTCAGTTGCCCGTGGGGAAAACTGCACACTTCTCGCTTTGGCAAGGCTGATGGGCTAAGGGAAAATGAAAGTAATAAGTACTTGTTGAGAGCTTCTTGCCTGCCAGGGAGGTTGCACACATTCCCTCTGGTAGATCTCACAAATAAGAGTCAGAGTATTCTTGTTTCCGGCTTACAGAGGAAGTCACCAATGGTAGATAGGAAAACTCTGCAGAACAAAAAAATGAGGGTTCCAGCTGTATCAGAGAGGCCCCTCTCCACCTGCTCATTCCTTAAGAGATATCCAGAGTGTTTCCAAGGTTCTGGTATAGATGGGGCACTGCTTCTTTGAAATCACTTGGACAAATGGCTAATAGGTCACATCACCATTAATTAAGATACCTGGTCCTTGTGGCTAGCAGCAACCTTCTACCAAGGTGTGTCCTTGACTGCATGTACCTCTTCGCCAGAATTACACATATACTTACCTCCCCCACAGACCTCTTCAGAGCAGTTCCTGAGATTTAACTGAGAAATAGTTTCCTGGGCTATAGTTTTCACTAAGTCCCCAGCTAAAACTGAAACTCAGCTCTAAAACAAAATATGAAAACAAAACAAAACAACAACAACAACCAAAAAACCCCCAAAAATGTAGGTCACATTACAACCAAGCAAAAGCCTCAGTGTGCTGGAACTGGAATATTTCCCCACAGTAATTCTGCCTTTTCCACTCACCGTCAGTGATTGCTAGTTTTGGAGGCTGAGCAACAGGAAAAGGGGCAAATGATGTTATGGCAGGGTGGGAGAAGCTCTGAGAAGGAATGCTACAGTGACAGAAGCCACAAAAAGGAGAAGTTAGCAGGGATAGATAGAGGCAGACAACCTAAAGAAGAAAAGAAGAATGTCCACAATTTTTGGTCTGGGGGAAATTAGCCATCTCTAACCTCTAGCTTTTAAAATCACAGGCATCGGACCCCTCCATTCCTGTGTGTGGTGGTGGAGGGCACAGCTAAGGACCACTAGTAACTCAAAGAATTCTAAAGGAATAAGCTTGCAATTTGGAGATATGTTAACTAGTCCCAATCTATATGTAAATTAATTTACTTAAATATCTTAAAGTTCCCATTTTGAGAAGCAGAGCCTGAAACGGTTCTTGTGTAAATGATTTGTTGGCAGAAGGCCGGGAAGAGAAGGGGAATGAGAGCAGAATAGAGTGGGAAGTGGGGGAGTTGAGCAAGGATGTGGTCTCAGCTGGAGACTAGCTTCAGCCTGGTTGCCTGGGGGAAGCTCTGGAACAATATTTTCCAGAAGTAGATCATTTCAGAACAATAGGCTTAGGCGAGGCAGCAAAGCTGCTTTGTTGTCAGATGACAAGCCGTCTCACTGAGCTGACAAAACATGGGGTAATCAGAGCAACGCTACAGGAAGACGCTACCAGAACTCGGAGATTTTGACGAATGAAATTAACACATCATACTTTAAAAAAGAGATCAGAAAGCAGGAAGTGAATCTCACTTATAACAGGGTTGGCAATAGCTAAAAGAAATGTGATAGCCACAGAAAGAAGTAGTCATCATGGAATCACAGAACCAGAAAAGAGACAAGATCAGAGTTGCCCATGTCCATGCAGCACTGTTGAGGGAGAAAAGGTGCCCTGGCCCATGAACATAGCCAACTAGACCCCACAGCAGTGAAGATGGCTGCATGTCACTACCAAATCTGATGCTAGCAGTTATTAAAATCATCTAACCACCTCCCTCTCTGTATCCTTGCCCATGAGCAGCCTTCTTTTCACAGAAGGGCTTCCTCTGAAGCCTCCCACCCAGACTGAATTTATTTACCCATGAAAAAAACAATCCTCAAGGTTCTCATTGTAAATTACATGTCAGCGTTCTAATTTATGTCAGTCTCCTGTGACTTGGGTTAATGGCAGTCCATCTCACAGGGTCGGTTCAACTCTAGATCCAGCCATATACTCCTCTGCCCTAAGGGCATTATTGTACAGGTTAGAGGCATGTGAAATAGTGGCATTTGGAAATATGAGCTAATTGGTACCTCTTTGGATTTGCAGGCACTAGGTTTTGACTTTGAATAATCTGACCCAAGTGAGGTCCCGGCTCCCATCAGGCCCCGTCTAAACTTTACCACAATACCAAGAGTAAGAAAAAGTCTTTTTACCTTTGTGATAATCTCTGGGGGGAAATTACTTCAGTTCGGGGTATAGTTCCTTAATTTGCAGACATTTATCATATCACACTGCTTAGGTGGTATTACAACTGGGCATATTTTACTCAGTATTTATGAGATGGGAGCAAATGACCAAAATGAAAACTGACTTCATTGGCTTTGTCATGCAAGGACCGTTGTGAGCCGTGTTGGAGTCAGCGTTCCCTTAGCCTCACCCAACCGCATATCCATCTACAGCCACATCTCCCGCACTGTAGGTGCAGGCTCCTAGAAAGTAGGGTCCATGTCTTCTACACATTTATATCCTCAGGGTTGAGCACAGGTGCTTGGCACAGAGTAGACGTTCAATTAATATTTGTTGGATGGCTGCATTATTCACAATAGCCAAGACATGGAAACAATATAATTGTCCATAGATGGACAAATGAATAAATAAAATGTAATATATGTACACAATGGAATATTACTCAACCATAAAAAAGGATATTGTGCCATTTGTGACAATGTGGATGAAACTTGAGGGCATCATGCTAAGTGAAATAGTTCAGACAGACAAATGCTGTATGAGACCATTTATGTGTAGCATCTAAAAAAAACTGAACTCGTAGAGTCAGAGTAGAATGTTGGTTACCAAGGGCTGGGAGTTGGGGGAAATGAGGAAATGTTGGTTAAAGGGTATGAACTTCCTGTTACAAGATGAACACTTACTTTCTGGGTTTGTGATGTACAGCATGGTAACTATGGTTAACAACACTGTATTATATACTCGAAAGTTACTGAAAGAGTAGATTTTAAATGTTACCACCACCAACACTGCAACAAAATGATAATTATGTGAAGTGAAGGATGTGTTAACTAA
The DNA here is from genome assembly GCF_036321535.1 of Camelus dromedarius. Taxonomy (NCBI): domain Eukaryota; kingdom Metazoa; phylum Chordata; class Mammalia; order Artiodactyla; family Camelidae; genus Camelus; species Camelus dromedarius. The sequence continues at coordinate 79,762,346 of NC_087472.1, forward strand.
CCTTATTGTGATAAACATTTTGCAATATGTACATTGATCAAATCATATCACTGTACACCTTAAACTTACCAAATGTTGTGTGTCAATCATGTCTCAATAAAGTTGTGGGGGAAAATATTTGTTGGATGGCTGAACAATGAATGAATGAATGGATTTCATAGGTAGAAACCAGTATCATTGGCCCAAGAGAGCAGAGACAAGCACGGCCTATTTTGGAAAGCTTTCCATTCCTAAAATAAGTCAAAAATCAAAGTCCATGAGTTAAAAAGTTTAAGCTTTAGTTCTCCACCTGCTCCACCCCAAACGGCTGATAAATCATCTGTCTTTCTCACACTCTCTCCATCTTCCTTTCCCTGGGGGCCAAATTTTGCAGTTATAATTTATTCATGCAGCAAGTTGATTATTCAGGTATTAGTTTGTTTGGAAAAGAGCCAGTGTTAAAGACGACAGAGAGAAAATGCGAATCAAGAAGCCATGATTTCTTAGAAGTAGAAAATTCTTACTCTTTATATCCTAGAGAGGCAATAGCATACCTGGTCCAATTTAATACCAGCATCTCTTCCATCTTTTCATAAGGAAATAAAGAGTTGCCCCCTCCTCCTCTTCCACTGATATATTCAGCTTCCTATTGGATAACAGAAAGGTATCAGGTGAAAAGTAAATTCTGTCCCTACTCTAGAATAATGCATGGTTTAAACACAAGCTGGAAAAGATTAATTTAAAGCAGGGCTAAATTTTTATTTAGTCTTTCTAGAACACCATGAATAAAGCTCTAATTGTGAGTCAAAACCTAATTCAACATTTCTATGGAAATCAAAAAAATGATTTATATGGAAATAGATATTTTTGCCTCCTCCCTCTGTTTGCCTTTTGTCTTTTCATTAACGATTTATAATATAGACTCATAAGTTCTTTTACTAACACTCATTTATCTAAAGTTCTAAGCTCCTTGAAGAAATTTTGCTGTGTTTAGCAAACAGATTTTGAAAGATTTTAAAAATTTAAGGAAACCAATGGGCCTCTAAAGACTCTGGAAATTCCAAAATTCAAATGATTTTCCAGGAGACGGAAAATATTTTCATTACTAAAAACTCAGCAAGGCCAAGACTAGCTTACCTTTCTGTCCTGATGCTTCTTTGTGAAGTGAAATCCATTCAGGCAAATTACTTCAGACTGCCTAAGCCTCTAAAAGTGGCCGCCAGTGTGACTAGTCTTACAAAAGAACCGAGTCTAATCTAATAGCTTCAGCTAACCCATCTTAGTCAACAGTTCTAGGCTGATAGCTTGCTTTCTTTTCTTTTTTTTTTTTTTTTTTTTGACAGAACTGTAAAACTTCATTAAGAGCTATCAAATATAACACAGAGTGATAAACCATGTTTTTGGATAGAAAGATTCAAAATCATAAAGATGTCAATTCTCTCAACTATTTATTTATTTATTTATTTAGACTTTTAATTTTTATTAAGGATTATTATGACATTAGGTCTTTTTATTTTGTTTTTGTTTTTGTTTTTGTTTCTCCAGTTTTATTATGTAGAATTATTACAGTTTGAAAAATGGGCAGAAGACCTAAAAAAGCAATTCTCCAAGGAAGACATACAAATGATCAACAGGCACATGAAAAAATGCTCAATATCACTAATTATCAGAGAAATGCAAATCAAAACCACAATGAGGTATCACCTCACACCAGTCAGAATGGCCATCATTCAAAAGGCCACAAATGACAAATGCTGGAGAGGGTGTGGAGAAAAGGGAACCCTCCTACACTGCTGGTGGGAATGCAGTTTGGTGCAGCCACTGTGGAAAACAGTATGGAGATTCCTCAAAAGACTAGGAATAGACTTATCATATGACCCAGGAATCCCACTCCTGGGCATATATTCAGAAGGAACCCTACTTCAAAAAGACACCTGCACCCCAATGTTCATAGCAGCACTATTTACAATAGCCAAGACATGGAAACAGCCTAAATGTCCATCAACAGATGACTGGATAAAGAAGTGGTTGTATATTTATACAATGGAATACTATTCAGCCATAAAAACTGACAACATAATGCCATTTGCAGCAATATGGATGTTCCTGGAGAATGTCATTCTAAGTGAAGTAAGCCAGAAAGAGAAGAAAAATACCATATGAGATCGCTCATATGTGGAATTAAAAAAAAGAGAACATAAATACAAAACAGAAACAGATTCATAGACATAGAATACAAACTTGTGGTTGCCAAGGGTGCAGGGGGTGAGAAGGGACAGACTGGGACTTCAAAATTTGTAAATACTGACAGGCATATATAGAATAGATAAACAAGATTATACTGTATAGCACAGGGAAATATATACAAGATTTTGTGGTAGCTCACAGTGAAAAAAAAATGTGACAATGAATATATGTATGTTCATATGTAACTGAAAAATTGTGCTCTACACTGGAATTTGACACAACATTGTAAAATGAGTATAACTCAATAAAAAGATGTTTAAAAAAATACAGTTCGACTGCACATATACATTATATTTAGGCTGGTAGCTTTCAATCTTAGCTGCACAATCGAGTCACCCGGAGAGGTCTGGTGGGTGTGGCTCACCCAACAAATCAGAATCTCAGAAAATGAAGTGAAGGCATCAGTGCATTTTAACACTCTCTGGGGAATTATAATGTGCAGCCAAGAATGGGAACCACTGCTCCAAGCCAATGTTTCTCCAATTGTTCTCCATGGATCACCGATATAAAAATACCCTGGAGAACCCATTACAAGTGCATATCTCTGGCCTCCATCATAGACCTAGTGAATGGAAACTTTGGAAAACCTGCTACAGGTGATTCTTATGCACGTTGCAACACATATTGCAGATCAGCTTTCTCAAATCCATTTCAGTTCCCTCAGAGCAGTGGTTCTCAAAGTATGGTCTCTGACCAGCAATACCGTCACTACCTGGGAACTTGTTAGAAACGCAAGTTCTCTGGGGCCCCTACCCCAGATCTACTGAATCAGAAACTCTAAAGGTGGGCCATCGGGGATGGAGGAAAGGGGTCTTTTATTTTTTCCAACTTTTGTTATGAATATTCTTAAACAGACAAATTGAAAGAATCATACATTAAACACCCATGTACTCACCACCTTGATGCTATGTTTGCTTTATCTCATATCTCTTCTTCTACTCAGCCCTCTGTCATTTATCAATTCATCTTATTCTTTGGATGTGTTTCAAAGCAAGCTGCAGACATCAGTATACATTACTCTGGAACCCTTCAGCATGCATAGTATTAACTAGATTGAACTGAGTTTTAGTAACCAGAAGTAATAAGAAAGCTTTGGAATCCACCCAAGGTATCTTTCAGGGATGCAAAAGATATTCAATACAGCATAGTTGAAGACAATGATTGTAGAAAATACAGTCCCTGGGAGGAAAAGCTTAAATATAAGTGCAGTTCCTGATGCTCCTTGCTCTTGCTTCGAAAGACATCCCTTTAATGTTTATCTATAGTCATTTATGCACATATCTCAATTAACACTGCACTCGTGTTCCAGTGGTATAATGTGGGTATTCATCAAGATTTTTAATTCTGTTTGTACATGAAGTTCTTCTTATGAGTTTATTTCTCCCATGATTATTTATTCAGTAGAAATATAAGTAGACACATTTTGTCTGTACGTATGTAGCTATATATGTATGTATAGCTGTACATGTATGTATGTACGTATGTAGCTATATATACATAGATATATAAATATATATATATACTTAGACATTAATTTAAGAAAGGAATGTAGTAGCTAATCTAGTGCCAACCATAATAGAGAGGCACTAAATATCCTAGATTAGAGCAATTTCCTCCCTGTGATGCCCAAATAATACATTTCTTTTAGCCTCTGCACTCTTTTACTTTAAATCTATTTCCCTTCCACCTGCTGTTTCTTCTACATTACATACTCTGTGGAAGCTATCCACTATCCACTTTTGACTCTAAAATTTGCTTTGTGCTAAAATACCTCATGACTTTGACAAATGACCAGAACAACCCAATTTTAACTTGCTGACGTAAAGGCAAATAACATACCTTTTTGGTATTTTCAGGAGACTTGGATTCAGATTCGTTTAAAAGCTGTCACTAAGCTATTTGTCTCAGGAGGTAGCCTCAATCAAGGCAGAAGTACTCCTTTTACTCCAATAATAATAATAAATGCTATCTACTTAGTGTCTATCAAATAGCAGGTACTACACGGGGCTGCTTACTATGTGCTGTGCCAGGTGCTGGAGTGAATCAGATATCTGGACTCAGAAAGCTGAAAATCTAGCATGGGATGATTTGCATTACTATTAATTACTTAATAAGAATTTAAATTGCAATTGGGACAAGTATTAACAAAAAGGAGGAGGGGTATTTGGAGTGGATAAAACAAGGAAAGCCCTAGTTGGGGAGAGTGGGGCAGGATGGGGAGTCATCAAGCCTTTCCCATCTATTTCCTGAGACTTGAAAGATGAGTAGGAGTGGGCCAGGGAGAAAAAGAGGGAAAGGGCACTCCAGGCAAAGAAAATAGGATATTTAAAAACACTTTCATTAAGACCTAACTAATATGACCCAGTAATCTCACTCCTGGGCATATATCCAATAGGAACCCTACTTCAAAAAGACACCTGCACCCCAATGTTCATAGCAGCGCTATTTACAATAGCCAAGTCATGGAAACAGCCTAAATGTCCATCAACAGATGACTAGATAAAGAAGTGGTATATTTATACAGTGGAATACTATTCAGCCATAAAAATGACAACATAATGCCATTTGCAACAACATGGATGTCCCTGGAGTATGTCGTTCTAAGTGAAGTAAGACAGAAAGAGAAAGAAAAATACCATATGATATTACTCACATGTGGAATCTGAAAAAAAAAAGACAAATGAACTTAAATACAAAACAGAAACAGAGTCATAGACATAGAATACAAACTTGTGGTTGCCGGGGGGAGGGGAGTGGGAAGGGAGAGACAGGGAGTTCAAAATCTGTAGATACTGACAGGTATGTATAGAATAGATTAACAAGTTTATACTGTATAGCACAGGGAAATATATACAAGATCTTGTAGTAGCTCATGGTGAAAAAATATGTGACAATGAATATATGTATTTTCATATATGATTGAAAAATTGTGCTGTACACCAGAAATTGACACAACATTGTAAACTGACTATAACTCAATAAAATAAAATAAAATAAAATAAAATAAGGGGGGAAAAAAGACCTAACTAAAAATCAAGCCAGCATGCTTGGAGCCTTGGAGCCTTTGGGGACAAAAGGAAGCTTGAGAAAGGAACAGGGACCAGATTGTACAGAGTCTTGTGTGTGATGTTAAGGATTTTGGTATTCACCCATCATTGACAGGCAGCCACAGAAAGGTTTTAAATAAGATTAGGAATTGATTTGACCAGATTTGTGTTTTTAGAAAATCATTCCCAGCTATTATGTAGAAGATGGTGTTTTTGTTAGATTATAGTTTTGGCTAAGTGTGACACAGACTCAAAATAACAATGGCTTAAGTAAGATCAAAAGTGATTTCTCTCCCATGTGAAAGTCTGAATTGGAATTGACTATTGCTCCTAAAAGTCATGGAACCCAGGCTCCATCTGTCTTCTTCTTCTGCCATCCCTACATTATTGCCCTTTCCAGCCTTGTCCAAGATTGTGCAGTGCCAAAGCCGCATCTCAACTGGCAGAAAGGGCACTGGGAAATTCTATGTGTCATTATCACTTTGTTTCATTAACAAGAACTTAGTCCAATGGCCACATCTAGCTGCAAGGGAGTTTGGGAAAGTGAGGTGTTTTTTTTTCCTACATGGTTTTGTGCCCAGCTAAGAAGTCTATCACTTTGTTTAATCTTTTTATTTATTTCAGTATAGTCAGTTACAGTGTGTCAATTTCTGGTGTACAACATAATGCTTCAGTCATACATGAACATACATATATTCATTTTCATATTCTTTTTCATTAAAGATTATTACAAGATATTGAATATAGTTCCCTGTGCTATATAAAAGAAATTTGTTTTTATCTATTTTTATATCTAGTAGTGAGCATTTGCAAATCTCAAACTCCCAAATTTATCCCTTCCCAGCCCGTTTCCCCCAGTAGCCATAAAATTGCTTCTTATGTCTGTGAGTCTGTTCCTGTTTTGTAGATGAGTTCATTAGTGTCTTCTTTTTACTTTTTTTTTTTTTAGATTCCACATATGAGTGATATGAAGTCTATTACTTTGGAAGAAAGGGAGTGGATACTGGAAAGCAATAGGTATTTTCTGCCACCAATGGATTAGAGATGGTCAAGAGAAGAAACAGGATGACCAGTACAGAGGCAATTGCATAAGTCCAGGTAAGGTATGATGGTGAGTTGGTCTAGCATGGTGTAGTAGAGATAGAAAGAAATGAAGAAATTTAGGAAATATGTGGGAGTGTAGAATCAACAGGACTTATGTGTGAGAGTTATAGGAGAAGAAAGTGTAAAGGATAATGTTCAAGTTTCTAAATTGAACAACCAGGAACATGATGGCATCATTAACTGAGATGGCAAGGACTGGAAATCTATGGATATATCTAGGACAATCATAAATTCAGTTTTGAGATCCTTGTCGGATATCCACGTATAAATATTATCTAGGCCAGGTGTTGGCAAACTACGGCCTACAGGACACATTTGGCTCACTGTGTGTTTTCTTAAAAATACAATTTTGTTGTGATAAAATATAGGTAACGTAAAATTTACCATTTTAGCCATCTTTAAATACACAATTTAGTGGCATTAATTATATTCACAATGTAATGCAACCATCACCACTATTTCCATAGCCTCTTCATTATCCAAAACAGAAACCCTGTAACCATTCAACAATACCATCCCATTCCCCTTTCCTCTCAGCCCTTGGTAACCTCTAATCTACTTTCTGCCTATATGAATTTGCCTAGTCTACATATTTCATATAATTAGAACCACGCGATATTTGCCATTTTGTGTCTGACTTATTTCACTTAGCTTAAGTTTTCAGGGTTCACCCATGTTGTAGTATATATCAGAACTTTGTTCCCTTGTAGCATTCATTGAGCCCTTGAAGGATAATGTAAAATGAATTTGAAAAGTGATAACTCTGCAAACCAGCAAATCAGTGGAACTGAAAAAAATGTAGAGTAGAGGAGAGAGGAAATAAATTCTAAATTTGAGCAATTTAAATTATTTCTACAGAATAAGCAAGAGGCTATTAAGCGGATGCAAAATGAAGGGGAAAAATTATTGTAGCTGTTCTAGTAGATGTGAGATTATATCTCATTATGGTTTTGATTTGCACTTCATTTATGACTAATGATATTGAGTACCTTTTCATATACTTATTGGCAATTTGTATATTTCTTTGTAGTTTTTTATTCAAGTCCTTTATGCATTTTAAATTGGGTTGTTTGTCTTTTTTTTTTTTTTGAGGAGTTGTAGGAGTTTTTAATACCTAAAATATATATAAAATGAAAGGATCAACATGTTAACAAAACTAAATGAAAACCCCATAGCATTTTCAGATCATGTTTCCACACTAAAATATCTATTGAAGAAGGTTCTTTTTCTTTGGGGTATTCTGAGACTCTTGGAATTCCATATGAATTTGAGAATCAGCTTTTAAATTTCTGAAAAAAAAAAAAAGCTGCTGGAATTTTGATAGGAATTGTATTGAATCACTTTGTGTGGTATTGACATCTTAAAATACTGTATTCCAATCCATGAACGCAAGATTTCTTTCCACTTACTTAGGTTTTCCTTAATTTCTTCCAGTAATGTTTTATAAGTTTCAATGTACAAGTCTTCCCCCTCCTTGGTTAAATTTATTCCTAAGTATTTTATACTTTTGAATGCTACTATAAATGGAATTGCTTTCTTAATTTCCATACTGGATTCTTCATTGTTTAGAAACACAACTTTCTTTTGTGTGTTCATTTTATAACCTGTTACTTTGCTGAATTCATTTATTAGTTCTAGTTAGCTTTCTTACAATACTTTAGGATTTTGTACATGTAGAATTATGTCATCTGCAAACAAAGATAGTTTTACTTCTTCCTTACAAATTTGGATGCCTTTTCTTTTCTTGTTCTAAGTAGCTCTGGCTAGAACTTCCATTACAAGGTTGAGTAGCTCACTGTCTTTTTTTTATATGGCAGAGTTGAGTAGTTTGACAAAGACCAATTGGACTCAAAAAATTTTAAATATTTACTATCTAACCCTTTACAGAGATAGTTTGACATTTTTTTTTGCCTCTAAGTATAATTAAGTCTGAAACTCAAAAGAGTGGTCTTGATTTGCGATATATATTTGAGAATGGGCAGATTTGTGTGTTACTTGAGGTCACAGTAGTTTGAGGACCACCTAGAATGAAAGATGTGGGTCAAGGATTAAGACTTGATGTATTTCAGTGTTTAAAGACAAGGAGGATGGAAAAAAATCCTGTCACAAAAGACCAAGGAGTGTATGTACCAGAGTGTAGTGTACCTCAGAAAAACCAAGGAAAAAGAGCATTTCGAAAAGAGGGAAATAGTCAACAATGTGAAAAGCTGACAAAAACATGTCAAGTAAGATGAGGACTTAAAAATGTCCATTGTTTTTACCAATAGGATGGTTACTGGTAACTGTAACAAGAGAAGCCTCAGTGGAGTAGTTTTAAATGTTTTAATTTCCAAACTAAAATATTTTGAAGAATTAAAACACTTGAAGAATTACAATTTCTTGCTTTTCTAAGGTATTTGCTTACTGACAAACAAACTGGACTAATTTCATTGGTATAAATATATTTTTTCAATAGGACTTAGTAACATTACCTGCAATATTCTTCAAAGTAGTAGTTTATAGCCAATACATCTGAAATTTTTGATAGCTTTAATTCATTCTTTTCTGAAGACTATGATATTTTTAATTAAAACAATACTCTCCTTACAGATGTTAAGGTAAGTATAGAACAAATTCTGTTAATTAACGAGTATTCTCAATTCTAATTCTTTTGCTGAAAAATGTGTAAATATTTTGAAGGGTAATGTCTTTTTGCTTCCATTTAGGGTCCTTCAACAAATATTTTTACAAGATAAAACTCATGAAATAAGTTCTCTGTATTTATGATTCTTTCGAATGGTTCACCAAATTTAAACACTGCAAAATCAAGGCCTTCTCAAGTTTATTCTATTGCAGTACAGATTATAAACACTAGTTAAAAATAAGAGATGCATCAAGTGAAGATATTACAAAGTGCAGTTGGAGAATGTCAAAATTAAACCTTGTACACAGTTTAGGCTCTCATCAAATAATCTGTCAGATGATAAATTTTAATTTCTTCCTATATACAAGCTTTGTTTTCATAATTGCAATTTGCTAAGAGCTTCAAACGCTGATTTTTTGGGTACTCCATTCCTTGAGTACTTTGATTATAGACTTTCAAATGATTTTGAACAAAATGCAACCTAAATTTAAAGTACTTGTTTACAATAATAGGCAATACTCTGTAGGACGCTTGAGTTAAATAACAACATACTTCTATAAAGACTCAAATATTTTAAAAGTCTGAGTTAGGACTAAACAAAAAGAGAATCATATACTGTCATACTTATTTTTTTTTCCATGTTCCAGACTAGATTTGTCACAAAAGTTTACGATTCAATTATTCTAAATGTGTATATGTGTATGTAAACCCATTTGTAAACGTTGACAGCTAGGGCTTCTATTTCAATTGATAAAGTATCACAATGTTGATGCAGCAATGAATGATATATGCTCCACAACCAATTCCCAGTGTGTCCCTGCTCCATAGGTTTCTTAATTTAGGAAGAACACTGGTTTTGCCAAGATAATTATATCCCAGCTAAGTTTGTAATTGTATTATCATCACAACAAAATAATTTTCTCTTCGACGTTGGATTTTTAAACTGAATCTATAAATGAGCATTATTAAAGTCAGCCGTTTTACCTTTAACAAAATGACCTTCCAAAAGCTATACTTTGATTGTGTAAATTTGATGAAAAAATTAAGCCATTACTGAAATTAACCAATTTTCTATTTGAAACATCTAATGTCACTGATATAACTGTTTGCAAAGATCTTTTTCTGCTAATGGAGCCAATCCATTAACAGATTCCACTTCACCCTTTGTACATGCATGGGAAAACATGGAATTGAAAAGGAATGAGATTAATTTCAAGAAAAGGACATTTGATCTAATTGAAAAGCCATGCTTCACAGAATGCTATGTAAATTCACCTTCTGCTGCAAACTTTTGAAATAGATGCTGATTTTTTTTAAAGATTTGGGTCTTCTGGTTTTCACATGGTCAGTAATATCACTGTGACTTCTGGTTGGGTGGTAAATGCTGACAAACGTTTTTATGCAGGTTACACATTCACTAAATTTTTTTTTTTAAATAGAAATCCACTAATTATCCACAAAACATGTACTTTCTTTTTCTCATTGACATTGAAAATCCATTGCTGTAGAGAGGCTGTATTTGCAAAATAAAAAGGCATAAAGAAACAGAAAAACAAGAAAATAGTTGTAGATTTACAAGTTAACATGAATAACAGAACTACTATAGCAGGAGCTTTCTTTTTTTTTTTTTTTCATTTTATTTTATTGCGTTCTAGTCAGTTTACAATGTTGTGTCAATTTCTGGTGTAGAGCACAATTTTTCATTTATACATGAACATATGTATATTCATTGTCACATACTTTTTCGCTGTGAGCTACCACAAGATCTTGTATATATTTCCCTGTGCTATACAGTATAATCTTGTTTATCTATTCTGCATATGCCTGTCAGTATCTACATATTTTGAACTCCCAGTCTATCCTTTCCCAGCCCCCACCCCCTAGGCAACCACATGTTTGTATTCTATGTCTATGAGTCTGTTTCTGTTTTGTATTTATGTTCTTTTTTTTTTTTATTCCACATATGATTCCTCATATGGTATTTTTCTTTCTCTTTCTGGCTTACTTCACTTAGAATGACATTCTCCAGAGACATCCATGTTGCTGCAAATGGCATTATGTTGTCATTTTTATGGCTGAATAGTATTCCATTGTGTAAATATAGGACATCTTCTTTATCCAGTCATCTGTTGATGGACATTTAGGCTGTTTCCATGCCTTGGCTATTGTAAATAATGCTGCTAGCAGGAGCTTTCTGATTTGTTTCCTCTATGCTCTATAGAAGGACAGCTCAGTCTCCATTTCCTACATGCACTTCACTGATAGTTAACCCATACTTTCTCACATTTCCTACTGACCATTTGAGCTGGTGAGCTAATAACCTTAACAGCACAAGTGGCTGATGTACTAACTGACCTTCAGATGCAACAGCATCAAATACACCACCTAAGACCAGGGCTTAGCAATTTTCTAACTGATGGAGTCCAAGAGAACTTTGTCGCTCTAGCAAGCTGCAGGCTGTCCTTGAAAGGGAGGTGTCTGTTACCTTGCACATGGAAAGAGCTGTCATCTTTCCCACGTAACTACATGGTAAAGTGAGAACTCTGTACTCTGCCCATGCATCCCCCACACTACTAAAATGAGATGGTTCTGTGCTTTTTTGAAATCTATTTTACCTGATATCTGATATATTTACTCCTGCTTTTTTGCTGTTGTATTTGAAGTGAGGTTCTTGTAGACAGAATATAGTTGAATCATGGCTTTGTTAATCCACTCTGCCAGTCTCTGTTTTTTAATTGATTGATTGATTTACGTTTAAGGTAATTATTGATATGTTAGGGCTTATATTGCCATTTTATTCTTTGTTTTTGTTTATTTCCTGTGTTTCTCATTGCTCTGTTTCTCATGCCCAGCCCCCTAGTAGGTTACTTGAACATTTTTAAGGTTTTTAGTTATAGTCTTATTTATAGTCTTTTTGAATATTTTACTTTGTATAGTTTAGGAACAAGGCAAGGATGTCCACTCTTACCATTCTTATTCAACATGGTGCTGGAAGTTTTAGCCAACACAAATAAGGCAAGAAAAGGAATAAAAGGCATACAGATTGGGAAGGAAAAACTAAAACTGTCCCTATGATGACATGTTATCTATGCAGAAAATCCTAAAGAATTGACAAAATAAAAACTCTTAGAAATAATAAGAGAGTTTATCAAAGCCGCAGGATACAAAATCAACACACTGAAATCAATCTCAACTTTACATACTAGAAACAAACGTGGAAAATGAAATTAAAAAAAAAAAAAGAAAATGAAATCTAAAATATAATACCATTCATAAGTATTCCAAAGAAAATGAAATACTTAGGTATAAATCTAACAAAATATGTACAAAATCTGTATCCTGAAAATTACAAAATGCTGATGAAAGAAATCAAAGAACTAAATAAAAAGAATGACTAACTCTCATGAGTTGGAAGACTCAACATAGTAAAAATATGGATTCTTATTAAACTGATCTATAGATTAATGCAGTACTTATCAAAGTTCCCAGGAGGATTTTTGTAGACATAGAGAAGCATATTCTAAGTTTATATGGAATGACACAGAACATGTAATAGCTAAAACAATCTTGAAGAGGAAGAATAAAGTGTGTAGAACCACTCTACCCCATGCTAAGGCTACAGTAGTCAAGATAGTGTGTTATTGGCAAAGGAATAGACACATGGGTCAATTTAACAGAATAGAGAAACCAGGAATAAACCTACACAAATATGCCCAACTGACCTTTGACAAAGTTTCAAGAGTAATTTGCAGCAAAGTGTCTGAATCCATTTTTGATGTTTAACCACTGACAGCTTTCATGTTCCACCTAGCCCCTTTCCCCTTTTGCTCTACATCTGGACAAGCTGGTAAGAAAGCCACGGTCCTCCCTCCTTTGGCACTTACAGGAAAGGTCAAACTATGAAAACCCCTGCCCACACATAGGAATGCTCACCCTAGCTCCACTCCCTAATCAAAATAAAACCATAAGTTTCTTGCTTCTCCCTTCATTCAAGCCATTCCAGACTGGCTTGGGTATCTCCTCCCAAAAAAAAGTCCCATTGTATGAATAATATCCTCTTGTCATATCCTCTTACTGTGTGTGTGGTGTCGTCAATCTCCACATCCGAACCAGTTTGGGCTGGGGAGTTGATCCCACTCTCCAAACAATTGTTCTGTGAGCAGGATTGTGCGGCATAGCACTACACATTTGTAAGAATGGTAAAAATGAAAAATAGTGATAATACAAAATGTTGGCAACGATGCAGAGAAACTGAATTATTCATACACTACTGATGGGAATGTAAAATAATACAGCCACTCTGGAAAAGGCTGTGCTAGTTTCTTTAAAAACAAAACGTGTACTTACCCGACCACATAGATATTACATTCTTGGGCATTTATCTCAGAGAAATGAAAACTTTTGTCCACACAAAGACTTGTACACAAATAGCCACAACATCTTTAACCATTCTAGCTCCAAAGTGGAAACAATCAGCTTGATGGGAATGTCCATCAACTGGTTAATGGATAAACAAAATGTGGTACATCCAAACCATGGGATGGTATAAAAAGGAAAAAAAAAAAACTACTAGTATTTTCTTAAGCTAAATGGATCTCAAAGAAATTATGCTGAGAAAAAAAAGGAAACCTCAAAAGGTTATATCCTGTATGATTCCATTTATATAACAGTTTGGAAATGACAAAATTATAGAGACGGAGAACAGGTTAGTGGTTGCCAGGGTTTGGGGGAGGCATGGGTTAAGAGGAAGATGAATGTGATTAGAAAAGGGTGAGTATAAGGGATCCTTGTGATGGACCTTTTCTGTATCTTGAATGTGGTCACGGTATTCTGTAGTTGTGATAAAATTGCATAGAACAAAACACACATATACACACACTCAGGAGTGTACATAAAACTGGTAAAATCTGAATAAGGTAGGCAGAGTGCATCAATGGCCATGTCCTGGTTGTGATATTGTGCTGTAGTTAGGCAAGATGTTACCACTGGGGGAAACTAGGTAAAGGGTATAAAAGATCTCTTTGTATTATTTCTTAAAACTGCATGTGAATATGCAGTTATCTCAAAACTTTTAAAAAATTCTCCCAATGTGTAGGTTTTTTAAAAAAAAAAATGGCAGGTTCCAGTTTGAATAATAAATTATATGCTCACCCTCGTTATCATCTCTAATATAAAAAAAAGTTGAAGAAACTGCTGCTGACCGGAAGAAGGTGGAGGAGAGGGGCACTGCTTATGGGAGAAAATTCTGAAGCTAATTACCAAGGTTAAGAGTGACTGGTGAGGTATCCTGCTGAGAGCTGTCCCCTGGAGTCCCCATTAGCATTTTTTGTTTCCAGGAGAAAAGTAGTAGAGAAACTGATTGGACAAGGAGAGGAAAAGAAGAGGGGTCTTGCTACTTCATTGCTGTTTCAAACAAACTTGAGTTTCCTTGACATTCAGAAGAAGTGATGGCACTTGGTCGTTTGGTATTTCTTACCCTGTAGATAGAAAAATACATTTATATGAGAAAACATGGTATAAGCTGAAAAAGAGAAAAGTCAGGAAGGCTCAGAGATCTTGGCGAGAATTTAAACCAGAATCCTTCATTGTAATCTGACCGCAGGATCCTACGGAGAGGATGATCCTGGAAAAGAGATTTACACTGGAATATCTGATGACTTTAGCCAGATCTAAATGATTTTGAGTCATGCTTTCCCATTCCTCCTTCCTTGTCCATAGTCTTTGTTTCCTATTTCTTCTGTTCAGTAAGACCGTTTCTTCTTCAAATGCTTCATAAACTTGGGACCAGCTATGTTGCAATTTTTTTTAAATTATTATTATAATAAGAAGGTCTAGCCTTATTCCATTCTCCTGCCCCAAAGACAGGTACCATTACTGGGACAATTTCTATTTATTTATTTATTTATTTATTTATTTATTTATTTATTTATTTATTTATTTATTTATTTTTAGCAGGGGGAGGGAGGTGATTAGGTCTATCTATTTATTCACTTTTAGAGGAGCTACTGGGGATTGAACCCAGGACCTCGTGCATGCTAAGCATGCCCTCTACCACTTGAGCTATACCCTCCCCCGGGGACAATTTCTAAAGAGAAATATTCCATCAGAACCAACAACCTCCCAAAGACACGATAGCATATTTGTTAGTCTGAAATCTTCGGAAAATCACTTTTCTCCAAAAGTCTTAGACCTCAAATTTCTGTCGTTAACTGAAAAACTCTTTCTCCACGCTGCCTTCTGTATTCAGAACGATTCACATGATGCTGGCATTTGCAATCAGGATATAAGCACGCCTGATCCACTAAGACAACGTGCCGTGTTCGTAGACAGTTACAAGGAGAAAACCATAATTATTTTGATGACAATAACTCAGGGCAATTGTGAAAAGCTCTAGAATATTACATTCCTCTCGGTGAAGCATGAATAATCCATCATTTGTAAATTTTAAGAAAATGTGCTCTTTGCAACCTGCAATTTGCCCTCACACCTGCTCCTCCTCCTCCAACTATTCCCCAAGTCTCTGATGGCATTAGCCACTGTCAGCTTCTGCCTGCCTCAGCACTGCTCAGTGTGAGCCCAGGAGACCTTCACCCAGTCCTACTGCATTCCTAGTTGGTGAGCAATGAGGACCTCTGCCATCAGCAAGTGAGTTGGAGGTTACTGATACAACCATCAATCTAACATCCTGGGGATCTCCAGCTGTCAAATTGAACTTTCCCAGGACTTTTTGCTTTCGCCCAACCCCTTTGGACTGGGCACATCAGATCTCCATCTGCCAGCATGGGGACCAGTCTCTGTGTTTGGTGACTTTTTCATCTTCCCAGAAATCCTCCCACCCACAAACACTTCACACACACACACACACACACACACACATCCTAGGTATAGAAAGGCTCTTATGTTGTTCTCTTTAACGCCCCCTCTCTTGAACCAGGATTTCACACCAAAATTGCTTGTAATACCTGTTAATTAAATTCACTGAAGAAAAGCCATTCCAGACAACACCTAGTGGAACAGAGAAAGGAGTAAATTGCTCTTGCAAATCTGATTCTGCTTATAAACTTGGAAGCCCTAATGGGCTGAGAGAAGAAGAAAACTCATTCATTGGAAAACACTAAATTTACAGCAAGGATACAAGCAAAACCTAAGTACCACCACTGAAAGAAAACCACAAGAGAATAATTCATGGGGCCATACTGATTAAATAAAATGTACCCTGGAGTTCAGACTTCTGGAATAAGTTATTTTCCAAACTGGATAAATGAGATTCTTCCCTCCCACATTTATTTTTCACGTGGAAAAAAAGCACCTTGAGTCAGAAAGTTTGGACAAAGAAAGTGACCTCCTTACTCCACTCCTCCCCCCAAAATAGATATTAACCTGAAGCTGACTAATGCCGGAAGCTGTGGAAAGGAACGGATGTCATGATGGGTATTCCATTCTGCTCACTGCTCACACCCCAGATGGAAGTTTATGCAGGTAAAACATCCAGATTTCCAAATGGCCAGGAAAGAATAGACTCCAAAAGGTGAAGGGTCCCTGTATTCATTGAGAGGAGGAAATTCATAGGGCAGACAGAACTGACCAATATCTCCTCAATCTAGAAAATTCCTAACATAGTCTTTAGCTTTGTTACTGAAGTGTGACATTCTGCCTCAGTTTACAAGCTTATAACTTATCACACTAATTGCCTAGCAGAGCAGACAAGACCTCCTTTGGAGTCTGAAATTATATGGTACAATCTCCAACCAAAAGGCTTGTGGAGAGCCCAAGAATGGCCATTAAGGGATTTCTTAACATTGTAAGTGAAACTTCAATTTCATGTGCATTTTTCTGAGAAAAAGGTCCAAAAGTTTCAGCAGGTTCTCAAAGGAGACCCTTACCCTCAAAGAGATCAAGACCATTAGACCAGCCCTAAAGAGACTCTATGACTCCTCTGTTATCATAGTTTCAAGAAGACATAAACCAGAAACTTGAATTTAAACCTGAGCAAGATCTAAATTCACCTTCAGCTCCAGAGGGAATTTACCCTCTGTCTATACCTCTAGACCCATGAAGGTGACTTCTCTTGACTCCATTATTCTTTATTCTAAGGATACAAAATGAAATGGACATTGGCAGGACCTGGTTTATACCAAATGGGCTCCCAGCACTGCCCTCCCATACTGTGATCTTCCATTTCTCAGAACTCTCTGACTCCAGTGTCACTGGGAGAAATGAAATGATTAAATAAAGGGAAAATGGAGGGGGTTCCTGTGAGGATTTGGAGGAAGGAATAAAGCTGAAAGAGAAAAGACTGGGTGGGAAGGAAGGCATGGGGAGAAGGGAGGAAATGAAAAAGAAAAAAAAAAAAGGAGAAGAAATAAGGAGGAGAAAAGAGATATGGGCTGGGGGCTAGAAAGTGACATGAGATAGAAAAAGAAGACAAAAGGAAGGGAGACCAAGGTTATGAGGAAGAGAATGAGAGTTCTCTGCAAGAAAGGGGAAAAGGTAAAGAGGGTTAGTGGGAGGAAATGAGGGGAAAAAATGAAAGGAGATGAGAAATAGAATGAACAGAGAGATAACAATATTTTTAAATTGTACGAAGCACTCCTAAGCATAATTAACAAGCATGGATATCATCCAGCTGAAAATGGTCCCAATGGCAGTTCCATGGATCCTTTGTAGCCATTGGCTAGAGCCCAGGAGGTCTGCGAGGAATCAGGCAAAGATGCTGCACAGCCTGAGCTGCTGTCCAGGAACCCCTACTCTTCCCTGCTCACTTGGGCTATGTGAGCCCTGGTCATACCAGCCTGTGCCTGGCACCACCCCCACCAAAGCTGGAGGGACAGCTGTATCAGGTTCCTATAGGCTGGGGGAACGTAGGTACAGTCAGGGCAGAGAACAGCCTTGCAAACATGTGCAACAGACAGTGCCTGTCCATGTGTTAGCCCCAGGAAGCACGTGGCTGGGCGGGCCAGTGTGGGTTGATGTAGGAAGGGGCATTTCCCAGCTGCTCTAGGGTTCATCTGCTTTCATATGCATCATGTTTACAAGGTGACTAGCATCCCTATAAAACGGTGTTCAGCGCGTAGCCCACAGATGGATGCTCCAGCGGTAAACAGTAGTGAGACAGGAGAGCAGGGAGCACGGCACAACCATGAAAAGAGTGACACAGCAACTGAGGATAGGACAAAAACTGGTTAAAACCAAGGTGGAAGAAGATTCAACTCCCAGTAGACCTTGAAGCCCAAGATGGCGGGAGAGTTGACTTCCAGTAGAACTTGAGCTTCATCATATGCTCGTTGTACTATATTACCATGGTAAATGGCACTCCCACAGGCGCCATGATAGTTCCAAGGCTGACCATAAAAGGTCAAAAAGTGGGCACTGGCCCAATTCCTGGGAATCCCTGCCCCTTCCCCAAAGTAGTTGGAATAATCCTCCCATTTGTTAGCATATAAAGTTACCAAGCTCATAAAAACTAACAACCCTGCACCTCATGGGCACTCTCCATTGCCTTCGGAGACGGCCTGCACTCTGTCTATGGAATATGTATCTCCCTGAATATATTTGCTTTCACTCTACTATGGCTCGTTCTCGAATTCCTTCCTATATGAAGCCAAGGACTCTCACCTGATGGTGTGTGTGCCAGGGACTCGGCTGGGACCTGGGACACAGCCATCCTCTCATGCCCCATTTTCCTGCAACACCAGTAAGTACTTTATTGGTTGGCACAAGCACCAGGCACTTTAATACATGGTCTATAATCCCAAAGAGCTTGGAGCAGCTATTTTTAGGTTAAGAAGTCATCCGAAGGGCAGAGCTAGGAAGGGGTGGGGATGGGATTCAGTCCTCAACATGGCGGATGGTGAGGCCTGCCTTCTTCTTTTGAGGAGTCAGCCCCACTGAGAGGAGCACCCCATTCATTTGGGTATTGCAGTATAGGCCCCCTTTGTGTTTCAGAATGAGCGCTTATTAGGGCTCAAAGAAGACTGTAAAGTTTCCAAGTCGTGTTGCCACCATTTAAGACGAGCTTAGGAAGAAGAGAATGTAGTGATGGAGGGTATAGCGTAAGTGGTGGAGTGCAAACATGCAGTAGGTCCTGGGTTCAATCCCCAATGCCTCCATTAAGAAAAAGTAAATAAATAGACCTAATGAACTCCCTCCAACAAAATAAAAAATAAATATTAGAAAAAAAGAGAGAAATGTATGCTTTGTTCATGGAAAATACAAATTATTATTTACTTATACCAATAAAATGATTTATCCTGTGGATTTACCCCTTTAAACCCAGAAGCTGAGGGAACCCAGATCTGAAAATCACCAACAAGCCTGCCCCTAAGGCCTGCCTGGCCCCACAAAAGCTCTTGGGACTGGGGGACACAGCTTCTCCCCATTTTCTGCACTAGAGTCACAGCCAGCCTTGACCTGCTGCTCCGAGTTTGCTTGTAGCAGGCAAGTTTACACATTCACTGAATTTTTACTTCAAAACTTTGTGGTTCAAGGGCTCCATCTTGAGGCCTTTTCTGTTTCTCTCAGTGCCTCTGGGTTTGGGAAAAGATGCAGAGGATGATTCGGAATTTTGCTGCACAGCATAGTGACTTCTATTTGCTAAATGCTTTCTTCGGTCTTCAAAGCAAATGACATGGTTTTGAGCAGACACAATGAACTTCCTTTTTTGTTTTTTTAAACATGATGGCTCCTCCTACAAATATATTTATCTTTTAACAATAATCACGTGGTGTAAGTCATTTTTTTATTTGTTTGTTTAAGTTGACAATAAGCTATTTTCTCCAGTTATTGGGAACAGTTCACAGAAGTTACACTATTAGAATTGCTGGGCTCGACAAGAAAGTACAGATGAAATCAACAAACGGGCCTGAGAGTTGAGCCCCCATTTACAATTCTGAGCTCCTTCATAGGGTCCTACTTCCAAGGGATCAACCAGAAACACAGACCATGATTCAGCTTTCCAGATATAGGTGGGCAGGCTTCATGGCAACAAGCCCCTAGATCAATTAAGTGCCTTACTGCACTCCCAGACCCCCAAACCCACTAACGAATCCCTTGTCTTACCAGGCAAGTGCCCTCCCTGTCTCCAAGTCAAGGCTGAGCAGGTGCAAATCCAATATCAGAAACCTTCCCACCGGAGAAATATTCTGAGTCTTTCCAGTTGTGCCTGGGTTTCAGCAGACCCTGGTTTTAGTCCTCCTTGAACACCCCAAGCATCTGTACACTTCCACACCTTCCTCCATGTTGTTTCTTCTGTATGACTTGTCGCTGCTCCGCCCGCCTCCCACTACCGTCTACATTACACTTGTCTTGGTGAACTGCTACCAATCTTTTAAGGC
Source organism: Camelus dromedarius (assembly GCF_036321535.1). Lineage (NCBI taxonomy): Eukaryota > Metazoa > Chordata > Mammalia > Artiodactyla > Camelidae > Camelus > Camelus dromedarius. Next base: position 79,782,679 of record NC_087472.1, read on the forward strand.
GTATCATTCAAGAAACCTCCTACTCGGCCTCTGCTGGGATAACGACATGCCTCTTCTTGTGTCTTATCATAGGATTACGCTCAACCCTCCATTTGGTACTTTTATCACATTACATCACAGGATAATTTAAAGGTAGTTTTCCCTCACTAAAGTTTGGGCACCTTTGGGTACCGTCTTATTCATTTCAGCATCCCCAGAGACCATCTCAGTGTTCAGCAAACAATGGAGCCATAATATATACCGGAAGGCAGTGATGTCTTATCAAAAGGGGAAATAATATTAACACAATAACCAAATGGTGTACATGATTAAAATATCCGGTATGGGACTGGAAGGAAAAACAGAAAGATGGCCCCCAAAATGTCAAAATTAAAAATAAGTTACTGGGTTCCCTTAAGAATCCTTTCTTCCACCTGCTCTTTTCCCAAACCCCAAATAACTATCCCACAGAAAGGTGACCACTTAATTAAGACTGGTTCTGGACTTTCATGGCTACCTTTTTTTTTTTCAAACAGGGTGGGAGACAAGATAAAGAGAGGAATGAGGGGATTCCCTCCCACCCCTAGTGCTTACTACACACCTCCACCTGGATGTCTCCTAGCCCCTTAAATGAAAGATGTCCAATAGGAAACTCATGTCTTAACTAGATGTGGGCCAACTATGGCTCTTAGGCAGAATGCGGACCACTGTCTGTTTTTGTAAATAAAGCTTTATTTGAAAACAGCCATGAGCATTTGTTTATATATTGTCTATGACTGCTTTCATGCTACAACAGCAGAGCTAAGCAGTTACGGACTTGGTCTGGCCTGCAAAGCCAAAACATATTGGCTATCTGGCCCTTTACAGAAAAAATTTGCCAAGTCCTGGGTTCTTAACCGTCCAGATAGCCCTGCTGGCCGTGTTCGTCATTTTAACAGCTGGCACTGCGATCCAACCAGGAGCCTTTCTCTCCTCTTACTCTCACTCGTGTAGCCAATCAGTTGCCAATCAAAGCACTGTTTCAACCTTCCAAATACTTCTAGAACATTCCTCGCTTTGCATTCACGACACTGGTCCAGAGCAGCAGTCTCTTTCCCCTGAGCTACAACATAGGTGGGGACCTGCTATCCTCATCACCAGTCTGGAATGACCTTCCTAAGCCATAAATTTGTTTGCTATCTAATTAAACAACAATCTTAACTAAATCCCTTTGGTAACCTCCAATTGCCTCCGATAAGGTCTAAAATCCTCAACACGGCCTTCAAAGCCCTTTGTGACCGGGTTCAGTCTTCCTCCCCAGCTCCATTTCCAGAAATATCCTCACTCCTCCCCATAGCCATTGTTTTGTTACAGCCTTTCTTCTCTTCCCACTTCAAGCCACAGTGTGCACACGCTGTTCCTTGGTTTGATTCATTTCCTCTCTTTCCCACACCCTTCACTTTCTGTGTCCAACACCTCCTCATCCTTAAATGTTACTTCCTCCAGAAAGCCCTCCCAAACTGCCCCAGGAGGTTAGGCTTCCCTGCTATACCTTCCCACCCTACATTATTTGTGATAAATACATAATAACAAATGTTTTATATGTTATTATAGTTACATAACAGTCTAAATATAAATAATATATACTTAATGTGTCATATATAATATGTATATTTATATAAAATGCAGTTTATTACAGATTTCAGTTGCCTGACTCTCCTGTTAGGTGCACACTTTGTAAGTGCGCGAGTGGGGTTGTTCATTTTCTTTCCTGTCCCATCCATAGTGAACAACACATGACAAGTACTCGATTCAACAGAAAAAGGAACCTTCTTACCCAGGATCTCCCTCAGCTGCCTGACACCCACTTCCTCCCCTTTGGTAACAACATCTATGGCTGGGGTAACCTCAACAAAGTCATGATCATAACTGTGTATTTCTTTTTTTCAATCCACAGCCCCCTTTTCTCTTGCTCTGCTCTCTATCATGGTGGTTTGAACCGTGCAAATTACACTTTCCAGGCTTCTGGTTAGATTCAACCTGTGGGAGGTCCTGACAAAAGACTGGAGAAAGATGAAAGGAAACACAATATGTTTCTCCCATGCTCGTTCATATTCATTCTCTCTCTCTCTCTCTCTCCTTTGAGTGACATATCCAGCAATGTCTGTGTCTCTTCATGGCCCTAGCTTTTGCTGGGCACCCCTGCCATGATTCCAGCCCCCCAAGGTGACCTGGCTCCTGAGTTCTGCTAATACCATCTTTTCCATTGTCCCTTCAGCTCTGGGGATGCTATTTGGGCTCTTGTAACCCCTTTGTAATTTAATCCCCACTGTCCAATTCCTTTCATTAAACTCTCTGCTATAATTTATTTTTTTTCTAATAGTCTCCAACTGCCATAGTCACTGAAGCTCTTTTTTTACATTTAGAAATCTACCAGACATTTATATATATTGAAGAACATCTATATGAAACACACAAATTTGGGCTAAATCTCACAACAAAGACTGAAATCTGTGGAAAGGGGTCTGCTGAAGAGGGAGTGGAAAAATCCAAGATTTATGGAGAGGAAGAAAGGCCTTGAACAGGCAATCAAGAGAACGCTGCCTTGGGATGTAAAGTATGAACACCAGATTTATTGCAATTGACAGGCTCTCATCTAGAAAGTGGAAATATGGAAAAGGGAAAAGAGGAGGGAGAGAGAGTGGTATTGGGAACAGCTTTTATGGAAATATCAAATTCTTAAACAGATGACTTCAAACTGAGGGGTAATTTTCAGCATGGCACTAGGAAGCAAGACCTAGGCAGAAGTGAAAATGCCATCAACTAAACAGCAAATCTCATTAGACTGTAGGAAACTCTGTTCCCACAGAGAATAATACAGGAGTAATAACCTGCCCCCAAAACAATGTGGAAACCATTCATAAAAGTCTGGAATAAAATAGAGCTTGGTAATCAGCTGAATCTTTGAAAGCCAAAGAATTGCAGGCAGATAATAAATTAAATAACCAGGAAAAAAAATTCATGTACTTGGATTTAGGAAATCAGCTTATTTGCATTTTGACACTGAAAATACTGTTTTTTGAAAAATTTCATTCATTTGGGCCCTAGTAATGTGTGATTTTTAATAATTCCACATAAAGTTGGCTGAAGTTTTATATTTTCACTATTATGAAGAGATTCTCTGGAAAAAATTAAGTGTTTTTTATGATCATAGGCCATTCATTAAACCAATAAACCAGTCAATAAATATTTTTAAATTGCACCCATCATAGAACCTAAATATATAAAATGAATACTAACAGATCTGAAGGGAGAAATGGACAACAATACAATAATAAGAGGTGACTTCAACATCTTACTTTCAGCAATGAGTAGATCAATCAGAAAGAAAATCAACAAGAAAACAGTGGGCTTGAACCATACATTAGATAAAATGGACTTAACAGACATTTATAAAACATTCCATCCAACAGCAGCAGAATACACATTCTTCTCAAGTGCACATGGAACATTCTTCAGGATAGATCAGAAGACATAAACACAAGTCTTAGCAAATTTAAGAAGACTGAAATCATACCAAGTATCTTTTCTGACCACAAGGCTGTGAAATCAGAAATCAACCAGAAGAAAGCTGGAAACTTTACAAGGGGGTGGAAATTAAACAATACAATCCTAAACATCCAATGGGTAAAAGAAAAAATCAAAAGGGAAAATTTGAAAATATAAAAACAAATGAAAATAGAAATACAACACACCAAAATCTATGGGATGCTGTAAAAGTAGTTCTGAGAGGGAAATTTATAGTGATGAACACATACATTAAGAAAGTAGAAATATCTTAAATAAACAACTTGACTTTACACCTCAAGGAACTAGAAAAAGAACAAACTAAGCCTAAATTTAGCAGAAGGAAGGAAATAACCAAGATCGGATCAGAAATAAGTGAAATAGAGACCAGAAAAACAATAGAAAGGATCAGGAAAAAAAAAAAAAAAAAAAACCTCAGGGCTGCCCAATCAAAATATCAAGGTCATTTTTCACAGAACTAGAACAAATAATTTTAAAATGTGTATGGAAACACAAAAGACCCCAAATAGCCAAAACAATCTTGAGAAAAAAGAATAGAGCTAGAGGAATCACACTCTCTGACTTCAGACAGTACTACAAAGCTACAGTAATCAAAACAGTATGGTACATGGCTAATAGGCACTTGAAAAAATGCTCAGTATCGCCAATTATCAGAGAAATGCAAATCAAAACCACAATGAGTTATCACCTCACACCAGTCAGAATGGCCATCATTCAAAACTCCACAAATGATAAATGCTGGAGAGGGTGTGGAGAAAAGGGAACCCTCCTACACTGTTGGTGGGAACGTAGTTTGGTGCAGCCATTATGGAAAACAGTATGGAGATTCCTCAACAAACTAAAAATAAACTTACCATATGATCCAGCAATCCCACTCCTAGGCATATATCCACAGGGAACCTTAATTCAAAGAGACACATGCACCCCAATGTTCATAGCAGCACTATTTATGATAGCCAAGACATGGAAACAGCCTAAATGTCCATTGACAGATGACTGGATAAAAAAGTGGTGATATATTTATATAATGGAATACTATTCAGCCATAAAAAAGAATGAAACAATGCCATTTGCAACAACATGGATGAACTTGGAGAATGTCATTCTAAGTGAAGTAAGCCAGAAAGAGAAAGAAAAACACCATATGATATCACTTATATGTAGAATCTAAAAAAAAAGAGACAGAGAGACAAATGAACTTATTTGCAAAACAAAAACAGACTCACAGGTATAGAAAACAAACTTACGGTTACCAGGGGGGAAAGAGGGTGAGAAGGGATAAATTGAGAGTTCTAGATTTGCAGATACTAACTAATATACATAAAATCGATGAACAACAGATACTAACTACTATATATAAAATAGATAAACAAGTTTATACTGTATAGCACAAGGAACTATATTCAATGTCCTGTAGTAACCTGTGGCGAAAAAGAATATAAAAATGAATATACGTGTGTTCCTATATGACTGAAGCATTGTGCTGTACACCAGAAATTGACACAACATGGTAAACTGGCTATACTTTAATTAAAAAACCAATATGGTACACAAAAAACCATAACAATAAAGAAAATATTCATAAATTTGATTACATTAATATTAAGAAGTTATGGTCCTCAGAAGACACCATAGAGTGAACATTTCAAGATGAAGAAGAGGAGAATATATTTGCAACTCATTTAAACATAAAGGAGTGGTATTCAGAATATATAAGGAACTCATATAAATCAGTAGGGAAAAGACAGGCAACCTAATAGAAAAAAAAAAATGGGCAAAAGATTTGAACAGATACCCCTACAAAATAGTGAATCCAAATGGCCAATAACCATATGAAAAGGTCTTCAGCCTCATTAGTAATCAGACAAATGCACAGGCAAATCACAAGAACTACTGCTACACACCTACCAGATTGGCAAAAGTTAGCAAATATATTAATGCCATGTTGAAATGTTCGGAAGAAATTCAGAACTGAATTTCTCACACTGGGGTGGGAGTGTAAATTGGAACAAACACTTTGAAAAATACTTCAGCATTATCTCGAGATATACACAGTGACCGAGTAATTGCACTAGAGTTAGAGCCTAGAGAAACTCATGCACATGTGTACAAAGACACCTTTTTTTAAAAAAAAACCTCATACCAGCAATGTTTGTAATTGTCCCAAACTGGAAACAATCCAAATGTCCCTCAACAGTAGAATGAATAAACAGTGGTGATGTGTTCATGCAGCGGGATACAACACTAGGAGGAAAATGAGCACAGGATGGCTGCAGATAAAAATGCCAATTAATCTCATGAACATAACGTTGAGTGAGAGAATCAAGGTACAAAAGAATGTATTACATGGTGGGGAAGGTATAGCTCAGTGGTAGAGTGCGTGCCTAGCATACATGAGGTCCTGGGTTCAATCCCCAGTACCTCCATTAAAATAAATCAATCAATAACCTAATTACCTCCTCCCCCCCAGGAAAGTTAAAAATAAAAATAAATAAAATAAAAAGACACTATTTCCCACAGAGTAATTCTATCTCCATAAAATTAAAAAATAGAAAAAAACTAAATGATAATAGGTAGAGATATATACTTAGGTGATAAAATTGCTTTAAAAAAAAAACAACAAAGTGATTATCATAAAATTCAGGATAGTAGTTAGAGAGATGTGATCAGCGAGGAACCCATGGGAGGCTAGGGGTGTTGCAAATATTCTATTCTTTCACCAGTGTTCACTTTTTAGTAATTTATCATAGTGAACATTTCCATTCCATAACTTTTCTCTGAGTTTGTACTACCATAAAAAGTTTTTTTTAAATGCACACACACGCGAAATCCCAATTATGATATAAATGTATAAAACCTGCTTAAAGGATGCAAATCAAACTGACAATAGTGGTGGCCTCTGGGAAAGGAAGGAAGACGAGGGCCAGGCTTTGGGGAAGGAAGTGGCCAAAGGGGACTTTGTTTTTCTTTATTTGGGGGGAGATGACTTTGTTTTTCATTAAATTAATTTTAATTTAAAACTCACATTATTCATATACACTTGTGTAATTGAAGGTAAGTTTTGATGGATGTACGAAAACAAAGAAAAAGAAAAACAAAAAGTGGGTTTCGTTCTAAAGTTTTAAAATTTTATAAAATCCTTTGTACACACAACCTACAAAAACACAGACACATCTGGAAGAAAACAAATCAAGATATTTGTTTATCTCTCAGTCATGGGACTGAGGATGGTCTTTTTTTTTTTTTTTTTTTTTTTCTGTTTTTCCGGTACTTCTTAAGCATTTTAGAACAAATCCATGTAAACTTAAGTTAGAAAAAATTGCAAGAATCAATAAGAAAAAATATAAACTCTCTCATAGAAAATGGGTCAAGGACCAACAACAGGCATTTCAGAAAAGAAAAACTTCAAATGACCCATCATACGTGGAAATTTAAATTAAAACGAAAATGTCTTTTTTTTAACCCAGACAGGCAAAGATTAAAAATATTGAGACTATCCAAAGTTGTCTAGGGTGTGAGAACAATTTCATATGCTTCTTAGCAGAGGTCCAAATGGAAGCAGCCTTTCCAGTGATCGTCCATTTAGTCTTTTAAATATCTGCATCCTTTGACCCAGGAATTCCACTTCTAGAAAATTATCCTAAAAAGGTAGTCAAGATGTACAAAATGGTTTACATTCAAGAATGATCATAGCAATATTATTATTTAACACCAAATGTTTGAAAACAAGATAAACGTACAAATAGAGAACTGGTAAAAAGAAAGATGCACACACACACACACACACACACACACACACACACGCACAAGCTATACCATTATGCTATTTAAATTAGAAAGCATTTTCACAAACATTTAATAATATGGGGAAATACTAAAGATATAATATTAAGTAAATAAAGGAGGACATGCAGAAATACTCCAATTTGATTCCAGGTTCAAAAATTAAAATTCAAAGGGTGTATGTGTCTGAGGGTAAGAATGTAAGTGAATGTGTACATAGTAAAAAGGTCTAGAAAGAAATACAATGGAATATTAACAGCAGTGTTAGTGGGTGCTTTTTATTTTCATCTTTGTGCTTTTCTAGATCTCCAGATTCTCTTCGATGAACCCATTAGAAATAAACACATTTTTTATCATTTAACTAAAGAGAAATTGTCAAAAGAAACTAATATTAATTGAATCTTATAAAAATATGTTAATATCCTAGGGGATTCGCATGGTCTTCTTCAAATCTTTTTTTCCCATTTTTTTAAATTGAAGTATAGTTGATTTACAATGTTGTATTAGTTTCTGGTGCAAACACATTTTTAAATGTTTAAAACTTTAGAATAAAACTGACCGTGATGCAGCGGTCTGATGATTTCTTTTGTAAAAATTACTTCTGACATTCTAACTACTTTCGTGCCTCCCTCCAGCCAACTCTGTAATTCACTCTGATCTCACCCGGAGCCTCTTCCTCGCTCTGTAAATCTTGCACTGGCTTTTAGCCAAGAGCAATAAAACCTGACCTGACCTGATCTGAAAGTTCAGTCCGTGGTAACAAAAAGATTTTATATCGTTACTCTGCTAAATGCTCCTTCCTTCCTACCACAAACCCTGCTATTTTTGAACTGCTGTCCACATTCCTAAATTATGTTGACCATCAGGGACTCATGGGCCAACTGTTAAGATATCTATCGATCTGAACCTGCCATGCCTGTTAACATTAGCATGTCATGAAATATATATATATATATATATATATATAAAATAATCACCTCGCCGGAGCTCTCTTTTTGCAAATGCTACGAACTCTAAAGACAGAATTCATCTCTTATTTTCAGCCACGATTCCTGACCATGTTAAATACAACAGCGATTATTAGCTGTAATTCACTAAGCACTCACAAGTATTTATTGAGGGTCCTAGGCACTCAGTATACATCAGTGAACAAAAAGAGATCTCTGCCCTCGCGGTGCCTACATTCTAGTCAAGGAGACAAATTATAAAGAAACAAAAAAGGAAATCAACAGTATTATGTGTTAGCCCGTGATTAATGCTATGAAAAAATAGAGCAAGGTAAAGGAGATCTAGAAGTGTAGAGGGTGGGGCATGGTTTGTAAGCAGAAGTAGAGGACAAGGCTTATTGACAAGGTGAGTATGGGATGTCCAGATTCCCCTTCGAGGAAGGAGTTGTTGCCCCGGCTTCTGGAAATGCTGACAACCCCAACAGGGATTGCTTCAGCTGACCTTGCCTCACCCAAGGTCAACCCTAATCAAAGACTGCCCAACGGAGGACAATTCTGATGGCCATCTTGGCTCCAGAGCTCACTGTAGGACCGGTTGAGGGTCATCAGGCCAGCTTCACATCTTGGCTCCTCCCTCTGCTCCTTCTCCTCCCTTCCATGCATGTTGATACCAAGAGCACTCCCTAGTAAACATCCGACATGCCAAGCATCATCTCAGAGTCTGTTTCCCTTAGTACCCAACCCACAACAGTGATATTTGACCAAAGGTTTGAAGGAGATAAAGGCATGGCATGAATCATACACAAATCTTGAGGAAGAATATTCCAGAGGGCACAGCCAGTGCAAAGGACCTGAGGCAGAAGAATGCCAGGAAGGGTCAAAGAATAGGAAGACCAATGAGGTTGGAGTGGAGTGTGTTTCAAGGAATTAGCAGGAAATAAAGATTTGGCTTTTACTCAACATGAGATGGAAAATCAAGGGAGGATTTCGACTACAGGTATGACATGATCTGACTTTCTAAAAAATTACCCTAGCTGGGGGAGAGTATAGGTCAGTGGTAGAGCGCGTGCTTAGTAGCATGAGGTCCTGAATTCAATCCCCGGTGCCTCCATTAAAATAAATAAGTAAATAAGTAAACCTAATTACCTCCCCTGCAAAAAAAAAAAAAAACAATAAATAAAATATTTTTTAAAAAATCACCCTAGCTGCTCTCTGCTGTGTAAAGAACACACTGTAGAATACAATATGGAAGCAAGAGACTAGTTAGGAGGCTATCAAAGTAATCCAGGGGTGAGCAATGATGGTAGCTTGGTCCACGGAGGTGGTGGTGAAGGTAGAGAGAAGTGGTCAGATTCTAGAGACATTCTAAAGGCACAGCAAGGTTTCCAGGATTTCCCAATGGACTGGATGGAGAATTTATAAGAAAGAGCAGAGTACGTGTTCGAGCATGTTAAACTTGGGATGTTTAAGTGGAGATGTTTATTATGGTTCATAATAGAATTTTAGCCTTCAGAAAAGAGGCTGAGAGCCAGGAATCCCGCTCCTGGGCATATATCCAGAAGGAACCCTACTTCAAAATGACACCTGCACCCCAATGTTCACAGCAGCACTATTTACAATCGCAAGACATGGAAACAGCCTAAATGTCCATCGACAGATGACTGGATAAAGAAGAAGTGGTATATTTATACAAGGAAATACTATTCAGCCATAAAAACCGACAACATAACACCATTTGCAGCAACATGGATGTTCCTGGAGAATGTCATTCTGAGTGAAGTAAGTCAGAAAGAGAAAGAAAAATACCATATGAGATTGTCATATGTGGAATCTTAAAAAACAAAAAAACATTAATACAAAACAGAAACAGACTCACAGACATAGAATATAAACTTGTGGTTGCCAAGGGGGCGGGGGGTGGGAAGGGATAGACTGGGATCTCAAAATTGTAGAATAGATAAACAAGAGTATACTGTATAGCACAGGGAAATATATACAAGATCTTGTGGCAGCTCACAGCGAAAAAAAAATGTGACAATGAATATATGTACGTTCATGTATAACTGAAAAATTGTGCTCTACACTGGAATTTGACACAACATTGTAAAATGACTATAGCTCAATAAAAAAATGTTAAAAAAAAAAAAAAAAGAAAAGAGTCTGAGAGACAACATTGTATTTAAACCCACGCACCATTTGTCTTTAAGCAAGGTAACCATACATCCTGGTGTGCTCAGTAGAGACCAAATTTACATCTATTGTCCCAGGGTAAAGATTAACAACATCCCCTTCAGCTTTCAAGTATATCTTGGTTTGGACAATAAACGAAAAGGTCACCTTGTTAATAGCATTTTGATGGTAGAATCTGAGCCTTATTCATCCATGCAACTCCCATAGTGCCTAGCGCAGTGCCAGGCACATAGTAAGTGATCATAAACATGTAATGACAAGTTGTGACCTAAGTATTTTTAAGTATTAAGTATTTTTAAGTATTAAGTATTAAGAAGTGTGTGTGACTTCCCTTTGCTGAGAGAACGTGTCTTGTCCTAAAAGCAAGGAAAAGCTTAGAGACTGAGTAGGACAGAATCACCCTTTTCCCTTCTCCCGTCCATCAGACGGATGCCTCACAGACCACATGGAATGACACTCTGGGACCCCTGATATAGCTCCAATAACTAATTGGAAGATGAGTTCCCTCTGGCAGAGGAAAGAGTCCTTGGACTCAGAATCAAGAGACAGGGACTCCAGTTTCAATTTGGCCCTAATAAGAAATTCTCATACTGGTTCCAGACTACATCCTTTTACATTCACAGGTGACTTCAGGTGAGACAGGTCGCTTCTATGCGCCCTCATCTGAAGATGGGGAGGCTAGCGCAAGGTCATCTCCTAGGCCCCTCCTAGCTCTCAGAATCAGGGCTGACCCAGACACTATTCTAAATTAATACAGATCACATCAGTGTCTATTCCTGCTTTCAGACTTCTGAGCCAAAACACAATGGACAAGGCCGGAATAACTAAATCACCATTTCAACAGGTTTGAAATCCTAGGAGACTGTTCTAATAAAAATGTTCAGTCTAGGGAAACAGCTGCCCAAGAGAAGACTCACTTCTTTGGTGCTTGGCATGATTCCTTATTACAAAGGTTCTCCAGCTTGAGTGAGCGTGAAGTCACCTGCTGGGCTTGTGAAACTACAGTCAAAATGCAGTTTCTGATTCCCTAAGTCTGGGTTAGGTCTTGAAAATATACATTTCTAACAAGTCCCCAGATGCTACTGCTGCTGGCAGTCCAGGAACCACACTTGAAGGGCCTTATTACATTGTGGCTCATCGAAAGCAACTTTGAGGAGAAAAGAAAGAAATTCTTTAAAATAAAAACAAACACAGATGTTCAAAATAAAAGAGCTCTAGAAGCAGGCTTTTATTTCAGACTTTGTCTGATACCATCTTCTGGTTCCCTTCTCACATATCCTCTTGGTGGGGACCTGTGTTCACTGGTTACACTGATTCCAGCTGGGAAAGGATGTCTTTCTTCAGAGGAGTCTGGTTTTCCTCCTCCCTCAGCTCTTATGTGTTAATCCTAGGTCTCATTAGCCCTTGGAATGCATCCCAGTTTAGCATCAGCTGCAAATTTAATTAATGTCCCAAGTAATCCTTCTTCACAGCACAGAAGAAGATGCTCATGAAAGCAGGGGCAAACCTAGTCTCCCTATTCCTCCTGCTCTTACCTGCCGTTATCAGCCCTCATTCCTAGTATCCTAGCTGTTGTTAGCGAATTCCCAGCTCCAATCCAATAGGAATCCCATTTGTAGAGGATGCCATTTCTCATTCTTTACATCAGCTGGACATCTGTGATTTGATAAGACTCTGATTTGAAGTGGAAGTTTCCACCCTGGTTTACTCCTGAGGTATACAAGCTATTCGCCACTGTTTACTTCACCCTTCACCCCCAAAAATATTCTAAAAAGAGGAGGAAGGGTATAGCTCAAGTGGTAGAGCACATGCTTAGCATGCACAAGGTCCTGGGTTCAATCCCCAGTGCCTCCTCTAAAAATCAGTAGATAAACCTAATTACATCCCCCTTCAAAGAAAAAAATTTTAAAGAGGCCCCTGATGTGACCATCTGACTATCAAACAAGCCAGTCACAAAAACCTGCTACCCATACGCATATTCACATTCACTATCAAAACTTCCAGAGCCCCAGAATCGCCTACGAGCCAATGTAGGAAATGATCAGCTTCAGAAACAAGTGGAGTGCAAGCATGCAATGTAGGGATATATTAGGAGCACCCCTCTGGGGGTAATTGACCCCAAAGACCCCACCGAATCACCCACGTGGGATCTTTACTGACACAAAGCACCCAGCCTACTCCCTCCCCGTCCACCCCCGTATCAAAGCTACCAAAATCAAATTCACTCTCACACAATTTAGCATTTCATCTTGTTCAAATCCATGGGGGTTAACAATAACATTCTTTTAAGGCTCTCACATTAGAACAGTGCTCTCAACGTTGGCAGCTCCGTAGAATCACTCAGGGAGCTTTATAAATCTTTAAGCCCAGGCCACACTCCACACTAATTAAATCTAAATCTCTTTGAATGGAACCCAGGCATCAGAATTTTTTTTTTTAACTCCCTACTCAACTCCATGCGCAGCCAAGGTTAAGAATCACTGCATTCGAGTGGATTTGCACAACTTTATTCATTCTAACCCTCACCCAAGGCGCTGCTCCTCACTGAGGAATTGGGAGATTTAATTGGGGAGGATGATTTTTCATTGAAGGAGAACTCTTAGGAGAAGGGTAAGACCAATGAGGACACATGCTGGGCTAGAGAAAAAGGGAAGGGGACTAGGAGGTGCCAGTGGTTGCAGGGAAGGCATTAAAGCATATCAGGCCAAGGGAGAAGTATAGCTCAGTGGCAGAGCACAGCTTAGTATGCACAAGGTCCTGGGTTCGATCCCCAGTACCTCCATTTATATATATATTAATTATATATTAATTAAAATTATAAATTAAAAATTATATATTAATTAACATAATAATACATTAATACATATTAATATAATATAAATATAAATATATTAATAAATATATTCATATATCAAATATATTGATATAATATATTAATAAATATAAAATTAGTAATAATTTATAATAATATAATAATACCTCTGATAATAAATATAAATTACATTTTTATTAATAAATAAAATAAAAATGTGTTAATAAATATTAATATATTAATAAATAAAATATATTAATAAAGTTATATATATATTTTAAGAATCCAGGAGTATTTCAACCACAGCCTTAACTGTAAACTTCTAAGTCTGAACTGCTTTTTGCCCTTCCATCTGCCTCAGCCGGTGGAGCCAGGAGCTCATGGGTGCCAAGCTGATTGTTTGCTCCCTGGGTAAGTTAGTCACCCCTCAGGCCACCCCTTTGGCTCCGGTCACTGCTCTCATGAGTGGTGACTGTTACTCGCAAAGAGAACTGAGGAAGGAATTGTAGCTGATCCAGCACATTGAGACCCCAGCTCAAACAACATCCCAAGTGCAGGCCCCTGGTAAACCCGTCACGTCAACTTCAAAGACAAAGCTAACTTGTTCATTCATTCATTTGGCTGTGTCCTCTCTGTTCAAAGATAACTCTGCCTTCCAGCTCATTTCCCTTAGGATCATCCTCCCAACAGCCAGCCTCCTAAAATCACTACCTCTGAGGTCCCATCAGCACTGCTTTCTTTGCGTTCCTGTTATGAATTGAATTTTGTGCCCCTAAAATTCACGTGTTGACATCCTATCCCCCTACACCTCGGAGTGTGACCTTGTTTGCTGATGTAATTAGTTAAGATGAGGTCATACTGGAGTAAGGTGGACCTTTAATCCAATAGGATTGGTATCTTTATAAAGAAGGGAAATTTGAAGACAGAGACACAGAGAGAGAATGCCGTGTGTGAGGTTAAGGGCAGAAATCAGAGTGATGCTTCTATAAGCCAAGGGATGCCAAAGATGGCCAGCAAACCACCAGAAGCAAGGGAAGAGGCATAGAACAGATTCTCCCTCACAGCTCTCAGAAGGAACCGATCCTGCTGACACTCAGGCTACTCGTCTCCAGAACTCTGAGAACATCCATTTCTGTCTGTGGTGCTTTGTTACAGCAGCTCTTAGCAAACTAATCCAGTTTCATTTCCAAACCGACCCAGAGAAGTTTGTCTTAAGTGACTGTCAATGGTCAGAACATTCCGGTTGTTCTTCGGAAGAAGGCTTTCTTCTATTTTCTTCAGAGCACTTCCATGAACTTTTACTTAATTTACCTGTTTATGCGTTTATGGTCTATCTTTCCCCCACTTCTCAAGGCTGAGCTCCCTGAGAGGTAGTGTAGCCCCGCAATTGGGAGCTCCACCTCAGAAGCCAGACTGGGTTGAGTACCGGCCCATTGCTAACTCTGTGACCTTGAGGGAAGGTTATTTAAGCTTTCTGTGCCTCAGTTTCCTCATCTGTAAAATAGGGGTTATATCAGGTTCTGCATCAGTTTCTGGTAAAGATTAAGCAAGACAGTTTGTCTTGGAGACATTATAAACACTATGCAAACGTTAACTGTCTCTACTGAGAGCAGAAGCATTGACAACTGCATTCAGCCCTGGACATCCAATGTCATTAACAGTGCCTGGCACGTAGCAGGTGCTCAAGAAATATTTGTTGGGGGACTGCACATTTGACTCCAATGGATTAGTATACGCACCATTCAGCCTTGCAAAGGATTTCTTGCTCACTTATCCTTGAAGACTAACAATTTAGGTTGAACAAGTAGCAAAGACCATGAATTACTATCTATATGTCCTCTTAATTTTGAAGGGGCTAGAAAATCTATGTTATAGGCTATTTCATTTTTTTTCAAATATTTGCAAATTTTTTTAATGGCTGCCTTTTTGAGATTTCCCTTGCTACTCAAATTTCTATTCAAATCAGCCTAAGTGTGCTTAAATATCTTTTTCCCGAAATTCCTAGCTGAAGTATCATTCAATTAATTTCCCATGGTGATATAAGTAACTTGACTGGTTGAGTCAAAGCATACACATTATCTAGTAAGAGAAAAGCGAAAAAGGGAAAGAAAGGGTGGGGCTACAGCTCAGGGGTAGAGTGTATGCTTAGCATACATGAGGTCCTGGGTTCAATCTTTTTAATTTAAAATTTTAAATTATTATTTAAAAAGATACATACCCCAATCTTCATAGCAACACTATTTATAATAACCAAGATATAGAAACAACCTAAATGTCCATCGACAGATGAATGGATAAAGAAGATGTGGTAGATATATATTATATATACAATTTTAAAAAATGTTAAGGCAAAGAAAAAGGTCAAGTTTCATAAAAATCTCCCACTGTCCTTTCTCCCAGAGCAGGCTGGGCAGAAGCATGCCGGAGCACCCTGTTGGGGTACCTGTGAGGAGAAAAAACCTTGTTTAGAGATGTAACTGGAAAAGCCCACTTCAGTTTCGGTTGCTACTGGTTCAAGCTAAATTTATAATGGATTAATAAAAATGTTCCCCAGACCTTCCCGCCCTCCCTCTCAAATGTGGGGTCATGCATAATCACACGCTGAGGAAGAAAGAAAGCATTTCTTAACACACACAAACAAGCAAGCATTTCAGCCCCTTTGAATCACCTAGCCGAAAAGAGATGGGGTGGAGGACTACAAAAATAGCTCTGAAGCTATTTCTATGAACATGGAAGTCATAACTCATGGCCACTGAATTTTGCAAACCCTGGATGTTCCGGATGCTCTCCGCAACGTTGCAACCCATGTTGGCCACTGATTCCTGCTCAGACCCCCTCTCAACATCTCAGCAGCCCTTTCTCATGCTAATATGCCACCAGGCCCTGGAGCTGCTGAGCTGGGCCCCCTTGATGAGTTCAGAGTATTATTCACTGACTGCACGATTTGCTCAGCACCCAGGGCCAAGAGCTACGCGCTGCAGAGAGCAGGAACACAGTGGTAAAGTGAAGAAAAAGATACATGTCAGAGGTGTCAGGAAAATTGGTGAACCTTCCAGCTGCTCCAGAGTAACAGAGTTGGGTGAGGGGAGGTGGGGAAACAGCAAGGGAGGTTGGGATAGGAACACAAGAGTTATAGAAACTAACTGAAACCCTGAAAATGGGACTTGGTTTCCACTTCTCTGTACGACTGCAAAGCAGGTCCAGTGTTATCATCCTATAAATACTGCATTTCTGAGGGGGTCACATGGGTGTGTCCATCTTGGCCACTTGAGTCATAGATCTCTATGACAAAAAGCTCAATCCCCCTGAAATGGCTTCCTAGAGGCAAGATGAGGAGGATAAGAGGTGAGTGGCCTGTCAGGGGGCGGGGGGTGGGGGCGGGCATGAATGTGAGACAGGAGGGAAGGGGGCAGGACACAGCCATTAAAAGAATGACACAGCAGTTAGCACCAAAATGGTGGAAGAGTCAACTCCCAGTTGACCTTGAGCTTCAATATACGCCCATTACAATACAATAGCATGTTAAATGGTACTCCCACGGGTGCCATGACAGTTCAAGGCTGACCATAAAATGCCAAAGGGTGAGTGATGGCCCAATTCCTGGGAATCCCAGCCCTTTTCCCAAAGTAGTTGGAATAATCCTCTCACTTGTTAGCATGTAAAGTTACCAAGTCCATAAAAACCAACAACCTCGCACCTCATGGCTTTTCTCTTGCCTTTTGAAATGGCCTATACTCTGTCTATGGAGTGTGTATCTCTCAATAAATCTACCTTCACTCTACTATGGCTTGCTCTTGAATTCTTTCTTGTGTGAAGCTAAGGACCCTTGCTGGGTGGGGCTCATCCCAGGGTCTCAACCGAGACCTGGGACACAGTCATCCTCTTGCAGCCCCCCATTTTCCTGTATCAAAGGGGCCTTCCAGAAGAAATGAGATGATTTTAACCAAGAGAGTATAACAGAAGTGATACCATGTGACTTGCTAAGTCATGAAAGGCTGGGTAGGTTCTGTTTCATTCTCATGGAACACTTACCTCCAAGTGCTCCTTCTTGTAACCCAGTTGCCAGGCTGTGAGAAGTTCAAGCCACATGGAGAGGCCATATGGAGGTGCTCTGGGGAGCAATCCCATCCTTCTGCTATCCCAGCCCAGGAGTCAGACACGTGAGTGAAGAAGCTTCTAGATAATTCCAGCCCCCTGCCCTTCAAGTCACCCCAGTCTTCCACATCTTCCCAGCTGAGACCCCAGATATCATGGAGCAGAGATGAACTGTCTCCACTGTGCCCTGATTGAATTCCTGACCCACAAAATTTGTGAGCATAATAAAATGGTTCTTGCCTTATGCCACTAAGTTTGGGATGGTTTAAACAGAACAGATAAGTGCTATATTGGTAGATCCATTTTATAGATGAAAAAACTAAGGCATGGAAAGTTTAAGTGACTTTCCCAAGTCAAACAGCAGTTGTGATCCAAACCTAATGAGAGTCTGTGTTCTTAACCTCTACGCTATACTGTAGAGAGATAACCAGCCTTCCCCCTTGGGTCCTCGTCTATCTTCCTGTTACTATCCAATTTCATTTTTTTATTGAAGTATAGTTAGTTTACAATGTCGTGTCAGTTTATGGTGTACAGCATAATAATTCATACATGAACATACATATATGTGTTTTCATATTCTTTTTCATTATAGGTTACTATAAGATATTGAATATAGTTCCCTGTGCTATACAGTAGGCCCTTGTTGTTAATCTGTTTTATATATAATAGTTAGTATCTGCAAATCTCCAACTCCCAATTTATCCATGAGTTTGTTTTCTGTCTGTGAGGCTGTTTCTGTTTTGTAATAAGTTCATTTGTGTCCTTTTTTTTAAGATTCCACATGTGCGTGATATCATATGGTATTTTTCTTTCTCTCTCTGACTTACTTCACCTCGTATGACAATCTCTAGGTCCATCCATCTTGCTGCAAATGGCATTATTTATTCTTTTTTATGGCTGAGTAGTATTCCATTGTATAGATATATACCACATCTTCTTTATCCAGTCATCTGTCAATGGACATTTAGGTTGTTTCCCTGTCTTGGCTATTGTAAATAGTGCTGCTATGAACATTGGGCCAATTACGTTATTTTTCAACAAAGAATCCTCCTGACAAAGGCCTGATCCTGTTCTTGGCACCATCACAAAAGCCCAAGGAGAAAAGAAGAGTCCCACCCAAATTCAGGCTTCCAAGCTGGAAAGAGGAGTATTTCCAGGTCCTAACACCCACCCCCCTCTTCAATGGAACATCAAGTCTCCTTCCCTCCCCCCCACAACCCCCTGCTCCTGGAGGCTGACTCCATAACGAAGGCCTTAGGGCCAGAGGCAAGGCCTTCAGTCTAGCACACTGGGTAGGAGGGATCTGTTGCCCTCCCATGTCCACTGTGCACTTCCCTGCACACCAGGTCTCTAGCCTCCTCCTGCCAAGCACTGAGGAACAGGCCACTTCTATAATGGACTCTCCTGCCCTCCTCTGGCATCCTAGACTTCCCACTGATGACTCCATGGGTGACCAGAAACCTATGTTACTTAGGGCTCTTTGTCCCCTGGAGGTCACATGTCCACAATAAGAGATTTTTACAGGAAGGAGAGGGACTCAAAGGAGCTGGGGTGGGAAGTGGAAGGAGCTTGAAACCTAGGAGGAGAGAGAGTGAGTAAGGGAGGACTTCCTGTTTGCCCCAGGCTTAAAATGATTTGGGGTCCCACTTTAAGAAAAAAGTTACAAACACAAAATTAGTTTGGAAAGTGGATAGTTATTTAAAATGAGGAAGAAGTCAAAGTGAAGTACAAAATTTAAAAGGTTAATAAGTCCCACAATATCAATGCCATAAAATAAAATTTAAAAAACCATAAAATTTTTATTGAATACATTTTATATGTAACATTGTATAAGTTTAAGGTGTATAGCATGTTACTTTGATGCATTTATATATTGTGATAGTATCGCTGATTTACTGATAATAATCAGATTACATAGTTATAGTACAAGGCTTGTCTACTACTAGTTGCAAGTGTATACTCTTAAACACCATCAATTTTACCCCCTCATCCCCTGGTAGTCACCATTTTACCCTCTGTGTTTTACAGGTTTAACTTTTTTAGGTTCCACATATAAGTCAGATCATACAGTATTTATGTTTCTCTCTATATATCACCCTTAGCATAATGTGCCCAAGTCCATCCATGTTCCTTTCTCATGGCTGAATAACATTTCATTGTGTATATATGTACCATATCTTTTCTAGCCATTCATCCATTTATGGGCATTTGGGTTGTTTCAATATCTTGACTATTATGAACAATACTGTGATAAACATGGGAATGCATGTAACTTGTTGAAATCCTGTTTTCATTTTCTTTGGGTATATACCCAAAAAACGGAATCGCTGGATCATGAGGTAGATCTAATTTTTAATTTTTTGAGAAACCTCCATATTGTTTTCCATAGTGGTTGGACCAACTTACATTCCCACCGATGATGTGTAAGTGTTCCCTTTTCACCACATCCTCGTCAGCACCTATTGTCTCTTGTCTTCTTGGTGATAACCATTCTAACAGCTATGAGATGATATCTCATTATGGTTTTTATTTGCATTTCCCTGATGAATAGTGATGTTACGCAACTTTTCTTGTATCTGTTGGCCTTTTTCATCTCCTCTTTAGAGAAATACCTATCTAGTTCCTCTGCCCATTTCTTAAATGGATTGTTTGCTTTTTGGTACTGAGTTGACTGAGTTCTTTATATATTTTGGATATTAACCCTTTATCTGATATATGATTTGCAAAAATTTTTTCCCATTCTATAGGTTGTCTTCATTTTGTTAATTTTTTCTTTTGCTTTGCAGCAGCTTTTGAGTTTGGTATAGTCTCATGTATTGATTTTTTCTTTTGTTGTTTGTGCTTTTTGCATCATGCCCCCCAAATTATCATCAAGACCAATATCAGTGAGCTTCTTCCCTGTGTTTTCTTCTAGGAGCTGTATAGTATCAAGTCTTATGTCTTGGATCCATTTTGAGTCAATTTTTGTGAGTGGTGTGAGGGAAG
The DNA here is from genome assembly GCF_036321535.1 of Camelus dromedarius. Classification (NCBI taxonomy): domain Eukaryota; kingdom Metazoa; phylum Chordata; class Mammalia; order Artiodactyla; family Camelidae; genus Camelus; species Camelus dromedarius. Next base: position 79,803,037 of record NC_087472.1, read on the forward strand.
GGTCTAATTTCATTGCTCTGTTTCTCCAGTTTTCCCAGCACCATTTGTTGAAGAAACTATCATTTCCCCATTGAGTACTCTTGGCTCCCTTATCTAATATTAATTGACTGTATATGCCAAGGTTTAATTCTGGGCTGTCTATTTTGTTCCATTGGCCTGTGTGTCTATTTTCGTGCCAGATTCATGCTGTCTTTACTATGTTTACTATGCTTTGTAGTATAGTTTGAAATCTAGATGATTTGGAGCAGTTCTCAGCTATTATTTCTTTAAATACACTCTCTGCTCCCTTCTCCCTCTCTTCTTTTTCTGGGATACCCATTATTCTTATGTTTTCTAGTGGAGTCAGATAGTTCTTGTAGACTTTCTTCCTTTTTTTAAATCTTTGTTACTGTTCTCTTCCACCTGAATCATTTATTTCTATATTTTTATCCTCAAATTCACTAATTCTCTCTTTTACATGGTCTTCTCTATTTTCAATGCATTTTAATACATTCTTCATCTCATTTGTTGAGTTTTTTAGCTCTAGAATTTCTTTTTGGTTATTTTTTAGAATTTCAATCTTTTTGGTAAAGTACTCCTTCTGCTCATTAATTTTATTCCTGAGATCATGGTTTTGCCTGTCTGAGTTTTCTTGTAGCTCGTTGATTTGCTTCATAGCAGCTATTTAAAGTTCTTTATCAGTTAGATTGCAATATTTCATGTCTTTGTGTTCAGCTGCTAGAAAATTATCAGTTTCTTTTTGTGATACAATATTACCACGATTTTTCATGGCGCTTGATGAGAAGTGCCTTGGTTGCCACATTTGAAGCAGCAAACACATTTCTTACTTAGGCAAGGCTTGGTTTACTTTGATTCTAATAGTTCAACAGGTTGGTAGTTAGGAACCTTCCTTTTGTTATCCAGAAGGTGGCATTATAGCACAAGTTTTTAGTTTCTCTTACCAGAGCTAACTTGCTGCTAAGGTTGGGAGCACACACATTATTTAAAAAAAAAAAAAAAAAAAAAAGCGAAATGTGGTGGCAGAATAGGGGGAGATGCTTACTTAGCACTTGGGGCTTCGGGTGTATCCATGGCCCAGTAGGGGAATCCTCAATTTGGGGGATCCCAGAGATCCATGAGCAGTCCTCTTGCCTCCCAGGGCAGACAATAGGAGACACTTTCTTTCAGTTCTCTTTGTCTGCCTACTTCCCTTTCCTTTCCCTGACCCCAGTCACTATGGTCTTTCTTCAGAGAGAGCAACGGATTCCTCCAGGTGCAGCATGTGTAGCCGGGCAGACTCCCTCTCACCACCTTCACCCTGCACCTCCTCTGCCAGAAAGGTTGCGCTGGCTCACTGCCAGATCAGCCGCCGACTTCTCCGTTGTCACCACCTCTGCCACTGCCAGCTCTGCCACCACTTCCCTCACTCAGTCACCTCTCCCACAGTCCAATCCACCCACTTTTTTGGTGCACAGATGGACAGATGTCTCAGGTATCCTGGTATGCTTTGCAGAGACACAATTTATTTTTCGGTATGGATGTCTGATAAGTTGTAAACCAAAGGGGAGAGATTAAAGGGGTAACTCTTCATGATTACCATGATGCTGACATCACTCCCATGACATATTTATGTATTAATTAATTACTTGACATGCCTCCACACTATTTGCTTGCTTTTTTTTTTTTTTTTTGGCTGCGTACCTGTATTAGTCGTCTACTACTGCCAAACAACTCTAAAAACTTAGTGGCTTAGCTGTTGAAAACAACAATGATTTATTTCTCACTATTTATTATTTCTGACAATTCTGTGGTTTGAGTGAGTGGGTGTCCTGTGGGTCTCATCTGAGCTGACTCATGCAATTGTAATCAGATGGTGGCTAGAAAGGCTGGATGGCCCAAGATGACCTCACGCACATGTCTGTGGCCTTGATGCTGGCTGTCAGCTGAGCTGCTTTCTCCACAGAGTTTCTTATCACCTAGCCTGGTCTTCCTTACCTTGTGACAGGAACATCCTCAGAGGGTGCAAATAGAAGCTGGGAGGCAGAAGGTACAGTGTCGCTTCTACTGCAATATATTGGTGAAAACAAGTCACAAGGCCAGTGCAGATTCAAGGATCATGGAAATGGATTCCACCTCATGACAGAGGAGCTACAAAGTCACTTTGCTAAGAGATGTGGAAAAAAAATTTTTTAATTAAAAAAATTAAAAATTAATTTTAGAGTCAGCGTATCAAAATCTGCCAAGAACCTAATGAAATTTTGAATGACAGTGTGTTGAATTTTCCAATAAAATCAAAGAAAATTTTAAAACTTTTGATTGCCTCTTCAGACAATGATTTTGTAATGTAATTTCCAATAGAAAGAATGAAAAAGATAATTGTTTTCCTTCTAGCCCAAGTGATCAAAATTTATTTTTTGTAATTGGTAGTTCAGAAATGTTTCTTTCAGCTTTACAATTCATGTACTATGTAAATTTTTTGGATAGTCATCAAATCTGGGGAAACCTCTATCAAGTTACTTTCAGGGCATTTCAAGTTTTCTTATTCAGTTGTTGAATCTTTCATCTTTAATATTCTTTGAATTGACAACACCCATTATCCAGTGTGTCCTCACCATCCTATTGTGTGTTGTATCAGGAACTGTGTAGTCTCTTTAGGGATGTCAGTATTTCCTGTCATGTCAACAAGACATTTAAATCGTTTCCCCATGTGTTTTTATAACTCCTCCCTCTTCATTAACTGGATTATCAATAATCCAGGAGCTGATTCATTGCTTTTATCTCTGCCTCTTAAAGAGAGGCCCTGCCTTTTCCTGTCACAACACCTGGTCAGTCGGGATTGTGGGTAGCAGGATTACTCCTAGAGGCCATTTTTACACTGGGACAGCTGGAAATAATTACATTCAAAAGTGACAGCACTGTATTTGACTTGAGCCCTGTGCTCCTGGAAAACAGTGATGGTTAATAAGTCTCACTACCCTTTTATGTTCTGAGAAATGACTTACCACAAAGAACCCCCTGACCCCATAGGACTTAGATAAGAATCATGGATGCTCCTCATTTACCTATGACAAGGCTAGACACAGACTCTCCAAATTCTCATTCTTTGCCTCCTAAATGATTAGCTGAACTGCTTGTCCCCACTGATCAATCAAAACAAAATGCTTGCTAACCAAACTTTGGTTAAGCTTCTCTCCTTCCTCCGAACTTCTGAACTTTGGCCCGCCTTCAATCTGAGCCAGCATGCAACTACCCTAAGAGCAGGCTAGCCTCCGGGTAGAATTATCTCAGACACGTTATCTGGTCCAATCACCTTTTCATCCCTCTTCCCCATCCCCAGTTCTTTCTAGCCTTGTTGACTGCTCTCTATAAAAGAAACCCTTTTTTGCCCAGCCCTTGAGAGGCCTTCATATCTACAGTCAGAGTCTTCTTCCTCTTGTAATATCCCCTTTGTCCCACTGGCAAAAATCCTTTTGAGTAAAATTTGACCTTACCAAGTCTGGATTTTTTTTGAGAGGGAGGATAATTAAGTTTGTTTGTTTGTTATGATTATTTTTAATTTAATGGAGACACTGGGGATCGAACCCATGACCTTGTGCATGCTAAGCATGCGCTCTACCACTGAACTATACCCTCCCTGCCAGATTTTTTTTTGACAAAAATGAGTGAGAAACACCCAATTATAACCCACTCTACCTAAATTAAATATGTCCCTAATTCAACTTCCCTTTGCTGAATTCCTCATGTGACCTGTGACAAAGATTCTTTCGTTGACCAGACTTTTACTCAGGTTCCTCTGAACTTTTCAACTAGGTCTTGACTTTTGGACTTCCGTGTTCATGTCTGCATTGTTCCATGTTGGCATGAATCCTGTTAACTCAGTTTACCCAGAATCCCCAGCCCTTGCTTGATACCTGATCACCTTCAATATCTGATCAGGTTCCTTATCTCCCCAGGTGATGTCTGATCGTGCAGGCCTACCTTTAGCAAGAATCCTGATAGATTGGATGAACCAGAATCTCCCCTTCCCCCTTGATGTTTCTTCTTAGTAATTTTTTAATCTACCAACTCCCTCCCTGCTCCTTGACTATAAATTCCCACTTGCCCATGCTGTATTCTGAATTGAGCCCATTTCTATGCTGAGGTCCCTTTTCCCTATTGCAATAGTCTTGAATAACATCTGTTTTTATGGCTTTAACTACTTACTGTGAGCTGCGGTTTTTCTTTGACACCTGCTGCTTGCTACTCCAAAGTTCCTGGATGCAAGGGGACGTGGGACAGAGGAAAGTCAGAATGGAAAGGGACAGCAATCAATCAATTCCAAATTTTAAAGCCTGCGTTTAAGAAAACAAAACACATGACTTGGGTGGGGGTGGGGATCCAAGTGTTGTAAAGCCTAAAGCTTATACACACTGAGGCCCTCTTTAAAAAATAGAACACAGTATTACAAATACAAAATTAGATCTGAGAGTAAATAGTAAATGTTTATTTAGAATTAGGAAATAAATCCTACCAAATTGCACATTTAAAAACACATGCCGTATAGATTTTAAAGCGTATAATACAAATATCACAAACCCTCCCCCCAAAATAGACAAATTGTATTCATTAACAACATGATCTACTTCCAAAGCAGATTTATGGTTGTATTTGCTGTCTCATTAAGTACTTCCCAACAGGAAAAAAACTTTTGTTTTGACTAGGCATCACTGAGAACCAAATCCTCCACTCAGAATTTTACACATCTGACTAGCTTCTAGAAGCTGTACCAAATCGCAAACCTTGTTTTTCCTCACTACCATTAAAAGAATTCTCCAGAAAAATATAAAGTCATTAACTCACACCGACATAAAAATGAAGACCTGTTCAAGATTTTACTTAACTCAATCAAGAAGGACCCAAGCAGATATTATAGCAGAGTCAAAGATGAGGTTGGAAAAAAATGAATTTACTGACATGAATATGCAAACGAGAGGCAGAACTGATATGAATATGCAAATGAGAGGCAGAACTGGCTTTACCACAGTGGGGAAGGGAAATCAGTTGGCCTTCTCCAGGACAGAACGGAATTTATGTGTCTATGGCCAAGAATTATTTCCTATTGCTATTACTGTATTTACAACTTACGGAGTTATAAAATGGCTCCCATAGAACTAGAATCCAATAATCTGGAGGGGTGTCCTTTAGACGATGCATAGTTTTCCACTGAGGCACTTTTTTTATTACAGTCTCCCCACTTGTCATCAAAAGTAATCTCAAAGAAAGATGATGCATGATCATAATAAAATAAGGTTGGTCTCACTAGGTTTGGCCTGATGACTTACATAGATCCAGCAAGAGGGTTAACTCACCACATACTAGGTCTTCTTTATTGGCTGGAAATTTTCATAAGGAAACTTAGATTTGCATTATTTTTTTGTCTTTTTTTGGATTTTTTAAATTTTTAATTTTTTTGTTTTTTTTTTTTTTAAAACCCATTTATTATTTGCTGTGCTATAGTCAGGAAGTCACACCAAGAAATTCTTGTCACCAGGTTTCATCTGCAATACTTATAAATTTGAGCAAATACCTTTTTTCTTGATGTCCCTCAACTCATCCTAACTTTCTGGGGACTGCCAAGAAGTGACCTTCCTCAGCACCTCTAAGGTTCGGACCACATGGGCCAAGTACCAGGCCAGTTTTCCCCAGAGGGCTTTATCAGCACTGGCTCCGTAAAGCCAGCCTAGCTCCTTATAATGGGTGGGTCATACCTGGTTAAATGAGCATCATTCTCAAATATGACATTTCAAAGAAGGCCTTGGTTGCATAACCATTTTTTTTTCCAAATATATTCTGGTTCAAAAAAAAAGAGGACACAGGGGAGGGTGTAGCTCAAGTGGTAGAGCGTATGCTTAGCATGCACAAGGTCCTGGGTTCATTCCCCAGTACTCCCTCCAAACATAAATCAACCTAATTACCTCCCCACCAAAATAATGACAATAAAGAAAAAAAATTTTTAAATAAAAAAGAGGATAGATTCTTATCGTACCTATGAGAATAACGATATTGCCATAAAAATGAAGAAGCCTCAATAAGAGTTTCTGAACTCTGAAGGAAGTCAAGCAGAGGGGATAAAATATCTTTTACAAATGTTTTATTTCAGTTTACAAAAGCAGAATCTGCCAAATTGTTATGGGTTACAGATATCTTAAGAAGAAAGAGAAAGGGCTTCCTTGTAAATAGAAAATAAATCATTGTCTTAGTTCTTTAGGCTGTTATAACAAAATATCATAGATTGAGGGGCTTATAAACAACAGAAATTTCTTTCTCACAGTTCTGGAGGCTGGGAAGTCCAAGATCAAGGCACAAGTAGATTTGGAGTCTGATGAGGGCCTACTTGCTCATAAATGGGCTTCTTCTCAGTGTTTCTTCACATGGAGGAAGGGGCAAGCTAGCTGTCTGCAGTCTCTCTTATTAAGGCACTGATTCCATCAATAAAGTCCCCACCCTCATGACCTAATCACCTCCCAAAGACCCCGCCTCTTATACCATCACATTGAGGGTTAAGTTTCAACATGTGAATTTGGGGGGACACAGAGTACAGCAAACATTAAAATAGCATTGGTAATAGTCTAAACAAAACTACCATCATATCTTCAGTGCATTTGGTTATATTTAATTCTTCCTCTGGATCTTGGGTTACAGTCTACCTTGACTAATTCAGCCTATTGGTATGGTCTCAAAGTTTTCTAAGTGATGCCCCAAGAAGCTTGTACCCACGAGTCTGTTCTTTGAAGTATCTGGTACAGTCTTTGTTCACAGGACACTGAGATATTCCTTCTTTGTTGAAGACAAGAACTTTGGCCTGTGCTGATTGCAGAGTCTTCAGAGAAGCCTTAGAATAAAACAAGAACAACCCCCCAAAAAAATGATCTGTAGATGCCCGAGACTCAAAATAGCTGCATTTAATTTACTACTGATAATTTTCAAAAGTGAAAGATCTGACAAGAGTTCATAACAAGAATAACTCAACTGACAAGGAAATGTGTTTATCTCTGTGGCATGAAAAACAGAATAATAAAGCCAGCCCAACAAATTCTAGACAAAATGTCTATAAGCATTATGATCAAGACTATTTTCAAGGAAGACAATGAATATTGCCTCTGGTTTATAAAAATGGATAAACATTTTTTACAGAGAAAAAATATTGAGGCATAATATATGATATAATACAATGTCAATACAGTGTAATGTTAACATAGGATTGTATCATCATATAATAATCCTAAAACATAATATATCATGAATATACCAAGCATATACCAAGAATATACAAAGAATATCAAGTAGAGATTCCATGAGTCTGGAGTCGATCCTATATGTATGTTTATTAAACTCCAAAGGTAAGTCTGATGGGCATCTTTAATTGAAAACCACTGGCCTAGATTCAAATGTAAAAAGGACTGTGGCCAAATAAGCATTTTAAATAACACCCAAAATTATGACTGATGACACGATACTGTTATTGACTAATGTCATCACGCAAAGCCACCTCAGGGCTCTAGTAAACAGAATCATATTCTAGAGAGCAAGGGCATTGACAAATCTCCGGGAACTTCCCAATGTCCAAATTCTAAAATAGTTTTTTTAAAAAAATTTACCTATGCAAATTTAACCTTGAGAAAGCTAAGCATCTCTTCTGATTTGACAACTCCTCCGTGCAACTCATCAATAGTAACTAATCAATTAAACCTAATTCTGTCTCACACGTCTCTTTTATAAGGTGAGAGAGCAAATCCTCGTAGTTTTCCAGGGCCCCTAGCGGAAATATGGAAGATTGTTTTAGGTGGAAAAAGGTCTCCTGAAGGTTTATTTTATTTTATTTTGGGGATTTGGTTTAGAGATGATAAAAATCAAAAAAAGTTATCAGAAGAAATTTGGACACTGGATTAAGATGGGATCATGGGAAGCCAAGAAACCATGCTCAGTTATCTTATTTAACCGAAATGATAAGAAAACCTTTTTTCAATATGTAGATTTTAACATGGCTGTAATGAATTCTAGCTCTTTAATAAGTGAGGCACTTTTGGTCATTATCTTAAATGACCAAAAGTATAATAAAGTCAACATACAGCATAGAAAATTGTCATCAAGGCAGAGTACAGAAAAAAAAAAAAGTAATCATTCATATTATAGGTCAAGGCAAAAAATAAACCAAAAAAAAAAAAAACCCATCAAAACTGAGGACACTTTGCTCAGATTGGAACACATTTCATAGCTTTTCAGACTCACATATTATAAACCAAAGCAAATAAAATTCACTTTCCAAGTTTTGTCCTTTGTTAAATTTGTTTATATTCTAAAATAAACTGACACTGTAGGGCAGATCTCAGGGGGTCTATAGGCCAGAACTAATTTAGTAATAGTGTACTTTTAATTTTCAATACAGGAAATATCATTAGTTATAATGCAGAAAAACAACAACAGCAAACAATTTCTTTGGGGTTCTCAAGTTTGAAGAGTATACAAAGTTTTGGAGGATTCCCTCCCTAAAATAAAATAAAATAAAATAAAATAAAATAAAATAAACAAGAAAACAAAACTCTGAGAACAGCTGCTTTTAAGATAAAACTACTATTTTTCTTGAAATACAGAAGCATGTCCACACGTGTATTTCTCTGAAACTATTACTCCCAAATATAGTTTCAACCACCTATAATCATTATAACTATAGGGACCCACTCGGAAACCCAGAGCTGGTATAAAGATTATTTTAAGCTGAAGACTTTTGAGATTCAACAGATGCAGAGGGAAAAAAAAAAAAAAAACTCTCTCTGAGCTTCCCTTATTTGACTAAAAGCAGGAACTTCTATGAAATAAGGCTGCCATAAATTTCTCTTCAGGTTGGACGTACTCCCAGAAAGGAAAATGCTAATAAAACCTACCCCAAATTCTTTCTCCAGGAGAATTTTATAGCCCTGAAGACCACTCATACCTGTACAGACAAATATCATCACCAACTTTATCTCCTGTTTGTTCTCCTGAAAGTTCATTTATCTTCCTAAAAAGTCACTTGTTTTCCCATAAGTGCCCTTCCTCGCTCTCCCCATCACCTACTGAGTTGGCCTGTAGCCCCACATTCTAACCACCCCTTTGAGTTACTCACCACTGAATTCTCCCGCATGCATGTGTGTTGCACGCACAAATAAACTCTGTTTTTTCTTCTGTTAATCTGTCCTTTGTCAATTTAATTCGCCGTCTCCAGTCACAGAATATAAGAAGGTAGAGGAAAAGTTTTTCCTCCCTTAAGTAACTATTAACCAAAGTAATTTCTATTTCACAGAGAAAACTGAGGGGAGGGTGGATAATTGAGAATTGTCTTACGCACAAGGATTTTAGTGGATTTGTAGAGCTCATGAATGCACATTAACACAACTTTCTATAGCCATATACACCCTTTATACAAACTCTCAATGTGGCAAAAATGAACACATTCCTTAAATAAAAGACAATTATGGGGGAAGGTGTAGCTCAGTGGTAGAGCGCATGCTTAGCATGCATGAGGTTCTGGGTTCATTCGCCAGCACCTCCATAAAAAAAAATAAATAAATGGAAGTTTTAAAAAGATGAAAAAAAAATGGACACATTCCTTAACAGACCCTAAGATATGGCCTCTCTATAGCATATAAAAATAAGAAACAAAAGCATATAAACTTAAAGTTATGCTTAATGATCACTGTTTCAGTATTTTAAGTTATTTAGAAATGATCTAGGTATCCAATGAACATCCATTAATTATCAATTTAATATCAGTCAAATTCCTAAGTATCCTAGAAATGTTGGAAATTATCTTCAAGTGAACATATTACAAAACGTAATTTTTGTTGAAATAAAATTTGTCAGAATAGCGATTAAATTTGATTAAACACAAATGTATATTTTTTGTAACCTTAAACAATAGGAGAAGAAATGCTAGCTTATTTGGTCAGTAAATCTTTGTAAGTTAAGAAGAACATATTTAAGTAGAATAAAGTGTGTGCTTATATTATATTTAACACTAATACAGAAAATGCAGCTATTTTTATTAAACCAAAACCAGGAAATTAGTCTTATTTACCAAAGATTTACCTTAATTAAGAAGTTGGATTCTTAAACATTTTTTGAATCAATTTCTATAAGAATTTTTTATTCTGGCCCCTTTAAAGTATTGGCAGTTCAATTTTCTGATTTTCTGGTAATCTGGGGAATATTCAATACATATGAGTGCTTATTTACCTTTGTAAGTCAATCAGAAAGGAGGTCCTTTAATTTAAGAGACCTCATAATCCAGTTTTTCTACACAGGGTTAGGGAAGTCAGTTGAACCTCTACCACATAGGGCAGAATTTGCATGTTTTTAGACAAGAATTACTTTGCAGTGCTGAAGGTTACCTATCATTTATGTCATAGAATCAGAGACTGGCAATTTAGAGCAGTGTCCCCTAGACAAGGCGTAGTTTTCCACTGAAACACAGATTTCTCTCTATACTACCCAGGTAATTCTGGTGCTGGGTAGTTCCGATCATGATACAATCTCAGTGCCTGAGCTTCCATATCACAATGCCAAGGGAATTGACACAGTGGATGACAAAGGTACTCTTTGGAGCTATTCCTACACCAGGGTTGCTAGGATGGCTAGCAATCACTTCACTGTACACAGAGGTGACTTTATATGACTCATCAATTTTTATCCCACTAAACCCAAAGTAAATGTAACCCCAACTCAACTTCCTCTTAGTTGGATCCTCAGAATTCAGACACCACTCTAACACTGCCTAACACGAGGGGAAGCATCACGGATTAAGAGTCAGGATGAAACAAGACAGAGGTTTTGTGATGGTTAATTTTATGTGTCAACTTGACTGAGCCATAGAGCGCCCAAACATTTGGTCAAATATAATTCTGAGTGTGACTGTGAGGGTGTCTCTGGTTGAGAGTAACATTTGATTTGGTAGACTGAGGAAAGCTGATTGACCACCCTAATGTCTATGGGCCTCTGTCCAATCAACTGAAGGCCTGTAGAACAAAAGGGCTGAGTAAGAAGAAACTTTACCTACCTTATCCTTGAGCTGGGGCATTGGTCTTCTCCAATCCTTGGAGTGAAACTTACACCATTGGCTCTCCTGATTCTCAAGCCTTTGGACTCCAATGGGAACCACTCATCAACCCTTCTGGGTCTCCAGCTGCCAAATGCAGATCTTAGGGCTTCTCAATCATGTGAGCCAACTCCTTAGAACAAACTAAAATAAACTCATAAACAAACAAATAAATAAATGTTCTGTTCCTCTGAAGAACCTTAACTCATATAGTCTTCACCAACTGCAGTTTAAAATACCTTATTTTTTTAAATTTTGCCAAAAATAGAACCATATGAGTATATTACTAGGGGTCATCCTAGGGCCTTGGAAAGTGCCAATGCCTGTGGGCGGCCCTATAGCTTAAAATGTATTCACTTCACAGTAAATCTACTCTACCTGTATTCATTCCCAAAAACTCTGACTTTCAAAGAAGTTCCCTGACTCCCTGATAGCCCTATTCCTCTCCCAGATAAAAATGATGATTCACTTCCCGTGTGACTTCTATATCATGTACATCTTAGATTATGTGTTTGTTTCCCAAATCTACTTTACTGGATTGTAAGTTTCTTAAGGGAAGACACTGAGTCTTGTTTCATTCTAAATCCTCAGTGCCTGACAAAGTAGGGCCTTAATAAACCTGACTGAATGAATGAATGAATGAATGGATGAACAAATGAACAAGTGAATAACAAACATGGCTAATTTCACTGGCCAACTATAGCGCTCCACCTACAATGCCCTCAACCACTACATCCCATCATACCTCCACTACTCCTGCAGTCCATTCATTTTCTTTCCCCTTCCACTGCCCCACCCCCCAGTCACCACCCAAATACACTCGTCTTTTCCAGTTATCCACTGCTGCATAACAAACTATCCCAAACTTAGTGGTGCAAATCAGCAACAATCATTTGTTATTTTCTCTCCTGGTCTGGTGGATGATGGAGTGTAGCTTGGCAGTTTCTCACTCAGGGTCACACGTGTGGTTGCAGCCGGGTGGTGGCTGGAGATGACAGCATCTCAAAGGCCTCTTCACTCACAGATCTGCATGAGCTACATAGACTCCAATAGCTGGGGCCTGGAACAGTGGGAGCTCCTCAAATATCACTCTCTATCTCCACGTGGTCTCTCCAGCATAGTGGCTTCAGGGTAACCCATCTTCTTACAGGATGGCTCAGACATCCAAAAGTGCATGCCTTGGGAGATAGAGACCCACACAGAAAGTGTATTGAATTTTATGACATAGACTGGAAAGCGACCCTGTATCTTGTTCCTTAGGAGAAAGTCGCTATAGCAGCCATACTCAAGGGGGAGGCAGTTAGACTCCACCTCTTTTTCTTCCATGTCTTTTTTAGAAAAAAAATTTTTGTTGAAGTATAGTCAACTACAGTGTGTCAATTTCTGGTGTGCAGCATAATGTTTCAGTCATACATATACATACATATATTCATTTTCATATTCTTTTTCATTATAGGTTACTACAAGGTATTAAATATAGTTTCCTGTGCTATACAGAAGAAACTTGTTGTTTATCTATTTTATATACAGTAGTTAATATTTGCAAGCCTCAAACTCCCAGTTTATCCCTTTCCAACCCCTTTGCCCCCAGTAACCATAAGTTTGCTTACTATGTCTGTGTGTCTGTTTCTGTTTTGTAGATAAGTTCATTAGTGTCTTCTTTTTTCTTTTTTTCTTTTTTTGAGATTTCACATATAAATGATATCATATGATGTTTTTCTTTTTCTTTCTCTTTCTGGCTTACTTCACTTAGAATGACAATCTTCAGGTCCATCCATGTTGCTGCAAATGACATTATTTCATTCTTTTTTGTGGCTGAGTAGTATTCCACAACTTCTTTATCCAGTTATTTGTCAACAGACATTTAGGTTGTTTCTATGTCTTAGCTATTGTACATAGTGCTGCTATGAACATTGGGGTGCATGTATGTTTTCGAATTAGAGTTATCTCTGGATATATGCCCAAGAGTGGGATTGCTGGATCATGTGGTAAGTCTATTTTCAGTTTTTTTGAGGAATCTCTATACTGTTTTCCATAGTGGCCGCACCAAACTACATTCCCACCAACAGTGGAGGAGGGTTCTCTTTTCTCCACACCCTCTTCAGCATTTATTGTTTGTGGACTTTTAATGATGGCCATTCTGACTGGTGTGAGATGATACCTCATTACAGTTTTGATTTGCATTTCTCTGATAATTAGCAGTATTGAGCATTCATTTGCTATTAATTTGGTTCAATTTTTGCTTCCTTTGTTTTAAGCCACCTGGTCCGTGGTCACCTGTTATGGCAGCCCTAGGGAATTACACACCTTAACCTCAGTCATTACATTCCTTTACCTGCTTTATCTTTCTTCATATCATTTAACATATTATGAACATGTTCATTCATTGCCTACCTATCTCCCCCTAGAGTGTATGCTCCAGGAGAGCAGGGACTTTATTTTATTTACTACTTTGGTTGTCAGTGTTTAGCACAGTGCCTGGGACATAGTAAATGCTCGAGAAAGAAGTGATGTAAACAGATTACTGAGTAGCATCACTAGAGCACTAAACACATGCTTGGTACATGGTAAGCTGTCAGTAAATGATAATAATCTTAGCATTCTCACTAAATCCCTTTCCTCAGATACATGATCCTCTCTTCACATAGCACTCCCTAACCCACCAGTCATCAGTCCTCTGATTGTCTCCACTATCCCTTCTTCAAAATGGCCAGATTCACTTGGAGAATTATCAAGGAAGGATCACGAGTCTTTGCTTTTTTATTTTATATCCTCCAGTTCCTCATCCACAGAACCCTGAAATGCAAAAAAATACAAGTCTCCAAAGTTACCAAAATTTTCTGTCACTATCCACCTTTTAAGCCCAACTTATTTAAAAAAAAAAAAAAAAAAAAAGTCTCTCTGTCTCTCTCTGCCCCTGGCTGCACATGGTGTAATTGGCTGCCTTAGATCAGTTTCTCCTAGAAGCAGACCCTGAGATGAGAATTTGTATGCAAATAACTCATGAAGGAAACGCTCCCAGAAGAAACCAGTAAGGGAACTGAGGAAGCAGGATAAGCAGGGGAGAAAACCAGGCAAAGGAGCCCTGGAGTGTCAGTTACACCTCAGAGTGTGTTCTGCCCGGACTAAAGGTGGTTGGATTTTGTATTCCCAGACCGATCTGTCATTGGCTACTACCCGGGCAGGAGTGGGACTGGAACCCCCAGGCCCTTCCAACTAGTGATGTGCTGGAGCCCATTGGTACTGGCTCTCAAGAGGCAATTATTCCCCACTCCGAATTCAGTAACATCACATCAGGAGCTGGAGATCGGCCCTAGTGGGAATATTTACACCATGGAAAAATGGTAAATGCTACAAATCTGACTTTGGTTTGGGGGTTGGTTGATTTCTTTACCAAGCTGGTTGCTAAACATTTACTAACTCTGTAGAGATGAGGTGACTCTTGTGCCCCGGGACAAGTCTCTGAAGGTCCCAGGTGCCAGTCATGTGCCAGGGGATGGGCACACAGCATTTGTCAAAGGAATGGTAGGGGTCTGGGTGGGACGCCAGCAGTGTTTGCTACACCAGCACTAAGCTACTCTGCCTCGATGCGGGCTTGCCTTGAGTTATTTCTTCCCCGAGGAACAACAGGCCATATAGCTAAGGTTCCGGGTCAAATCAGGGAACCCCTCCATCACTGAGTTTCCAGGCTGAACATGGAGTTTAGTGAGACTAGATCAACTCTGCCCCCCACTCCCTCTCTCCCCTGGAAGCATTATTCCAGAGCTTGGTGGCAAAGAGGAAGAAGAGTGTCTTTCTTCTGAAAGCATGTGCTTTCTCCTCTCCTTGGCCCCGTTCATGACTCAGTGTCTGATCCAGGGCTTTACAAGGACAGTCCCTTGCCACTGACGAAGATGACAAATGGAAATCAAAGTGGTTTGCTTCCATGAAGAAGAGAACAAAGAACAATACACAACCATTGCAACCATTGACTTACTGGCTGGTACTAGTTCCATTTCCATGGAAACACAGCAGAATGGGAAAGAGAAAGGCTTTTTAGAATAATAGAGGGTTTTGTGTTGTGAGTTGCATTTTTTTTTTTTTTTAAAGCCAGCAAGGTGCCTCTATTCTCTCAGCCCTGACCCCTGCACTGCTCTCCCGAGAAGCCAGGAGACAGCAAGACAAGATGGCAAGAGGGCACCTGCCTGGCCGCCAAGCCGCCTCACCTGCCAAGGCAACCTGAGCTAGCAGGAGACCACGCACAAGGTCAGCCCTGAAGAGAGACAGCCGTTCAGGATAAAAAACAAAAACAGTTTAGCACCGTGGAGAACAAAGCCTTATGCAAAGAGCTAGCTGCTTTTTATAGGTCCTTTTGACTTAAAAAAAAATGATATATGTACCCACATCCCTCCCTGAAACATCATTTTGAAATAATGGTAAAGCTTGATGTATTGAGGGGCTACAACTGCACCTGCCCTCCACCACCCACTTTCCTGGGCACTTCCGGGGAGAGGCTGGGAGAGTAGACTGGCTATGGAGCGCTGAGCTCTGTTTTGCATCTTGACCTCACTCCATGGACCAACCACATCTGTGGGTGCCCTGCCCCTTAGCATCTAGCTGGGCACTGAGGGGAGCCCCCTCCTGAGCAACCCCAGGGGCAGCCAAGCAGCGGTCTCTCTGGTCACGTGCTGGATCCAGTTCAAGCAAGTTTTATTAAAAAGGAACCATTTTAAGAGAAGCAAAGAACCCTACAGCCCACACAAAACTGCCACAGAGAGGAAAAAGTAGAATTGAGGGGGAAAAAAAACAACACCAAGATAAGTGATGAGTGCTGATCTCTCTTTTCAGAAAGTCAAGTTTCCCTTGGTAACCATGACTCGTAGTTGCCATAGTGATGAATCTGGTTGATAAGGAAACCTAATTTCATAAGCAGAACCTGGGGGGGGATCAAAGAGTTCTGCAGGGCTCTTAAGTTTGGGCCCTTAAGTTTTACTGAGTGGTGGGATTCTTCCAGAAGCAGCCTCTGGGATGGAGACTCAGGCAGAAGTGATTCAGGCAGAAGGTGCTCCGAGAGAAACTGGAAAGGGAACAGGGGACAGTGCCAAGCCAGGCTGGGAGTTTAGATGATGCCCCAGGCTCAGCTGATACTGCAGGGAGTTCCAAGGCAAAAACTGCTCTTCAGGGTTTGGTAGGTCCGGAGGGAAGGGAGCCGGACTTTTGTACTTCTGCATCTGTCAGGCATTGGCTAAGGGTCACCCCAAGGACAATAAATCTCCAGGCACTTCTAGCCCCAGTAGCCCAAGGAGACACCTCTGCAGAAGGTCGAACGCGCTGGCCACTAGCGACAAAACCCACAGAAGGTGGGAGAGAGACGCATTGCACCAGCAAAGGGGGTCTTAGACCTTCAAGAGAGCCCCAACAACTTCTGGCTCCTGGTAGAAAGTGGGGTTTTCTAAACAAAGTGGGAGAACGAGGGTGAGGGAAGTGAGGCACTCACCTTGGGCACAAAATTGAAGGCAGTGCCAAAATCTCAGAAATTAAGATAAACAAGAGTTTGATGCAATATTTTTACACCCTCAAATACTCCCAAAAGTCTATACTACCCCAAAGGTAATCACTAGTCTGACTCTTATTTATTATTATAAATTATTCAATTAATTTAAACTAAAAAAAAAAAAACTGTTCACCCATTTTTCCCACCCACTTCCCCTGCCTCTGGAAACCATCACCAATCCATTCTCTATATATCTGTGAGTTTGGTGGAGTTATTTTTTTTTTATTCCACATATAAAAGAGATCATACGTATCTGTCTTTCCCTGTCTGACTTATCTCATTTAGCATAATGCCCTCGTTGGGCTATTCGATTTGTTGAAAATGGCAAGATTTGATTCTTTTTCATGGTAGAATAATATTCCACTGTATAAATATACTACATATTCTTTATCCATTCATCCATCAATGGACACTTAAGTTGTCTCCATAGCTTGGCTATGGTAAATAAGGCTGCAATGGACATGGGGGTGTATATGTATTTCCAAGTTAGTGTTTTCATTTTCTTTTGATAAATGCCCAGAAGTGGGATTGCTGGATCATATAGTAGTTCTATTTTTAATTTTTTGAGGAACTTCCATACTGTTTTCCACAGTGGTGCACCAATTTAACATTCCCACCAACAGTGCAGGAAGATTCCCTTTTCTCCACATCCTTGTGGACGCTTGTTATTTCTTGTCACCTTGGTGACAGCCATTCTAACAAGTGTCAGGTGATATCTCATCGTGGTTTCGATTGGCATTTTCCTGATGATTGATGCTGAGCGAATTTTCACGTACCTATTGGCCATCTGTATGTCATCTTTGGAAAAATGTCAAAAATCACAATTACTGCAAAAAAAAATCCATGATGAAGAAAATAGCAACATTTTGCATGAAGACAGGATCTGATTCTGCCTCACTTATCTCACCCTCATCCTGGCCCTGGTTCTTTATTTATAATAACAGGCAGCTGCCCTGTGGGCTGTAGTTTGCCAATTTGACTTTTTTTAAAAAATATTGCATTCAAATACTATATATCTTGATTGCTGAGTGTTTTGGCAACTCCTTTAATTTTGCACCCAACGTGAGCTCCTTGTTATTTAAAAAATATTTTCCAGGAAGCATATAAGGCTCCAAATGTTCTTTTTCTGCATTTTAAAGTCCTCCAGGGTTGGGGGAAAATGAGGAGAAGTTGATCAGAAGGTACAAACTTTCAGTTATAAAAGAAGTAAGTTCCAGAGATGTAATGGACAGTGATTATACTGAACAATACTGTATCATAGACCTGAAAGTGTCTATGAAAGCAGATCTGAAATGTTCTTACCACAACAACGACAACAAAGTGGCAATTGTGTGAAGTGAAACAGATGTTAACAAACCTTATTGTGGTAAACATTTCGCAATATATGTGTGTATCAGATCATCACATTGTACACTTTAACCTTACACAAGTATCTCAATAAAGCTGGAAAAAAAAAGTCCTCCAGCCCCTGGGAAGACCCATCTCCTCCACTGACCATTCCTTCCTGGAAGGGTTTATCCCTCAGTTAAGATAATCAGTTCATCCCAGTTTGCCCCAGGACTTTCTAGGATTTAGCACTGCAAGTCCCGCATCTCAGAAAACTGCTCAAGTTCAGGCAACCATGACAGCTGGTCACCCTGCTTGTAATGCTGCTTCTCTAGGCTAGGACCTTGCCTTTTCTTCTGATTCTGAGGACCCCAGGAAAGAATCCCTGGTCCAACCACTATTTGTGCATAACAAACCTCCCCAAACATGGTGATGTAAACCAAGAAACATTTTGTTCTGCTCATGGAGTCTATGGGTCAGGAAATCGGACAGAAGACAGCAGAGACAGCTTGCCTCTACTCTCCAGTTTCTGAAGCCTCCACTGGGAAGATTCAAAGGCTGAGGGTTACTTGACTATTGGCTGGCACCTCAGCTGGTCTGTCATCCAGAACTCATCTCCATGGCCCGCCATGTGACTTCTCTGTATGAGCTAGTTTGAGTTTACTAAGAGCATGTTTGGTTCCAAGAGTGAGCATGCCAGGAGACCGAGATGGTAGGGCAGTTTGATAATCACACCTCAGAAGTCACAGAGCATCACTTTCTTCACATTCTATTGGTTGAAGCCATCAAAAAATCCACCAGTTTCAAGGGGACAGGACAGAGATTCTACCTCTTCGTGTGGGAGTGGCACAGGTGTAGAAGAGCGTATGGGATGGAAGGCGTGGTTCGAGCCATCTTTGGAAAATGCCATCTACCACTGTCACATGGGTAATGGGGTGTCTCCAGAGGAAGTGAGAGAGAATGCGGAGGGTCTACTGTGCTCAGCATGGCTTCCAGCCTCCCCGAGGCTCCTGGGTAGCTGCCCTGGAGGTGCCATGGAGGGGCACAGGAATAGAAGTCTGCGCAGGAGGAGGGGCCAGCAGTTCTGAGGTCCCTTAGGCTGGTCCTGGGTACCTAAACTGGGAGGTGGGTACCAGGAGCCAACTATTGTTCTGTGCAATGAGGATTTCTAGCCCCCAAGAGCTCTGATCCCTCCCTACTCCACCCCTAGATAGACACTTCTGTTACAGACTGGATTGTGTCCCTCCCCAGAATTCCTATGTTGAAGCCCTAACCTCCAATCTGACAGTATTTAGAGGTGGGACCTTTGGGAGATAATTAGGTTTAGATGAAATCATAAGGGTGGCACCCTCGTGAATAGAATTAGTGCCTTTATAAGAAGAGGAAGAGATATGAAAATGCTCTCTCTCCCCGTGCATGCACCAAGATTTCTAGCCTCCAGAACTGTAAGAAAAGTCCGCGGTATTTTATTATATCAGCCTGAGGAGACTAAAACAATTTCTTCCACAGGGCTCATGCTCAAGGGACTAAAGTAAACGCATGTGTGAGTCCTCTCACAAAGGGCCTACGGCAGTGTCTGTACCAAAAGGTGGTGCCCTCCCTCTGACCTCCAATTCAATATGGCCGCCAACCCCTGGGAAGGACCCCAGAGCCACCAGCTACTGGCCACAGGAAATACAAGCCTGGTTGTCCAGGCCCTTGGGTGGAAACACCCTTCTAGGGTAGTTTCTGCCTTGGAGAGGGCGGAAGCTCAGGGTCTTCTGTCCCCTTAGTGTTCTCCCTAGCCTTCTGTGCCA
Organism: Camelus dromedarius; assembly: GCF_036321535.1. Taxonomy (NCBI): domain Eukaryota; kingdom Metazoa; phylum Chordata; class Mammalia; order Artiodactyla; family Camelidae; genus Camelus; species Camelus dromedarius. The sequence goes on from NC_087472.1 coordinate 79,822,781, forward strand.
AGGCCTGGGCTGCACCTGACTGTTAAATGTTTATAAGAACTAGATTGCATGCCTTTGTGGGGTTTTTTTTTTGTTTGTTTTTATATTTTTTAATTTTTAAATTAATTTACTTATTTTTTTATCTTTTAAATTTTTTGTAGGGGGAGGTAATTAGGTTTATTTATTCATTTATTTTTAGAGGAGGTACTGGGGATTGAACCCAGGACCTTGCAAATGCTAAGCATAGACCTCATGCCTTTGAATATACCTAATTTGTAGGAAGAAAGAAAAGCCTTACTTGAATTGGAAGACATATTTTTTAAAGTTTACTGACAGGAAAAGCATCAAAATCTCATTGTGTGAGTGTTTTCAAGGCCAAATTAAGATCCCTGAGGGCAATTTTAGAGACGTGAAGCTCTGCTTCTTTAAAAACAGGGACAGCACACATCCTGTGTGACTGTAATTCTTCTGTGAAAGCTGTAAAAAAAAGAAGGAGCAGAACAAAGCTAGTTTTTTGCTCAACATTTCAAGTCTGAGTAGTAAGGAGAGAGAACAACTCATAAGATGGTATATTGGGGGAAGGTATAGCTCAGTGGTAGAGCGTGTGCTTAACATGCGCAAGGTCCTGGGTTCCATCCCTGGCGCCTCCATTAAAAAATTTTTAAGAAATAAATAAATAAATAAATAAATAAACCTAATTACCTCCTCCTCCTGTCCCCCAAACCTCACAATATAATATAATTATAGCCAACTAAAAGAAAAGAATACAAAACAGGTAAACAGGCTTTATGAATGGTTTCAGGCTAGGCAGAAAGAGTGGAAAGAGTTCCATTCCAGTGTGGTCTGCTGGTACATCTATCAATTTTCAGACAGAATTTATATTTTTATGTGTTTTCCTATATTGAAAAGTAAAAAGAAAATGGTTGTACCTGTGCATTTTGTTATTATGGTCTTTGTTGTCAAACTGTTTAGGCCCCTAAAAATGAGCTGTTTGCTCGCCTTTATATTTGATTCAGACTTTTATCAAAGAATAAATGAACACTCAATCCTAGAGTAAATTGGAATCCAATTTAAAGATTATACCAGTCTCTCTCTCTGCTGATTTATTTGCTTCCTATCATGGGGCTCCAGTGAGTCAATGGCATGGTGTGTAGGTTAGAAAGAGGGCTGTGAATTTTTCTGCTCCCAGCATGCATGCCCCTGAAAGGGGCATTACAGATCCTTGCGTCCAGCGATGGAGTCTGTTTTTCCACCTGTTGAATCTGGGTCAGCCACCTGACTTGCTTTGACCAATGGGACATTAGCGTATGTGACACAAGGGGCGACTTCAAAAGCATGTGTGTATTGGAACTTGCTATCTCCTGCTTCTCTTGAAAACCTACCCACCTCTATGTAAACATGCTCTGGCCTGAGAGACACATGACCCAGTCAGCCATGTTGCCACACCAATGCCATCCAAACCCTAGAAGTAGAGCCACCAGTGGATGGAGTGCCAGTTGCAGGTGTATGAGGGAGCCCAGCTGAGACCAACAGAAGAACTTGCCCAACTGAACCCAGATCAAGTTACAGGCTTGTGAGCTAAGTAAGTGGCTGGTGTGTTAAGCCACTCACTATGTTTTGGAGTGGTTTGTTACACAGTAGTGGTGAACTAACACACATAGACTCTCGTTTCCTTTAAAATCTAGAAGGTGATCGTCTTAGTAAGAGAGGTAACAAAGGGCAAGTGTATCAAGAAATAATCGTGTCTACTTAATCTCCATATACAAGTAATTGCTATCACTTTTGATTTTTGAAACATTTTCCATTAAGAGAGGGTATAGCTCAAGTGGTAGAGTGCAGGCCTAGCATGTATGAGGTCCTGGGTTCAATCCCCACTACTTCCTTTAAATAATAGTAGTAGTAGTAATAATAATAATAATAATAATAATAATAATAATAATAATAATAATAATAATAATAAAATAAACCTAATTACCTCCCTGCCAGGAAAGAAAAAGAAAAAAATTTTTTAAAAATGTATTTTCCTCTTGTTGGTAGGGGTAGGCTAAGTGGAGGGTGTGACTGGCGGTGGTAAAGAAAAAATTATTCATGACACTTAAGGAACGGTGAGGCAAATGTTATTCAGGGCCATTGCTAGAGGTGTAGGGCCCTGCAATGGGGATTTGCAGTAGGGGAGAGGAATTGGGCTAAACTCTAAACACAACAAAGAAAAGTTGGAATTTATAACCAAAGAGCAGAGGCAGGTTCAGAGAGGGTGGCGGCAGGGGGGAAGGGTCAGAGGATGGAAAATTACTAAGAATCCTAAGAGGCTTCTTGTTGAGGTCAGGCCAGAGGGATCAGACATCACCTGAGGGGTGCTGGGGTAGCAAGAACCCCGTCAGGTATGAAGGATGGAGGATTCTGGCTTAGAGAGATTCTTGCCAAAATTAAACAATGCAGAGATGAACCCAGAAGCCCAAAAGTCAAGGTCTAGTTGGGGAGAGGATTCAGAAAAGCCTGCCTGACTTAAGTTTGGTCAAGGAGAGACTCTTTGTCAGTGGTTAAGGGACAGAATGTGAAAACAGGCATTCTTCAGCCTCTGTTTTCCACCCAGCACTGAAGGGCACAGCAGCCAAGGGGCCAGAGCTCCCTGCCCTCACAGCCACTGGCCCTGAAGACTTCAAAGGCTCTTCTCTGTGTCCACCATCCTCAGAGAGCAGCCTGCCCTCCTCACTCTCCTGTGTCCTTTCCTGGAACAAGGCTCCATTCCTGCAGCAGAAGGACAGCATCCAGGAACCAGTTTCTGTGAGGTTGCACAGGGCCCACATTCAGAAGGGTCCCCATGCTGAAAAGAGTTAACACAGTAAGCTTATCCTTGGAGAGGCCTGTTTTCAAGGCTGACCCTTGGCTGGAGTCTGGCAACTTGGATATTGGGGAGTTTGCCATCATTCCAGCTGATAAGGATGGTCGTGCTCATGGTCGTGCCGAGCAAGGGATGCTCGTGTGGCCAGTCCCCAGTAAAAACACTGAGTGCTGAGTCTGCAATAAGCTCTCGTGGTTGGGAACATTTCACATGTGTTGTCATAACTCATTTATGACTCCACCAGGAGAGGACTCTGGGAAAGTTGCTCCTGGTGTCCCCTGGACCTTTCCCTGTGTGCCTTCTCCCTGTGCTGATTGTATTTGGTGCCCTTTACGCTGTAATAAGTCTGTCTTCACCCTGAATACAACCATATGCCGAGTCCTGTGAGCCCTCCCATGCATCATCAAGCCTGGGGGTGAGCTTGGGGACCCCCGATCCAGCCTCACACTTTGAAATTTAAAGCTCTGTGGTCACCAGCTTGCCATTCTTAGTAATTTTACCTTTGCATTGGTGTTTCCTAAGTGAAATCAGATGGGACAACAGAGCATGTGCCAGAGGCTTCGGCCCTCCCATCTTACTGGGATGGTTCTGATACAGGAAAAATGTGAGGCACAAGAGGATGGCCATCTCCCAGGTTCCAGGAGAGTGCCTGGGACATGCCCCACCAAGTGTGGGTCCTTGGCTTCATGCAGGAAAGAATTCAAGAGCAAGCCACTGTTGAGTAAAAGTAGATTTATTCAGAGAGATACACTCTCCATAGACAGAGTGCGGGCTGTATCAAAAGGCAAGAGAAAGGCCTAGGAGATACGCATTCCATAGGCAGAATGTGGGCCATCTTACTCAGAAGGGAGAGGGGATGCCTCAGACCGTGGGATTGGCTAGGAAAAATGAGACTGGTCCCGAGGCGTGCGGGATGTTAGTTTTTATGGGCTTGGTAACTTCATGTGCTAACAAGTGAGAGGATTATTCCAACTACTTTGGGGCAAGGGCTGAGATTCCCAGGAACTGGGCCATCACCCACTTTTTGACTTTTTGTGGTCAGCCTTGAAACTGTCATGGCCCTTGTGGGAGTGCCATTAACAAGCTATTGTATTTCAATGAGCGCACGCTGAAGCTCAAAGTCTACTGGGAGTTGGATCTTCCACCCTTTTGGTGCTAATTGCTGTGTCATTCTTTTAATGAGTGTGCCCTGCCCCCTTCCCTCCTATCTCAGTTCCTGCCCCCTTCCCACCCCCGACCATTGCTGCTGCACTCTGCCCCCAGCAAGGACCTAGACACAGGTATACAGTCCTGCGCATGGGCCCTGTGGTGTCTCTGGGTGGGGGATGGTGGCTGTGTCCTTGCCAGGGCTAACAGCTCCTCGGAACACTTAGTGAGTGATTCAGGGGGTGGAGGTGGGGCCAAGCCTCTCACCCACCACCAATCCAGAGACTGAGCACCTCCAGGCACAGAGTTTGAAGTCCTTTGGGACTCGCTCCTTTTCATCTGCTGTGGGTTGCAGCAGTGGGCACATTGGAAGGGGAGCTGTCCAATAGACTTCCCCACCACATCACCCTGTTTGTCAGTCTGGCAGCTGGAGGGTAGAGGGAACCACATGTACTCAGTCTCAGGGCAAAGCCCCAGGGTGCCTGTGAAGGTGTGCATTTACCCACAGGACACATGCCCCAGGGAGCAGGGCTTTAAACAGCAAATATAAGCAACATGACAGGAGGAGAGAGAGTATGGAAGAAAAGAAAAGGCTTTGTATTTTGATATCTTTCATGGCACTTTCTTCCTGTTTCTTGAACAAGATGTCTCACATTTTCTTTTTGCACCGGGCCCCACGAATTCTGAAGCCAATCCTGACAACAGCTGAATATGTTGAGCTCTTGGCACTTTGCCTGAATCATCTCCTTTCATCCTCACAAGTGTCCCCCAGGCTTTCGGACTGATATCCTAGAAGTGTGTTTCTCAACTTTTTAAACCATGACTCTGAGTAAGAAATATATTTTATATCATGACCCAGCCTGAGCCGAGCAAATGCTCCCACCTGCTTACTTGACCTCCCAGCACTGCACTGAAGTGAGGGCTGCCACAACCGGGGAGAGAGCTCTGTCATGGGACACAGAGGCAACTCTGACCCGGGATAGTGCCTGAGCAGGGCGGGGCGGTCACAGCTGGTACTTACACAGGCAGTGCATTGGGGTGGTCCCAATCTCTGATGGCAGCTGGACTGCCACATCCCACACTGTGATGCATACTGAGAGCCCACTTGGGCTGCACCAGCTCTGTGGTGTGGGCCCACAATGGAGCAGTGGAAACTGGGGTTAGTGATTGGCTGTGAGGGACAAAGGACACTCAGACACAATGGGGGCTGCCATTACTGGAGCTTGAGGCACATCAAAGGCAGCCCAGACCTCTGTCTTCAGCTGGTCCACTGTAGCCAGTGTCCTGTCAGGAGCTGAGAGCCCACAGGCCCCTCTTGCTCCAGCATGCTTCCCTCTGGGGCAAGGGGCCAGTGCTGGGAGAAGAGAGAGGAGCCACTTAAAGGGAACACAGTCAGATCAGATTGGACAATCAAGGCCTCTGCTCCATCAGTTTGGGCTCTGACTCCAACCCTGATAGGGCAGTGACAGCCACTGAGCAGAGGGGAAGCCCTGCCTCATATCTGGCTCTGCTCTAGCCCCTCCATCTTTAACCCCAAGTCCTACCAACGTGATGGCTACCAGTACACCCTGAGGAAAGATGTGACTTTTGCTCACTTCAAATCCAGCTCTTCCACCAAAAGCACTGGGCATACACAAACTATACAGGGATGCTCTCACATAAGGACATCCCTTCAAGACCAGGATTGATAACTGTTTCACCAAAATTTATACAGCTAGAGAAAATTAAGCAAAAAGGAAGACAGTGAAACTGGTCTCAATTGAAAGAGTAAGAGGAAAAATCCTGAAAAAATAAGTAATAAAACAGAAATAAACAACTTACCAGATAAAGAATTCAAAACATCAGTAACAAGAATGCTAACCGAATTAGAAAAAGAATAGATAAACAATGAGAATTTTAATGAGGAACTAGAAAATATAAAAAAGAATCAGTCAAAACTGAAGACTACAATAACTAAAATGAAAATTATACTAGAAGGAATGAATATTAGACTAAGTGATGTGGAAGAGCACATAAGTGATCTGGAAGATGGAATAAAGGAACTCACCCAATCAGAACAGCAGAAAGGAAAACAACTTTTAAAAAATGAGAACAGTTTAAGAGATCCTTGGGAAAACTTCAAGCATACCAACATTTTCATTGTAGGCTTCCCAGAAGGGGAAGAGAGAGAGAAGAGGGTCAAAAATATATTTGACGGAATTATGGCTGGAAACTTCCAAAACCCGAAGAAGGAAACAGATATCCAGGTACAGGAAGCAAAGTGGGTCCCAAACAAGATGAACCCAAACAGACTCACACCAAGATGTATCATTAAAATGACACAAGTTAAATATAAAGAGAGACTACACTGTATAGCACAGGGAAATATACACAAAATGTTATGATAACTCACAGAGAAAAAAATGTGACAACGAGTGTGTATATGTCGATGAATGACTGAAAAACTGTGCTGAACATTGGAATTTGACACAACATTGTAAAATGATTATAAATCAATAAAAAATGTTAAAAAAAAAAAAGAGAGAGAATGCTAAAGAGCAAGGAAAACACAAAGAGTCAAACACAAGGGTATTCCCCATAAGGCTATCAGCTGATTTTTCTGCAGAAACTTGGCAGGACAAAAGGGAGTGGCATGATGTATTCAAAGTGCTGAAATGGAAAAACTTGAAACCTAAGATACTCTATCCAGCAAGATTATCATTTAGAATAGAAGGAGAGATAAAGAACTTCGCAGACAAGCAAAAACTAAAAGAGTTCGTCATAACTAGACCTACTCTAAAAAAAGGTGTTAAAGGGTCTTTTCTAAGTGGAAGACAAAGGCTATAAGAAGAAGTAAGAATCTATAGGAGAGGAAAAATCCCACAAGGAAAGGCAAATATACAGTAAGGGATGAGGATCAGCCACTTAAACAAGCTAGTAAGAAGGTTAAAAGAGAGGGAGGAGGGTATAGCTCAGTGGTAGAGTGTGTGCTTAGCATGCACAGGGTCCTGGGTTCAATCCCCACTTCCTCCACTAAAAAACATATATGTAAAGAAATAAACATAATTACACTCCCTCAAAGAGCAAAAATAAATAAAACGCATATGAAAAAACTTTTTTAAAAAAAGAAGATTAAAAGACAGAAAAAATTGTAAAAGCAACTATGACTATAATAAAGAGTGAAGGGAGAAACATAAAGATGTAAAATAGAACACCAAAAACAGAAAATGTAGGTGAGGGAAGTAAAAAAGATAGAACTTTTAGAATGTGTTTGAACTTAAATTTCCAGTTTAAAACAAGCAGATTGAGTTATCGGCCAACATATATGAAACCCATGAGAACCACAAGTCAAAAACCTACAACAGATACACAAAAACTAGAAAGAAAGAAACACAAGCATACTAATAGAGAAAATCATCATACTCATCAATAATTATTTTCAATGTCAATGGACTAAATGCTCCAATCAAAAGACATAGGATGGCTGATTGGATTAAGAAAACACGACCCAGACACAACATTGTAAAATGACTATGACTCAATTTAAAAAATGTTTTAAAAAAATAAAAATAAATTTCCCTGAGGGAAAAAAAAAAAAGAAAACAAGACCCATCTGTAAGCTGCTTACTCACTGCAGAGCTAAAGACATACAGAGATCGAAAGTGAGGGGATGAAAAAAGGTACTTCATGCAAACAGAAACCACAAGAAAGCAAGGGTAGCAATACTCACATCAGACAAAATGGACTTTAAAACGAAGTCTACAACAAAAGACAAAGAAAGGTTTTATGCTCATTCAACTCAATAACAACAGCAACAACAAAAACAACCTAATGGCAAAGTGGGCAGAAGACCTAAACAGACGTCTTTCCAATGAAGACATAGAGATGGCCAATAGGCACATGAAAAAAATGCTCAATATAACTAATTATCAGAGAAAGGCAAATCAAAACTACAGTGAAGTACCACCTCACACCGGTCAAAATGGCCATCATCAAAAGTCTACAAATAATAAATGTTGGAGAGGGTGAGGAGAAAAGGAAACCCTCTAACACTGTTGGTGGGAATGTAAATTGGTGCAGCCACTGTGGAGAACTGTATGGAAGTTCCTTGGAAAACTGTATGGAAATTCCTTTAAAAACTAAAAATAGAGTTGCCATATGATCCTGCAATCCCATTCCTGGGCATATATCTGGAGAAATGTCTAATTTAAAAAGACTCATGCACCCCAGTGATCAGAGCAGCACTATTTACAATAGCCAAGACATGGAAGCAACCTAGATGTCCACTGACAGATGACTAGATAAAGAAGTTGTGGTATATTTATACAATGGAACAATACTCAGCCATAAAAAATAATAAAATAATGCCATTTGCAGCAACATGGATGGACCTAGAGATTATCATACTAAGTGAGCCAGAGAGAGAAAGGAAAATACCATATGATATCACTTATATGTGGAATCCAAAAAAAGGACACAAATGAACTCATTTGCAAAACAGAAACAGACTCAGACATAGAAAACAAATTTATGGTTACCAGCAGGTAAAGGGGGTGAGAAGGGATAAATTGGAAGTTCAAGATTTGCAGATACTAACTACTATATAGAAAATACATGAACAACAAGGTCCTACTGTATAGCACAGGGAACTATATTCAATACCTTGTAATAGCTTATAATGAGAAAGAATATGAAAAGGAATATATTTATATAAGTGTAACTGATTCACTGTGCAGTACACCAGAAACTAATACAACATTGTGTTTCAATGAAAAAAAGAAAAAGAATGAAGGAATAGAGAAGGAAAAAACTAGCATAGTACTGGCATAAAAGCAGACACCTAGATCGATGGAACAGACTAGAGAGCCCAGAAATAAACCCATGTGGCTATGGTCAATTAACCCATGACAAAGGAGGCAAGAATATGCAATGGATAAAAGACAGTCTCTTCAATATGTGGTGCTGGGAAAACTGGACAGCTACATACAAAATAATGAGATTAGAACATTTCCTCACACCATATACAAAAATAAACTCAAAATAGATCAAAGCCTTAAATGTAAGGCCTGAAACCATAAAACTTCTAGAGGAAAACATAGGCAGTATGTTTTTTGACATTGGCCTTAGCAATATTTTTTGGAATATGTCTTCTCACGCAAGGGAAACAAAAGCAAAAATAAACAAATGGGATTACATCAAACTAAAATATTATTGCACAGTGAAGAAAGCTATCAACAAAATGAAAAGGCTGCCTACTGAATGGGAGAAGATATTGGCAAGTGATGTATCCAAAAAAGGGTTAATATCAAAAATATGCAAAGAACTCATACAACTCAACATCAAAAAACAAAAAAACAAAACTGGTTCTTAAAAAATGGACAGAGGGCCTGAATAGCCATTTTTCCAAAGAAGACATGAAGGTGGCCAACAGGCACATAAAAGGATGTTCACCATCACTAATTATCAAGGAAATGTAAATCAGAACCACAATGAGATATCACCTGACACCTGTCAGAATGGCTATTATCAAAAATACAAGAAATAAGTGTTGGCGAGGATGTGGAGAAAAGGGAACCCTCATTCACTGTTAGGAATGTAAATTGGTGCAGCCACTGTGGAAAACAGTACGAACATTCTTCAAAAAATTAAAACTGGAACTACCATATGATCCAACAATTCCCCTTCTGAGTATTTATCTGAAGAAAATGGAAACAGTATTTTGAAAAGATACATGCATAGCTACAGCATTATTTACAATAGGAAGCATCCTAAGTGCCCATCAATAGATGAATGGATAAAAAAGCTATTATATATATGTATGTATGTAATGGAATACTACTCAGCCATAAAAAAGAATGAAATCTTGCCATTTGCAACAACATGGATGGCCCTCAAGGGCATCATGCCAAGTGAAATAAGTCAGACAGAGAAAAACAAACACTGTATCATTTCACTTACATGTGGGATCTACCAAAACCAAAACAAATGAACAAATATAACTAAACAGAAACAGATTCATAGATACAGAAAACAAACTGGTGGTTGCCAGAGGGGAGGAGGTGGGGTGTTGAGTGAAATAGGTGAGGGAGATTAAGAGGTACAAACTTTCAGTTACAAAATAAATGAGTCAGAGGTATGAAATGTACAGAGTGGGGAATGTAGTCAGTAATTATGTAGTATCTCTGCATGGTGACAGATGATAACTAGACGTATCATGCTGGTCATTTGAAATGTGTAGATGTATCAAATCAGTAGTGTTTGTACCAAGAACTAATGTTGTATTGTAGGTCAATTATACTTCAAAAAACAAACAAACACATAGAAAAATATATTAGCGTTGTGGCTATCAGAGGCAGAAGGTGGTGGGGAGAGGGAATTAGATGAAGTTAGTCAAATGGTACAGACTTCCAGATATAAGACAAATAAGTACTAGGGATGTAATGTACAACATGATAAAGGTAATTAACACTGTGGTATGTTATATATGAAAGTTAAGAGAGTAAATCGTAAGAGTTCTCATCACAAAGGAGAAAAAAGTGTTTTTTTCTATTTCTTTACTTTTTTAACATTTTTTATTGATTTATAATCATTTTACAATGTTGTGTCAAATTCCAGTGTTCAGCACAATTTTTCAGTTATACATGAACATATATATATTCATTGTCATGCTTTTTTCTCTGTGAGCTACCATAAGATTTTGTGTATATTTTCTTGTGCTATACAGTATAATCTTGTTTATCTAGTCTACAATTTTGAAATCCCAGTCTATCCCTTCCCACCCTCTGCCCCGCTGGCAACCACAAAAAGTATTCTCTGTCTATGAGTCTATTTCTGTCCTGTATTTATGCTTTGTTTTTGTTTGTTTGTTTTTGTTTTTTAGATTCCACATATGAGCGATCTCATATGGTATTTTTCTTTCTCTTTCTGGCTTACTTCACTTAGAATGACATTCTCCAGGAGCATCCATGTTGCTGCAAATGGCGTTATGTTGTTGGTTTTTATGGCTGAGTAGTATTTCATTGTATAAATGTCCATCAGCAGGTGACTGGATAAAGAAGATGTGGTATATTTATTCAATGGAATACTACTCTATTTCTTTAATGTTGTATCTTTATGAGATGATGGATGCTCACCAAACCTATTATGGTAACCATTTCATGATGTATGTAAGTCAAATCATTATATTGTACATCATGAAAAAGAAAGAACCAAAGCTGCTTTATGAAATGTCACATCTCCCTTCTCTCATGTTGAGGAATCTTTTTGCCAAGTTGAAGGCCCATGACTAATGGAAGTGTCATGGGCTACAAAGTTCTTTCCAGCTATCGTATTGGCCAAATCTACAAATGATAGTAAGCCGCGTCTGGAGGATGTACCTGTGACCATTAGCCAGGGGACCCCCACGTAGTTCGTGTATCTGATAGTTCAAACCTGTGAGGAGCTGGCTGGGGCAGCCCAATTCATTCCAACTCTTTCTCATCCAACAAAGAATCAAGGCACAGAACTCAGATTTGTTCCCCTACAGCGAAAAGCTGCCTCTTCTGACTGTGTCACAAGTAAGGAAAGGAAACTGCAGTCTGGAAATGGTTTGGGAATGAGAAGTTTGTAAAGAAAAGCACCGAGGGCCCATCCCAGCCTGATGGTCTGCTGCTAAGATCATATTCCAACCATCCTTGGCAACTTTGCAAAGAGTCTGCCTGTTGGCTCTCATCTCTTTGCCGAGCAAAAGGCCTGGCAACTAGAAGACGCTAATTGGTTGATCTCATGCAGACCACAGAAGCTTTTTCCAAGAGAAGGCAGTTAGGAAACACAATTAAAAGAAGCCGGAAGGATTGTCCCCAGTCTCAGGTCCTCAGGGGCCATTGAAGTTTGTTCCACTAGTTGGACCATAACCTCTGTGGCTCATCGGATTTCACATTTTGCCTGGTACAGGTCATCTGGTTTTGATCATAAGACAAGCAGAGTAAGCAACTATAGCTGGACTGATACAAACCCTCAACCGCTCCTAGAAAACTTAGCACAAATATACTTTATAACAGCATCAGTAACGCCGTGTCCTGCTGGAAAAGAGAGCACAGCCCAGACCTCAGTTCCCCATCCAGAGCTTTCCCTACTACGAGAGGAATCAGGCAACCTAAGACTTTCACAGGCAGCCTGGTTAGGTAGGAACTATCTTAGCATTTCTGAAGGGGTATGAGCAACATGAGCCTGGAAAGTTTCTTCTAGAAAGAGTTCCTTGTTCAAAAACTTATTTACAAACCAGAGACAGACTCACAGACATAGGAAAAAAACCTGATGGTTACCAGAGGGGAAAAGGGGGTGGAGGGATAAACTGGGAGTTTGGGATTTGCAGATACAAACTACTATATATAAAATAGATAAACAGCAAGATTCTACGTAGAGCACAGGGAACTATATTCAGTATCTTGTAGTAAACTATAATGAAAAAGAATATGAAAACAAATATATGTATGTATATGTATGACTGAAACATGACACCGTACACCAGAAATTGATACAACCTTGCAAACTGACTATACTTCAGTAAAAAAAAATCTTTTTCCAGTTTTATGAGGTAGAATTATTACAGTTCAACTACACAGACACATTATATTGCATATAAATATATATACAGCATACTGCACATTTTTTTAGTTTACATATATGTACTAATTATTGTTTCTAAGAACAGATTAGATCTTTAGCTTTTTAACTTACATAGTTATCAAAGGAATAAAGCCAACTACTAAATAAGAATCAACAGAGTGCGGTAATACAATCATAAAGGACAGTCAAATGTGCTTACACATATTCAAGAAATCAAAATAATAATCAGTTCATTTGTGTCTTTATTATTATTGTTATTACTTTTTAGACTCTTCATATAAATGATGTCATATGGCATTTTTCTTTCTCTTTCTGGCCCACTTCACTTTGAATGGCAGTCTTCAGGTCCATCCATATTGCTGCAAATGGCATTATTTTATTCTTTTTTATGGCTGAGTAGTATTCCATTGTATAAATATACCACATCTTCTTTACCCAGTCACCTGTTGATGGACATTTAGGCTGTTTCCATGTCTTGGCTATCGTACATAGTGCTGCTATGAACATTGGGGTGCATGTGTCTTTTTGAATTTTATTTTTCTCTCGATATATGCCCAGGAGTGGGATTGCTGGATCATGTGGTAAGTCTATTTTCAGTTTTTTAAGGAACCTCCATACTGTCCTCCATAGTGGCTGCAACCTCCATACTGTCCTCCATAGTGGCTGCACCAAACTACATTCCTACCAAAAGTGTAGGAGGGTTCCCTTTTCTCCACACCCTCTCCAGCATCTATCATTTGTAGACTTTTCAATGATGGCCATTCTGGCTGGTATGTATATGTATGACTGAAACATGATGCTGTACACCAGAAATTGACACTTTGTAACTGACTATACTTCAATAAAAAATAATTTTTAAAATTTAAAAAAACAAAAAATAGATAAACAACAAGGTCCTACTGTATAGCACAAGGAATTATACACAATACCTTGTAATAGCCTATAATGAAAAGGAATATATATAAAATGTATAACCGAATCACTATGCTGTAAACCAGAAATTAACACAACATTGTAAACCAACTAGACTTCAATTTAAAAAAAAAAAAAAACTTGGAGGAAACATTACATACTAGTCCCCTAGTCCCTTCTCTTGGAATTTCATAGACCATTTTGACATTTCAAGAGCTCTAAAAAGCCCTGCAGTTAAACACAACAGCAGCAAAAATCACATTTGTGCAACCATAGAAGTCTTTATTCTTGTAAAACCTATGAGCATTCTTGCAGACTTTTTTCACAGAGCACACTTGAAGAAACACCGAGGCTCCTCCACATGTATCTTCCCACTCAGCAGCTCAGTTCTTGACGCTGAGTCAGTCTGGAAGACAAGACTCTCAGAAGAACAAGGTGACCCCAGGCCCATTTGAGCCTGGTGTTGACAGCAGCCACGGGGCAGAGGAGTCAAGTCCCCCCTTTGGTGTAGGGGGTGTTCACTAGACTGAGCCCAGAGCCCTGGGTTTAAGTCTAGGTCAAGAACTTCAGAAGAAGCCCAGAGCCCTAAAATTATTAAATATCCTACCTATGTATACTATAATTTAAAATAAACCCAACTCAAATTGCAAAAACAGATCTAAGGAAGTATAACAGAATTCTGAGTGGTTCCCTTAATAACAACTTCAACATTTGAAATCTCAAATTCTTGCCAAAAAATTAATACTCCAGCTCTGCCAGTGCTCTAAACACTAGTATCCCCCTGCATTCCTATCCCAGGATCTGCTCATCAACTGACTTCTCTTGGCCCCAGTTAAAGTGGCATGGGATTGCTAAAATGACTTCCAGCTCTGAAGTTCTGTGATTCCTCCTGCTGTATTAACCCCTGACACTGCAAGATGAAAGGCTTTCCTGAAGTAATCCCCTCCGTGCCTACGGTCAGTCGTACACACTGTTGACTTCTCACCTTGGTGGAAACTGTGGATACCCAGCCCACCTGCCCTTGGCACTTCTTTCCTTCCCATCCTAACTGGTGGCTTCCAACCTCAGACACTGCGACACTTAGCCTGAGACCTTCCTCCGACAATTGACAGCCTATGTGGGGCAGGCTGGAACTACCATGGAGTTAATACCCGCTAGAGCAGCCCTCAACCAATGGCGGATGAGAGTTGGTCTGGAAATATCCCAGCTCCCTGCTCCTCAGTCAGAATAACGCTGAGGTGTACGCTCTCCACTGTCTCGCAGAATTCCCCAGCAGGACTGAACCCTGGTTGTCCACAGTGGTAGCTGGCTTGGCAATGTACTCTTCTGGCTTCTTTCACTTCCCAGATCTTTCTTTTTTCTTTTATGGAGGTTCTGGGAATTGAACCCAGGACCTCATGCATGCTAAGCATGTGCTCAACCACTGAGTTCTACCCTCCCACCTTTTTTCTTTCTTTTTGGTTCTTCTTTTTTTTCTAAATTTATTTCCCTCTCTTAGCTCTCTCCTCCCCTATCAGTGTTTCCTGAGGTCACCTCTCAATCCTCAGATCCTCGTTTCAAAGTTTGTTCCTAGGGCACCCAAACCAAGACACTAGCCAGCATTCATTTCCCCTACTTCTTTCCTTCCTAACCACACCTTGTTTGGGATTAGCTGCCCACTCTGCAAAAAAAAAAAAAAAAAATGTTCTCCCACATGGTAATCTCAGTCCTCTTCACAGTGATGGGGTAGGATTTGATCCAGTTCTAGCAAATGAGATCTGAAGGGAGAATTCTGGGAAACAGCTCCTTGCTCCAAGAAAAAGAGAGGTGTCTCCTATTCTTCTGCTGGAAGTTGGCATGTATGAATGTGATGCCCCAAACTGCAAAACCTTATGAGCAAGGGAGCCAACCTGGTCGGAAAAGGGACACACCTAAATCTCCGGACTTCTCACATAGATAATAGATTTTGTAGTATTTGGGCAAATATTAGTAACAATATTCTGTTACTTCCAGTTAAAGATACTCTATCTGATATACCTTCCCAAGGATTTCAAGAATGAAAACAAAATGTTTGTTTTGAAACTTTGCCACTTGAGAAATCAAATCCTGTATAATTGTTTTAATCCTGTGTCATTTTTAAAGGATGTCTTAATAATCAGGACTGGTCCAATAATTATGACCCATACTATACATCCATGAAAAATCTACCTTTAGGAAAAAATGTTTCATGACACAGAAATTTCAGTGTATTTTTAAGTTAAAAAGCAAGTTAGGTATAAATGCATTGAAAAAAAATGTTCAAGTTCATACCTATAACTGTTAACATTTACTTTAATTTTTTTCATCTACCAAGTTTTCTATTAAGAAGATGTGTTGCTTTTTTTTTCTTGACATACAGTCAGTTTACAATGTGTCGATTTCTGGTGTACAGCATAATGCTTCAGTCATACATATACATACATATATTCATTTTCATGTTCTTTTTCATTATAGGTTATGACAAGATATTGAATATAGTTCCCTGCGCTATACAGAAGAAACTTGTTGTTGAAGGTGTATTGTTTTATACTCGAAAAAAAAAAGGGACACAATTTTTGAAAAAGTAACCCAAGCTCCTTCAAGTGTTCCTTCTCTTTCCTCCCTCTCTGGGAAAGAACCAAGTGTCCATCATCAAAGGACAAACCTAGAGGCAGAAAGTGGCCTGGATTCTACAGCAACCTAAGTTTCAAAAGGTCAGCTTTATGAGTTGTTCAGGGCAGAGTTGTCATGGAAGCCACAACCATGTCTCTTCCTACTTAAAGGTTATGGGCAACGTAGGAAGGCTTCCAACAGCCTGATGGACGTGTCTAGGTTTGCGTTCCTGCCTGAGCCATGCATCACTGGGAATACTGTAGATACAAACTGGTCTCCTGGTCTCAGGAGAGGTGGCAGGCTTTGAGGAACATCTTCTAAGAGCTAGTTTACTGGAGAGGAAATAGCGTTTTTATTTTTGTTCTTGTTTTTATCTTGTTTTGTTTTGTCTTGGCAGGATGGAAGGGAAAACTTCAAAAGGGAAGCCAGGATAAGAAAGCAGAGAGAAATTAAAACCAGCCTCATGACAGTGATGGTGAATGGAGAAAAATAACACACGATGGAAGAAGGAAGAGAAACCGTATTAAGAAGCCCAATGGCAACCTCTCTTATGGTGAGTCCTGGACATCTGAAGTCGCTGACACTTCGTGACATCATACAGATCTTCACAGGTACCAACAATTTGCATAGTAGTCCCCGATGGGTAGAGCAGAGAGGGCACAGGCTAGTCCCACGTGGCTGATTCTGAAGTTCACCGTGTTCCTTGGGTATGTTGCCAAAATATGTGGAAAGCCTTCTGAGAACCCAACGCCACTTCTGCACATCTGGGAAGGCAAGTTAGACTCCCTGAAACCACCAGTACAAACTCAAACCACGTCTTGAGAGGTGCTGTGGTAGAGCAGATGGTGCGCTGTATTATGCTTCAGAGGAGCTGAGTTCAAGCCTCAGGTCTGGCATTTACTTCAGTTGGAGTGACTTCAGTTGTCCATTACGCATCTCTACACCTCAGTTTCTTCATCTATTATAATAATCGTTAGCTTTGCGTCCTCCTTCACAAGTTTCCTACAAGATTTTTATGAACAATAAATGTGAAAGCACTTCATGAAACTACAGAGGTCTCCGCATTGTAAAGTATTACTAGTGATTTTGAAGTCCTGGTCAGAAAAATTAAAGACAGAAACTAGGAACAAAACGAAAAGACAACCTACAGAATGGGAGAAAATATTTGCAAACAATGTGACTGACAAGGGCTTAATTTCCAAAGTATACAAACAGCTCATACAGCTTAATATCAAAAAAGCAACCCAATCAAAAAATGGGCCTAAGACCTACATAGACATTTCTCCAAAGAACACATACAGATGGCCAATAGGCACATGAAAAGATGCTCAACGTCACTAATTAGTGGAGAAACTGATTTTTGACAAAGTCACAAAAGTACTTCAATGGAAGAAGGCTAGTCTTTTTAACAAATGATGCTGGAGCAGTTGGACACCCTTCAAGAAAAATATGAACTTTGACCTAATCATCTCCTATACAAAAATTAACTCAAAATGAATCATAGACGTCAATGTAAAATTATGAAATTTTTCGAAGAAACCGTAGGAGAAAATCTTTGGGACCAAGAGCTAGGTGAAGAGTTCTTATACTTAACACTAGAAGCATGGTCCATAGAAGGAAAAATTAACAAGTTGGCCTTAACCAAATTAAAAACCTTCACCCTGCAAAAGACCCTATTGAGATGGAGGACAAGTCACCACCTGGGAGAAAATATTTGCAAGCCACATAGCCAACACAGAAATAGAATCTAAAATTTATAAGGAATCCTCACAACTCCACAATAAAAAACAAACGCCACATTTCACCGAGGATACACAATTAAACTACTAAGCACATTTAACCATCAGAGACCTGCCCTTACCCTACTCTTCCCATGAATCTTAGCAAAACTCCCCAGCTCTTCAAAGGCCCTCCCCAGCCCCTACTTTTACCTCCGTTTCCCCCTCTCCCAACCCAAGCCTGCCTTCCCTGATTTGGTCCTCGTAAGTTCTCACTACATATTCTTAAATTGGCACTTCCATCTGCTCCATGCTATGGACCTGTTAGCAGATGGAGGGACCCTTAAATTAGGAAGCCTACCAAAGTGTGGGTCCTTGCCACTGGCTGTGAAAGAATTCGAGAAACGGAGGCAGAGGGATGAAATGAACAGCCACTTTATTTGCTCAGAAGGGAAAATGGAAGAAAAGCACTTGAGCAGAGAAAGGAAGTACTCAAGGAGGGAGCTGTCAGCCAAGATGGCCGGTAGAGACTGCTCCCATCTGGGTCAGGACATGTGGACTTTTATGGGAGGCTTCTGTCATCGCGTCCTCCTTCCGGGAGTGATGGAGCCAATTAGTCCTTGTACAGGCTTTGCTGGTGGTTGTCATGGCAATCGTCAACTGTCATGGCGCTGATGCTAATATATTACAATGAGGCTCAAGGTCCACTGGAAGTCAAATCCTCCACCTTCTTGGGCGTTGGTTCTAACCAGTTCTTGTTTCTTCTCCGGGCAGCTGCCTCCTGGGACTTAGATAAGAGTAATTGGTTTCTATTTGAGGGAGGGGCAGGGGTATGATCCTGGGGGCAACAGCCTTGGTAAGGAAAAGAAAATTTGCTTTCAATCTGAATGCCTGCAATCCGGTGGACTCAGCATCCCGCCCACCCTCCAAAAAAACCATCTCCAAACATTCTGTTCAGCCATGAAAGTTTTAAAAGGAAATGGGGGAGTAATCTCAGTTAATCATTGAGCTAGGTGGTCAGAGTCATGGCCATCCCCCAGTGCCTGGAGGCTTGTCCTAATCAACTGTCTGAGCCTGCTCTTCTGTGACTCAGGGAGGCCTGGGAGACGCCAGCTCCTCTATAAGCAAGAGGCAGGGGGTGGGGGTGCCCCCAAGGTGTTGCTTGGTATCAGATCTTATCTTGGTGTCAGGAGGAAGGCAACCCCGAGACAGTGTATCTCCACCAAGTCAAGCCAGCCACCGACAAGTGTGGCAGGGTGCTAAAGAGGGACTTTCAGGCACGAGGGAGATTGATGGACACAGCTGGGTGCAGGCAGAAGGATCTTTCCGGTGTGTTCTCATCACACCAGAGGCCACTGGGAACTTTCCTCCCCTTTCTTCTCAGATCAGCGGAAGCAAACTTGAGTTTTTTGACTCCCCAAGCAGTAAAAAGGCTTCACCTTTTAAATCAGTATCAAATGTACCACTTAATGGCCAGCCAAGTGACTTCTAGTTATTTTATGGCCAAATATGGCTGGTTAAGGGGTAGGCCAAGTTATCCACTGTGGGGAAGGGGAGGGGGAGGTGTGTGTGTATGACCCACAGGGACAGGTACACCCATGATTAAAACAGTGGAAGGCGGAGGCCTTCAGGATTCTTTGAAACTCCCAGGTGGAAACCAGGTCAGACATACATCCTGCATGGACCTTTCCTGCCCAGCCAGGATATCCTGTGTTTGTCAAAAGGACAGCACAGGGAAGCCCTGGCCATTGTCCTCTCTGAAATCTGCCAGTCGGCCCCTCCCCAGCCTGCGGCAGAGGCCCCAGGGCAGAGGAAGAATAACTCTGGAAACTGTGTTATCAGCATCCTCCACGGACTTCCTCACCTCCTCCCCAGCCTCGTTAGCCCCAAGCTCCTCAGCATCCTCCAACAGAAACCCGGGAAGCTGGGATGGGGTCAACGCCCTGAAGCCAGCCCTCTCTCTTTTGCCAAGACCTGCCTCTGTGCAGCCCTAAGTGGGCAGCCGAGGGCTGCAGCTGGAGTCCTGAGCCCGTGATGGAGCCCTGGCTGGGGCCTGAGGCTGCCGGCCTCCGCCTGGGCTGGCCGGCCCTGCTGTTGTGGGTCTCCAGCCTGAGCTATTCTGTCTCCTCGCCGGCTTCTCTCGCTCCTTCTCTGGTGCCCCGAGTCCGAATCAGCTACAATTTTGGAAGGACTTTCCTCGGTCTTGATAAATGTAATGCCTGCATCGGGACATCTATTTGCAAGAAGTTCTTTAAAGAAGAAATAAGGTCAGAATCTCAATCAGATAACTCTGAGGGGCACAGTTCTGTTCCCTTCACGTGACAACGTCCAGGAGTTTCTGGAAAACAAGGCAGGTTGTAATTTATGGGTGGGAGGCCATTGAATCAGATAGTGGTAATGGGTTAAAGTTGGGGTGTGGGGGGTGGTAAGGTGTGAAGCCAAATTCCAGCTCTAAATGCTAAATCCAACGTTTCCTTTTGAAATGGGAGCTTAACTGTTTCTTCTTTATGACTGGAGTAGCCTGGGATGATTAAGTTTATCAAGTTCATTTCTCATAGTGGGAGGGGAATCAAGCTTATAGAAAGCTGACTATGTGACAGGCATTTGAAAGCTATTTTGATTTTTCTCCCCACGACAATCCTGGGAGTTAGTGTTTTGCACCCATGATTCTGAGAGTGAACTGAGACACGGCAAGGTTCAATGACTGGCCCCAGGTCACCACTTAATCAGTGGCAGATCTGGGGTGCAAACCCATGCGGTTTGCTCCAAAGCTTCTGCACCAGGTTTCTGTTGTGAGATGTTGCCTTGATCAGAGGAAATCCTAAGTTGAGGAAATCTCCATGCACGTGGCTCTCACCAAAAAAAATGGTCCCACATTTTGGAACACATGGTCAATGAGCCTTTCCTACGGCCAAGACCCAGCACGTGCTGTAATGACATTGCTGTCACTCTGGTCACTGCCCTCCAGGGGTTCAGGGGTGGGGAACAGTGTGACAAATAATAATAATAAAGCCTGATCCAACGAAGGCCAGGAGCGAAGTGTAAAAGACCTCAGGGAGCTCCAGGGAGAGGACGTTAATTCCAAATGGGGACTGGGAAAAGGCTTCTCCCCGGGGAGGGGTTCTGAGCAAGGCCTTGAAGGATGAGCTGAAATGTAGGGGGAGGAGAGGGGCTTAAGGTAGAAGGATCAGCTTAAGCAAAGGCCCAGAGGTGTGGGAAGAGGTGGGGAGTACTTGGTGGCTGGAATATGGGGCACATGTGGAGGCGTGGCCAAAGGAGGAGGCTGGAAGCGGCAGATGGGGCAGGGGGCCTTGAATGCCGTACCAAGGAATTGGGATCTTAATCTGGGAGCCCGTGGTTCCCAGTGTTTTCCATAGTAAAGACCACTTATAGTAGGCCCCTTCTCCTATGCCCTCCCCCAAGGACCTGCCTCTGGCTTGTGAGATTTGGTGACCAACGAAAATTAATTTACAATAATTTTGTTTCCAATCTGTATTAACCAAAGACACATTTGACTTTTTAACTAAGTTACTAAACAGAAATAACAAATGGAAAAATACCAATAAAAATGCTGAACTTCTTTTGTGAGATGGTAGATAGTATATGAAGTTGATGTGAACTTTTCCCATGAGACTATTTCTTAAGGTATTTTGAATGTTGAAAAGTTGAAAGATCTCCAACTGGGGAGGCTCTATTGCAGGCAATGGTGAGGGTGTTAAGTAGGGTGGGGACAGAGATCTTACGGAAAGTCGGAAAGTCGTGTGAGAATGGCGTGGTGATGTTGGAAGGGGCGGCCAGACCAGGTCTCCTAGTCCAAGAGAAAGGTCTTTGGGAACAAAGCAGGGCAGGAAGGATGCAAGTGGGTTCAGCTAGAGCATCATTTTGTGGACCAACTCAATGGGAGAGGAAATAAAAATGGAGATGTTGAAAATGAACGCAAGATTGCCCACCTAAGAAACTGGGATGGAGAGGACCAAAAACGCACATGAAGTGGGACTGATTCCTTGGGGGAAGAAGGCAGTGAGAATACAGACATATTTTAAGATAGGAGGGAGGGAAATTAAGGGATTTGACTGAGAAAGAGCTCCGAGTTCACATCCTCCTCCAGATAAGTAAACACGCGTATTCGAATCTTACAGTTGACTTTTTACCACGTGGAAATCAATGAGGTTTTTCTTTCCAGGCAAATATTGGCCAAATGCAGGAAGCATTCCCCCAAATAGGTTTGTGTTCCAGTCGAGTTCAGGATATTACTTCAGCTCCCTCAGAACTGATTTTCCATGTGCGCCTGCCTGAAAGGGAAGTGTCAGATACCAGCAGGAAAAGACCAGGCGGGGCAGGTGGAGGTTTGGAGTGTTTTATGCTGAGAAGTCACATCCTCAGTGCAAGGAAGCAGAGAGAGGCAGTGAGTAGGTCTGGGAACGTGGATTTGTTTATAGTTCTATTGTCTACACTGTAAATACCATTGTCCTTATTTTAAAAGTGGTATCTCTTTATTTTCAAATTTTCAGGAAATATTGATTAAAGAAAACACAAAATAAAAATTCTTCACCTAAAGATCACTCCTTAGTTAACATGTTGGTGTATGATCCTTACCACCTTTTTTTCTAAGTGTTGATTAAAAATTTTTTCAACAAAAATATGATCATACTATGCATACTCCTTTGTAAACTTTTCTGTAACAATATATTGGGAAAACTTTTCCACAGTACCTTTTTTGTTGTTGTTGTTGTTTGGTTGGTTTATTGAGGAGATAATTAGGTTTATTTATTTTAATTTTTTAAATTTTTATTTGAACCCAAGACCTCGTGCATGCTAAGTATGCACTCTACCACTGAGCTACACCCTCCCCCTTCACATTAACTATTCTTTGCCACAGTTTGATTTTTAGTGGTTTCGTGGTATTCAATTATATCAATCGATCAGAATTTATTTAACTAATCCACTCCTGTGAGACAGCTAGATTTTTTTTCACTTTTCATTATTATAAACAGAGCCATGTTGAACATCCCCGTGGCTAGACTTTTATGCACATCAGTGACTAATTCCTATAAGAAATTCCTAAAAGTGAAATTTCCAGGGCAAAAAAATAATAGCAAATCTTTAGGATTGTGAGATATAGCCAAATGGAGACCTCTACCCATAGAACTTACTTTTTGCATACTCTGAAATGTTGAATATGACGACCATGTTTACTTTGTCTTCCTTCTCTGTATGTCTAATCTGAGCCCTTTTTTCAGGCTTATTGGCCATTTGTATTTCTTTGTCTCTAAGTTCACATCCTTTGCCTCGCTTTCCAGTTGTCTTGTTCTTGTTCATCTCCAAACATGTCTCCACTTTTGTAAATGATCATGATGAGACCTTAAGAAAAAAGCCCATCTGAAACTTTCAGATGTTAGACTGAAATGCCATAGCCAGGCAAGCATTAGCTGGTCCTCCTTAAGGATTGGCCAATGCTTGTTGTTCAGCAACAAACAGAGAGTTTGAGCTTCTCGGGGTGGTTGGGTAGACGGAAGACACGTGACTGGGAGATAGATGTCACCTTTCCTTCTTTCCCTATCTTTTCTTTGGTAAGAATGCTAAAGATGATTTGGATGCTTCTGGTACTCAACCAATGATCTTTGACCATTTGAATATTTTCAGCACCTTTTTTTCCCCATGCGTTCCATGTTGACTTTCAAATCCTCAATGAAAAAATTAAGGGAAGCTAGAAAAATGAGTCAACCTGATTGACAGATTCTTCCTCCTGAAAACATCCCTATATAGAAAATCCTAAAGGACCACTTAAACTGGTAAGATCTACCAGGATCTGATTGATCAGGACTTGTGATATGCAGGTAACAAGTAGGGGGAAAGGGTGGAGGATGGAGTACTTTATGGCAGTATTTCTGATCAGAATCACTCCAAAGGATTCCTGGGCTCTTACCAGGATGGATACCTTACTTTGCCTTCTTTACTGTATCCACTTGAACTTACAGCCCCACCGCCTACTCCCAAGATCTTAAAGAATGTTTAAACACATCTGAGTGGTGGAGGACACACAGGAAAAGAAGTAAACCATTAGGCTTGATTTTGCCTTCCCTTCTCCCTTGCCCTTGTCTGTCTCCTTCACAGAAGGTGATAGTAATTATAGCTTTAATTCACTTTCTCAAATCAATTCAGAGGTCTTGGGACCTTCGGGGTCCAGAGCTTAAGGCAAAAATATCCGTCTACACAGTCATCCAAACATGCACCCATCCATCCATCCACCTGTTCATCCAGGTATTCCTCCATGCATTTTTTCACCCAACCATCACTCTGTGCATCCCATCCATCCAGCCCTCCCTGTATCCCTCTACTCATTTATCCATTTACTCATTCAAATACCCATCCATCCAACTAAAATGTGTTGGGTACTAACTCATATAAAATGTCCTACACAGGGTAAGAGGGAACCTATCTCAGCCGCAGGGACGACAGAGTAAGAATCAGAAGAGATAATACCTGTCTGGGTTTTAATGAGTTGGGGAGGAATTATCCAGGCGAGAAAGAAGACAAAAATGTCTCAGACAAAGGGATCAGCATAGGACAAGGTGAGTGAAGGCTTGGAGACCCAAAACGATATGGCTTAGCCAAGGCTGGTCAGTGGTTTGGTGAGACCAAAGCAAGCTTGTAAGGGGAGCAGGAGGGGATGGGCCTAAGAAAAGCAGTGTGAACTGCTCTAAGAAGTATGAATTGTATCTGGAGAGTTTGGGGAAGATGCTGGAAGTTTTAAGGGTCGTGGGCAGAGCTGAGGGATGAGGGAGAGGGAAGAGAGGCATGAAATATTTAGGAAGGCATAGCTCCAAACTTAATGTTTGACTGGATGCAAGCATGCAAAGTAGACAAAAGAAGAGAGTATTTTATTTTTATTCCAACACTGTCACTCCACCCCCATCTCCATGTTGAGGGCTTTGGGGGGAAGGGATCACGTGACCTTCATGCTTCCTTCCACCTCTGGGAACCTATATTCTTGCTCGTGCATTTTTCCAACCAATAAGAAACTCAGCCGGCCTCACTTCAAACATGCCCATGATCTCAGTTCAGAAGGAGGAACAGAACTCCGTCTCTGTTTTGTGGTTTTCCAAATGCCAGGATATTCATATTTTGGTGACTAAAACCAGGGCCCATTTTCTCACTGACACTCAATCAAGGAGGTACTCAGAGTTGTAGGAATATTCATTTTTTCTCATTGAGCACCATAAATTTATTACTATTTGGAATGGGAGAGAAATGTGGCCTGTGAACCCGCTTCTTTGTCCTCAACTGGTCCTGATGGGACGCCTTGAGCCACCGCTGAACGTGCACCGAGCATCCCCTGAACGTGCACAGCTCACCTACCAAGTCAGTTCTGTCCTCTTGGTGGAGCCTCCTCGGGAGATGGGGACAAGAAAAGAAGGCAGGAAAAGGTGTAATGGGAGGGTTTTTTTCTTTTGTTCGGAGTTTTCCTTTATTCCTTTGGTCTTCTGGCTTTTTCCTTTCCCCTTCTTTTCTCCTCCACAGTCCAGCTCAGGCCTTGTCCCCGCATCATCCCCATAACAGGGCCCCCACCTCTTCCATCCGCCTGCAGCATGCCTCCGAGGCCAGAGCTCAGGCTTGCAGACAAGGTTTCAGTGACAGGGAAGGGGTTTTAAAAATAATAATAACAAGAGGGGAGGGTATAGCTCAGTGGTAGAGCGCGTGCTTGTTTCAGTCCCCAGTACCTCCATTAAAAAAATAAATAAGCATACTTAATTACCTCCTCCCACAAAAAATAAACTTAAAATTTTTTTTTTAAATGAAAAAAAAAAAAAAAAAAAAAGCCAAGTCTTTGGCAGTTTCCACCCATTCAGATCCTCAAAGGTTTTGCAAGGTTTTGCTGATCTGGGTTCAGGAGGAAAGTTTCCTTGCCAGCCTGGGGCCAAGACTCAGGCCTGCTGAGAGCAGAGGCCCTCCCAGCCCCCAGGCTGCCACCACTCCGGGGCTGGGGGCCTAGCCTTACAGAGGCTGCAGACAGCTGGGGTGGCCACCAGCAAGAAGCCCCTCTCAGGGGCCAGAACTCCTTTGCCAGCGTAGATTCCTCAAGCAGGACTGCGTTAACTAAATAAAGCAGTTGCAGAGTTTTGATTTTTTTACAGCTTTTTTTTCCCCAAAATGACTTGTAGTTGTGTGTGCAGCCCTTTGCCCTGATACGTGTGCTCTACAATAAAAACCAAATCTAATATATTTTGGGGGAAAAAAAGCATACCCTACAGGGCAGGAAGTCCCCCCCGTCCCACCCCCACCCACTGGGAAACAAAGATCCCTGAGATCGGGTCCTCTGTCACTATATTGTTTATGATTCTTCAGACAAGTCATCTTCAATGTTCTCATCCTGAAAAGACCCTGGAGCAAGGGACAGGGACAAAAGAATCCTTAAGGACCCTGCTAGCTATAACCCCTCATGATGTTACCAATATGTTCCCACAAGCTATTCATAAAATGGATGATAGAGGACTAAGTAGCAGCAAAATGGTGTAGGGTACAGCCTCTGGAGCCTTGAATGCCACTTCCTTCAGTTCCTGGCTGTGTGACATTGAGCAGATCGTTGAAGTTCTCTGTGCCTCGGTTTCCTCATCTGCGTGGTAATAATGGCACTGACCTCATTGGTTGGTTGAAATGTTTAACTGAATTGATGCACATGAAGTGTTTAGCAAAGTGGCTGCTAAAGTGATTCAGAAACGTGTATTGCTGTTATTTTTATCCAAGAAAGCCCCCTAGTTGTAAATCTGTTGCCGAGTCCAAATTCATTCAGCTTGCCTCACGACAGGCCAATAAATCGGGAGACGAGCTGTTGGCGCAAGGAGTAGCGACTTTATTCGGAAAGCCGGCAGACCGAGAGGATGGCAGACTGATGTCTTGGAGAACCATCCTGCTCTAGTCAGAATACAGGCTCCTTTTATACAAAAAACAAGGGAGGGGCTGTGGTTGGTTGTTGTAAACTTCTTGCTGCAGGCATTCTTTGTTCTTGCAGCCGTCCACGTGGGCAGGTCATGGTGTCCCTGTAAACCTCCAACAAAACAAAGGTTATTCTCTATTACAAATCCTTAGTCTCGGGCCCTGTGGCAGGGTGGTGGTGATGGGGAGGTTGAACCCCATGAACAAGAGCAGATGGAGGAAACAGACAGGCCCGCCTGGAGGCCCTAGGCCCTTCCTTATCCCCCTGGGGTGGGGGAGGATCATTTCCCATGGTTATCCTAAAAACTGCAGTAAAATTGCCTCCTTGCAAGTTTTCCGTGTTTGGTCTTTTTAAACAGATCTGTGGCCATGTCCTTGAACAGAATTCTTTGTGCCTCCTTCCACTGCGGTTTGAACGGTCCTGCATTGCAGAAGGTGCTTACTGACAGCTTCTGTGAGAGCCCTTTCTTTGAAAAGCTTACAGTCTCTTAGGGTAACTGTGTCATAGAAGCGAGGACAAGCGACCATCTAGGGCTTAGAAATAATCAAAATGCTCATTCTTATAAAACTCATTATTACCAGGTTGCCCAGTAATGCCCAATGATAAGAATTTAAAGATTCCTTTTTTTTTTCATTGAGGGGGAGGCAATTAGGTTTATTTTTAAATTTTTCATTTATTTATTTTAATGGAGGCACTGGGGATTGAAGCCAGGACCTTGTGCATGCTAAGCATGCACTCTACCACTGAGCTATACCCTCCCCCAAGAATTTAAAGAATCTTATTGAAACTAAATATACAATATATCTTATGAGCCTAATTTTCATTTGCACTCTAACCCTCAGTTATTAATAATAATACAGATAAACATTTTCTTAGTAATTTTTCATACATGAATCAGAAGATTCGGCATTCTTCCCTGATGGAAATATCAGTGCACAGCTGAAGGAAAGACTGGAGAAAAGGGTCAAGGTGGAGCTTAGAAAAATCATCAGATGCTAATAGGCAGTACCTTTCCCCTGGCCGGGCTATTGGGTGGAATTAAACATCCCCTGGATCCCAGATAGCTTTGAATTCGGTGACCCTTTGACAGCCACTGTTCCCTGAGACTTGGTTGGTACTGATCACTTAAATCTTTGGGCCGAAAGCAAAATTGATGGGGCTGTTTGGGGTCGGGTACGGAGAGGCAGAACTCTCCCCAGTGCAGGCCGATAAACATCTTCAAGAACCAGGGTTTTGGGGGGAGGGTATATAGCTCAGTGGCAGAGCCCATGTTTAGCATGCACGAGGTCCCGGGTTCAATCTCCAGTACCTCCATTAAAAATAAACAAACAAATAAACAAATAAATAACCCTCCCTCGCCCCCACCAAAAACAGAATTGTTACCTGAACCTTTATTAAAGAAAAAAAAAAAGAGCTGTGGTTTTAAGACCTCACAAGAAGAGTTTGGACCACCCCCATCTAAAGAGAAAAAAATGGATCAGACCAGATGTTGTCCCCCGTCTCCCCATCCCTGGGCTGTGCTGGCTCCGGCAGTGTGGCTGGGCCCTGCTGAGTCCCTGCTCCCTCTCTCTGGCTCCCAGGCTGATCCGCAAAGGGCTATTCTTCCAGGTTTGATGAGCGGCTGGACTCCCACCTCGGATTGCGTCCCGACGACTTGCCGTCTTACCCTGCCAACTACTCCGATGATTCCAAAACCTGGCGCCCTGTGGAGGTCTCGAGGCTGGTCAGCAAACACCAAAACGAGATCTCGGACCAGAGAATCTGTGACTCCGCAGCTGCCCCCAAGACCTGCAGCATCGAGCGCGTCCTGCGGAAAACAGGGAGGTTCCGGAAATGGCTGCAGGCCAAGCGCCTCACACCGGACCTGGTGCAGGTGAGTGTCCCGGCCGCCGGGGGCGGGGTGGGGGGGTGAGATCCACTCCTGGCTCCGGGCTCAGTCTGTCTGGGGAAAAGGAGTTGTAGCCTGTCTTCAGTGGGACAAAACGATGCCATGAAACAGAGTGGCTTGTGACAAGACGGGGACCAAACAGGTTTAGAGATAGGGACCCTTCCTACTGTCATTCTCCATTCTCTCTGATATGACTGTCGGCGACTCGTTGGGGAACAATTCCTAGCTGCCACCTCTGGTCTGAAGATCTAATGGATGATCCTCACCCGCCTTCCCCTTGCCCTCCCCCCTCCACAGGGCTTAGCTCACCTATGACATTCTGGGGGAGGGGGGAGCTTTGCCAACCCCTAAACTGTGCCCACTCTCATAAGCTCCCATATACCTCCTGTTTCACAATAGAGACCCCACTTTGAAAACCGGCTGCTTCTTTGATCTCCCACCATAAAGAAGAACCATTCAGTATCTCGTAATAACCTATAATGAAAAAGAATAGGAAAAAGAGAAAGAATCTGTATATGTACATATATGTATAACTGAATCACTTTGTTGTACACCTGAAACTAACACAACATTGTAAGTCAACTATACTTCAATTGAAAAAAAAAAGTAGAGCCAAACTTCAGTCATTGCAGAAGCAGACTCTGATAACATGGCTCCCTCTGCCCATTGGAGAGCTCCCACCCACTCCCACGAGTAGGCTGCCTTCAGAACTTCAGCGTTTTGCCAGTATCATCTGTCTTTCATCCAAACCATCATGTACCTCCACACATATCCAACTGGGCCCCTTGGGACAGAAGATGTCACCTCAGAGGATTGAGGAGCTGCTCACCTTCAGCGAAGATGAGAAAGGAGAGGATCACCTCAATCTCCCTGCCATGATGAGGCTGGAGGATTTGGCATCCCTCAGGGGCATGCCAAGGCCATTTCTTGAACTCCCTAGGCCACTCGCCCCTTCACATATGCACGTAAGGCCGCCCAGGTAACTTCTGAGCACTAACAGTGCTTCCCCTTGGCCTCTTCAAGATGAGTAATGGAGAACAAAGAAAAATCACTGGTCCCTAGATATCTCGACCATGTGGCTTTGCTCTAAGTTTGTGTGGAAACTGCTTTGAAATCAAGAGGAATCGAGCTGCCGGTGACATGGTCATCATCTGACATTGAGCTTTCCAGGGTGGTCCTTTTGCACTTTGCACTCTATGAATCTCACTGGCATGGAGCGGGGAGAAGATGAGCCAGGGGAAGTCAAGCTATTCCCAGGCTGGGGAGATGGTGGCAGGACCCAACTTAAGGGTCTCTGAGTTGGTATGGGAGATAGGAAGTGGAGGTTCCGGTGGGAGGAACCCTATGGGGGCTGCAAAACCCTGGGCAGAACCAGAGGACAGAGACAGATATCAAGGCCCGCACCGTGGTACACAGCCTAGGTGTAACGCCTTTACGCCTCTCTTCCTGCACCTGCAGACAGACGACCCTCCATGCACTGGCCTGAGTACCCAGCATCTGCCATTCTTAGGCTGCCCACAACTAGTCCTGAGGCATGAGAAGGAGCAATAAGAGACCTCCTCTGCTTTGCTTCAAACACGTGCTCAGGAATAAAGAGAAGTCTTCAGGAAGAGCAAAACAAGATATACACAAGGCACTGTTTCAGAACCCCTTGAAAATCCCATCACCTCTTCTTTCCCCCACTGTTATCAGGTCCCACCCTGGAGGGCACAGTTCTCCCAAGGCCCTGGCCCCAGACTCCCTCCACCTGGGACCTGGACCATGTACCAAAGGACAGAACTTCCTGGTGCACAAGATACACTTGAGATTTTACAGAAAGTGGCTAGACCAGCCTTGGGCTTTGAGCTAAGGAAAACTCCCCCTTTCCTTCATTTTCTAGACACTTCCATAATATAGTAGGGATTATCCCAGGGGGCCTAGAAAGTCCAAAGCAACCTGCCGGGTACATCTAGTGTCACCTACCTTGATGAATAGAGACATTGTGATAAAGGCAAAAGGTCCCCGGGACCTGGAAACCGTGGTTGAGTCCTGGCTCAGCCACTAAAAGCTGTGGCAGAACACAAAGGAGCAGTGATCCAGGAAGAGCAAAGAGCTTCTGGCTCCTGCTCACCCATGCAACAAGTTCCAATGCTGCACTCCATCCTAGGGACACAAAGAGGAATCAGGTGCAAGCTCCGCCCCCTCCAAGAGCACGTGGTCCAGTGATGAGTACGGACAAGAACACAAAGCACAGCGAAGTGTTGTAGTGGATGTTGTGACGACAGCCTATACAGGGACACAGGACAGACTATTGACTTGGGTCCTTCACTCACTGACCAGTTGACCTTGCATTTAAGTCTACGACTTCCCCACTCTGCCGTGACACCCTGTGTTGGGGGGAAGGCAGCTGGATAATCTCAAAGGGCCTCCCGGTTCTGACATCCTTTGACTTGGTATGACTCTGTTTCACTTATTTAAGGAATCCTAATTGAACGCCTGCTATCACCAGGCACTGTGCTGGGTGCCTTGATTTCCTGTTTCTCAAAAGGCAGGAAACAGTGCCTGCTTTATCTTGCTCCACTCATCCTAGTGGGTTTATCGATATGAAGATGCTTTAGAAAAAGTCCAGCACCAGGGAAATGCATGGCAGTGCTATTGTCATCAGCAGGTCCCCTTCTTCAGTTTGTTGCGCTAAAACTTGCTCTATGGATATGTCATCTTGCATTAACATACAGTGAAACAAGCTCTCCTTCTTTCTTTTTTTCTAACTTAAAAAAATTTTTTTAATTTATTTTTTATGGGGAGGTAATTAGGTTTATTTATTTTTTTAATTTATTTTTTTCAGCGGAGGTACTGGGGATTGAACCCAGGACCTCGTACATGCTAACCAGGCACTCTACCACTGAGCTATACCCTCCCTGCCAAGCTTTCCTTCTTTCTGGTAAAAAAAAAAAAAAAAAAAAAAAAAAGCATCCATTAACAGCACGCTGTTAAACACAGCCAAAGCCATAACCATTTTCTTTCTTTTCTCTTCTTTTTTTTTTTTTTTTTTTTGCAGGGTGTAGGGGGAGGCCTCTCATAGCCCATCTTTTCATCCCCACCAGAGATTTTTCCTTTCCTTCTAAAACCCAGAAAAATATCAGCAGTCATTTTATAAATTTTGGACAAACCCCTTCTTCTTCCATCCACCAAGCTCAAGGTCATTGCCGTCCCATTTTGGCAACATCTCCTCCCTCTCCTGTCCTCCTTTCCAGAGATCCTCTGTCCTTAGGATCCCAGAGCATGTGCAAGATGCTGTACACCTTTTCCCTCCCAGACCTCAGCCAGGCAGCACCCAAACTCCTGCTTGTTTCTTCTTAGCAAAACTCACCTATCAGTTTTGAATGGGTCCATCATCACCAAAGAGGGGGGGAGGGAAAAAAAAAACCTCACCTATTCAATCAAGAGAGATGAAAACAAAAATTTTTAACTTTTAATTTTAATTTTAAAAAAGAGAGCTGAAAACAGGTGTGCGAACAAAAACTTGGATGTGGGTGTTTATTGTGTTATTATTCACAATAGCCAAAAGGTAAAAACCCAGATGTCCATCAACGGATGAATGAATACACATAATATGTTATAGCCACACAATGGAATACTATTCAGCCATGAAAAGAAAGGATACATGCTACAGCATGGATGAACCTTGAAAACATCGTGCTAAGTGAAAGAAGCCAGATGCAAAAGGACAAATATTGTATGATTCCATTTATAGGAAATATTCAGCATAGGCAAATCCACAGAGACAAAGAGCAGATTAGTGGCTGCCAGGGGCTGAGGGGAGGGGAAAATTAGGAGTGACTGTTTAACGGATACAGGATATCTTTTGGGGATGATGAAAAATTCTGAAATTAGATAGTGGTGATAGTTGCCCAACCTCATGAGTGTACTAAAAACCACTGAATTTTACACCTTTAATGGTCAAGATGGTGAATTTTATGTGATGCAAATTTTAACTTAATTAAAAAAGGGAAAAATAAGCCATTAAAAGAAATGTCACCAATCCTGTGACTCCATTCCCGTAGAGCCCTGGGAGGGGATGAGCAGCTAATTTAATCATTTAATTCATGCCAAGATGTTAAAAGCTAATAGCATTTCACTGTTAGCCCTCCATGAAGCCATTTGTGTGTAAAGCCAATATTGTCATGCTCACACTAACCCATCCCATGACTGTCTCAGACTTTCCTAATACATCCCTGCATTATTCCCCCCGCTAAACCCAGATGTGGCCCCAGAATCCTTTTCAATAGCATTCCAAGCAAGCAGCCTCTGCCACGATCGCAACTAAGCTATAAGGCAAAATCGATTTCTGAGTGACTATTCATCCCAGATTTGGCCACATTTTTTTCTGATTACCCTATTTTTCTGATAACCTCTCAGACATGAAGTCCTCATTTCTAATTTGGAAATTATGATATTTCTCTATCAATATGGGAGTTTCAGGAACCCAGTGGAGAGAGATTGTAGGATGGACCGTACGGAGACTCGCCTCATCCTTCAACTCATAACAAATGGCCCAATGCCAACTCAGCCTACCAGCTGCGCCAGCCCCCCGGGGAATCCTCTCGGCTCGTGACTTAAGTGGGTTTTCTTTGATTTCCTCAAAAGCCATTTTCCAACAGGGATCTAGGCCAAGGCCCTCAAGTGTGAGTCTTTGAGCATGGATGTGATGATGTGTGTTTGGAGGAGGCAGAAGGGACCACAAAAAACTCACAGGTTGGCTCGGAGAACTGGCAAGGCAGAAGAGGGGAGAAACCATCAAAGAAATAAAAGAAAATCGAAGGCAGGAGGGATCTGACTTGTGCAGGGGCCTCACAACTTTGATTGGCAGTCCTTGGATGAAAAGCCTCCGTGATCGCCAGCAAAGGCTGAGCCAGCGAGTCTGGGGCCTGCCTCCTGCAAAGCCAAGTGCGGCTTTGTATTAAGAACCTGCTCTTGAGCCGCAAGTAAAGGGCTGCCGAGGAGACGGGACAGGACCAGGTATCAGCAAGAGGGTGGAACAGTGCAGTGTGTATTGCTTATGTGTGTGTGTGTATGTGTGTGTCCCCCTAATGCTAATAAAACCATGACTTTTCTCCTCTAAAAGCTGCATTGTTCTGATGGGAATATCCCACCAGCCTAAATTACTAGCCCACAAACACAGTCACGGCCAAGAACAGCACCCAGAGTTTATCACGATGTGCTTGTCCACAAAATCACAAAGAAGGTTTCCTCTGCCAAACGCAAAAAGGCCACCACCCTCAGCAGCACGTGGCTAATCAGAGGAAAACAGATATCCTCGGTCGAGTCCCCCTCCCACCCCCTCAACTGCCAGCCGCTACTGACGCGATATTGACGCGCTACTGACGTTGTTAATATCCAGACCCTGTTTCTTCCTCACGCGGGAACCAGCTGGATGGCCCTGAAGACTTTTGTCCCACTAGATGGTGGTAGAGAGTGTTCAGGCAGCTTTGTTTAAACGAGGATGGCTAGTAATTTTACTTCCTCGGGCTTGATTTTTTTTTTTTAACATAGATACAATAAAGAAAATAAGCAAATTAACCAAAATGCACGTTAAGCACTTTAATCAGAATACAGCTTTAGAGGTAACTGTGAAACAAATGAAATACACTTTTGTTTAAATTTAATTCAAAAATATGTAAGGGGTATTTGCAAGATATATGCTAGGCTCTAGGAGGGTATAAGGGTTTCGAGATAAGGTCCCTGCTCTTGGAGATGACACCCCAGTGAGGGAGACAGACCGTATTCAACTCATCCTGTGATACCAAGACAGGTTATGATAAAGTGTTTGAATGAAGATGGAAATTTTATATTGAAGTCACAGCTAGTTTTCAGACTATAAATATTTTAATCCTTCACAAACTACCAGGTCAAGGACCCTTCGAAAGAGTTGCATTTGTTTTAAAAATAATAACATGGTTATAACGATGCTGAAAGGAAAACAGCTGATTGGTAACTGTAACATTTTCACACTTATCTAACGCTGGAGTCAAAGAGGAAATGACTATTGGTGGAAAAGGAAATTTAAGCAACTAAAGGGGCCCTCACACAGGGCAATATTCCCAGGACATCAGTGCACATCCTTGGGCTGAAAGGTCTCTAGAAAATAGAGCCCCTTCAGAGGTACACTGTGACTGTGAGCTCATGAGACTTTGCTCCCCGAGACCCTTGACAAATAGTCACGGTGCATCTCTTTTGTTGCCATGCAAGTTTCAGGAGTCAACTGGAAAGAGGTTACGGCAGGAATGTGAACCACCCCCCTACCTCCAGTCCATTTCTCCTTCCAATCATAGAATTGTTGAGAGTTGAAACAACTAAGACTTTAAATTGTGGGATTTGTTTAGGATTAAAACCACAGAGACTTTGTCATCACTGGCATTTGTGACAAAGGGATTATTTGGAATGGGACAGTGACTGAATTATTCATCTCCCAATCTCCATTGTATCATAAACTCAAGGAAAAAGGAGTCATAGATCATCCAGACTGTCCTCTAAAATGACTCCTAAATTATTCTTGATGGATCTCATGAGTGAAAAGGAGATAGTGAAAGGTTTCCCCAGCCTTGACACAGGCAAGTTGGGAAAGAAAAAGGAGGCAAGAGATGACTGAGGGAAGGTATACATGAGATGAGTTTGCCAGTGGGTCCTCCAAATGAGTCTCAAATGCAGAACAGAGGCAGCCCCCAGCCAAAGCATCACTGAAGCCTGGCTAATCACCAAGACGGACCATCCAGAGCCAACTGTGTCTTCATGGGGCTCTAGCTTTCCCTGAACTTACATGTTAGCCAAGCAAGCCCCTTCTTAAATAAATCAAGCCATCCTTTGTTCTTTCTATGATTTTTTTCCTTGCTATTGCAATGCACTCGGGAACAAGTGGTTTTGCTAGAGCATGACCTGGCTCAGTGTCCTGGTGATTGGCGATGCCTCTATGTGTGTCCACATAATATGAAGTAAACAGAGGTTAAACTATATAGTATATAACATATTTATAAAGATATTCACTTGAAAAATTAACGATAGAAATAATTGATATATTGGTTACATTCTAAAAATTGTTTATCGGACCACAAAAACAGTCTATATATTTTAAAAAGTAGAAATATCAAAGACCATTTTCTCTGATTAAAAGGCAATAAAATCAGACATTAACAATAATTAAAAAAAAAGCAGAGGGGAGAAATCCCCAGAACCTACCAAACCAGGAATTTAAAAACATTATCTTTTGAACCACAGAGCAAATAACTGAAATTGTAATCATATCAAGAAAGTAACAATTATGAAAACTCTATCTGTCCACAACCTATGATTTACCTTTGCCAAATCGCTGCTCAGAGGAAAAGTGGAAGTCAATTCAGTGTTGTGTTAGGCAGCTATCAATACAAGTTTGGTCGTTAATGGGGAGGGATAATACAAAAAGATATCAAAATGTGGAATTGCATGTCAATTTGGTCCTAACATAAGACAGCAGACCACAGAGCAATGTATCAATCTGTTAAAGATCAAAAAAGGTTTCTACCCACTAAACCATACATATATCATAGATTCTTGGAGTTGACAGAATCTTGAAAGCTCACCAATTCAAACTCTCAAAATATTTGCATCCTTTGCCCTACAGAAAACTCACTGCCTTCAGAAACAGTCTATTCCTTCTTTGAACCAAATGGATCGTTAGGAAGTTCATCTCAGATCTGTCTTCTTGTAGCTTTCACTCATGTAAATTATCAAATCATTCCTCCTCCTTGGAGTTACATATGACATTTACCCCTTCCATATATTCATCTCCTAAAATTCTGACTTCCCAATCGAAATATTCCCAGTTCTCTTTCCTGTCTTGGTTATCCCCCTCACATTGATACATACTAAAAGTTATGTCAACTAAAACCCCTTCTACAGCGAGATTTTAGTTTTCAGGGACAGAACCATTTATTTATCCCATTAAATATGATCTTCTTAGATTAAATCCATCACAGCAGCCTGTCAACTTGAATGTGCTACTGATAGTTACTGTCAACCCAACTACACATCATGTTCAATTTTGATGAACACAACTTTTATCTAGGTTCTAGGCATTAATCAAAACATTAAACAGAACAGGGCCACCTGAAACTAACATTGTACATCAACTATACTTCAATAAAAAAATTAAAAAAAAAAAAAACAGGGCCAAAGAGAAAGCCTTCTTGCTCTGTGAGGATTAGTCCATTCATTGTTAGGTAAACTCAGTTAACCAACTAGTAATCATCTTAATTTTCTATGCAGTCAAAATCTTACTTCAACATGTCCTTTAAGAGTTATCACTAGAGTTACCATTGAATGCCTCACTAAAGTTATATAGTCCTTAAGTCGATTGCATGTCTGATAAAAAGTCAAATAACCAGCTCAAAGAAAAAAAGTTGTTAGTCTAGAATGATTTGGTTAAATGAATCCTCAGTAAGTACTTAAGAGCATCACGTTTTTTTCTAGAGAGGAAAATCATCCTATTAATACTGTGTCTTAGAGTATTTCCTATGATCCAGTAACTGGTAAAAAAAAAAATCTAACCTCTTGCTCCTCTGAATATCAGAAATGGATTTTCATGCCTTTTCTGTTCTCTGCTTTCACTGCCCAAGATTCAGAAGTATCGTTCACAAGGTCTCTGTGACTATTCCAGGTGGGGAAACTCATTCCGAACAATGAAGGCTTGCTTTCTGCAGTCTGATGTCCCATTCCTGTTCGCCACTTGTTTGCTCCACCCTTTTCAAAT
Source organism: Camelus dromedarius (assembly GCF_036321535.1). Taxonomy (NCBI): domain Eukaryota; kingdom Metazoa; phylum Chordata; class Mammalia; order Artiodactyla; family Camelidae; genus Camelus; species Camelus dromedarius. The sequence goes on from NC_087472.1 coordinate 79,860,158, forward strand.
CAAAGGTCCAATACCTGTCAAAGAACACAAGCAAACATTAAGAATGAAAACTGGTACCAAGGTCAACTTCAGAGGCAGTGGAAAATCTTAGTACTATTGAATTAGAAGTTAAAAATATTACTAGAAAGAAAACATTGGTCCCAGGTGGCTTAACAAGTGAATTCTACCAAACATTGAAGAAAAAGGTAATCCTTATTTTTATAGTACATACACTGGAAATATAACTCAGCGATGCATTTTAAGAAGCTTGCTGGATGCTGATTCCAAAATGAATAAAACCAATGTATGAAGGGTAGAATCAGAGGCCAATCTCTCACTCATTAACATCAATGCAAAATTCTCCCTTCAAATATTCCTATGACAAATTCAATAGTCTATATGAAGTGATTATGATTGAGTTTGGTTTAGCTCAGAAATGAGAGATTGATTTAACATTTGAAAAGTGAATAATGATTTATAATATTAATTTATAATATAATATAAGATTGAAGAAGAAAAGCTGGGGGGGGGGGAGGTTATAGCTCAAGTGGTAGAGTGCATGCTTAGCATGCGCAAGGTCCTGGGTTCCATCCCCGGTACCGCCATTAAAGTAAATAAATAAACAGACAAACTTAATTACCTCCTTACCCCCCAGATAATAATAAAATTAAATAATTAAAAAAGAAGAAAAGCCATAATGATTACCTCTTTTGATTCAGAAGTAAAAAGCATTCAATAATAATTCATAATTTAAAAATAGGAGACAGCAATAAAATTACAAAATAAAAAAAAAAAACTGAAGAAAAAAAAAGAATGAAAATTGGACCTTCATTCTGTTACCCACCAAAATTCTCCCCATGAGCCCTTTCAAAAGGCCTTTAGTGTCTTTGCACCCTATGCTTTGTAAAATACAGCATTTTTCAAACTTTTTAAATCAAAGTATAAATGGCATACTTAAATGCACCAATCTTTCTTGTACAGCTAGATAAATTTTTACATGTGTTCATTCACGTAACCACCATCCACATCAAGCTACTGAATATTTCCAGCCCCTCAGAAGGTTCTTTCATGTCCCCTCCCTAAAAAGACCCCTTCTAGGGTGACCAGCCATCTGAGTTTCTTGAGACTATCCTTACTTTGGCACTGGAAGTCCCACATCCTGGGAAATCCCTTAGTCCCAGGCAAACTGGGATCACCCTACCACTTCCCAATCAATGGTAACCACTATTCTGACCTAAATCACCATAAATCAATTTTACCTAGTTTTGACCTTTATTTAAATGGAATCACACAGTACATACTCAATGTGTTGCCATGCTATTTATCCATGTTGCAGCAAGAATCAGTAGTTTGTTTTTTCATTGCAGTAGAACATTCCTCTGTCTGATGATGTCACAATTTATCATTCCACCGTTGATGAACGTTTGGGTTGTATTTAATTTGGGCTATTGTAAATTAAGGCTGCTGTGAACATTTTTGTCTATGTCAGTTGGAGAGCGTTAAGTTTACAAAAGTGAAGCTTCTGGGCAGAGCATGTATATATGGACAGATTTAGTCAACATAGCCAAGCAGTTTTCCAAAGTGGTTGTACTGATTTCCTCCTGCTAACAATGGAAGGGAGAGTTCCATTGTTTCACATCTTCATCAACCCTTGATACTTTTAGTTTTTCATTCTAATCATCTTGGTGGGTGTCTAGCAATATCTCATGTGGTTTGAGTTTGTATCTTTCTCAGTACTTACAATATAAAGACCTTTTTCATATATTTATTGGTGGCTTTGACTTCATCTTATGTAAAGTCCGGGCATAAGTGAGTCATTTCTATTGGGCCGTCTGTCTTACTGACTTGTAAAAGTTATATTTATATTCTGGATATGAGTTTTTTGTTGGATATGTGTATTACAAATATCTTCTCCCAGTCCGTGGCTTGCCTTTTCATTGTCTTAGTGGTATCTTTTGATGAATTGAAATTCTTAATTTCAGTGAAGTCCAATTTATTAATTGTTTTATTTTCAATGATTATCCCATGGTTACAAAGGTAGCCCCCTGTTTACTTCTAGAAGCTTCCATGTATTATCTCTCATATATAGCTCACTGATCTTATGTTCTGCTGTACCCAGTTTGGTGTTAAATCCAGTCAATAAGTTCTTAATTTCAGATATTGCATTTTGTATTTCCAAATGTCTATTTAATTTCTTTATAGATTCCAATTCTCTGTCGAAATTCTCTCCCTTTCATTAATTTCGTCTGTCTTTTTCCTCTATTTTCTTAAAATCTCAATCATAGTTACTTTAAATTCTCTACTTGCTAACTCTAACACCTGGATTCTCTCTGATTCTACTTCTGTGTTTGTTGGTGGTTTTCTACTTTCTTGATTATCAATAGTTTTTCTTCTTCCCATTTTTGGGTAATTTTGGGTTGTTTCCTGGATTTTAAGGAGATAATACATTGTAGAGGTTCTCAGTAATGTTATCGTCTCCTAAAGATTGTTGAGTTTTGTTCTGGCAGCCAATTAAATTGCTCACCTAAACCCAGAGTTTCTCAGTCTCCTCACCGTTAACATTTGAGATGGATCATTATTTGCTGGGGGTATGGAGGTGAGGCTGTTCTGTGCATTGTAAGATGTTTAGCAACGTACCTAGCCCCTCCCCACTAGATGCCAGTAGCATCACAACCCCCAGTTGTGACAACCCAAACTGTATCCAGATGTTGTCAAACATCCCCTGAGGGAGCAAAATTGCCCCGTAGCTGAGAACCACTGCCTTAATCCTGTTGATGCTGGGTTTTGGGCTTCGTTAGTGAGGGTCTCCTGCAGTTATGCCCTGACTCCTAGGACGTGGTCCTTGCTGGTAGGACATGAGCCTTACTACTGGACTGTGGACTTCCTGAGGTCCCATCAAAAGCCCAGGATGCTAACTGAGCTGTCTAGCCCAAACTCCAGCCTCCATCTCGCCAGCACCATGTGGCTTCTAAAATCTCTGCTCAGTGATCTCGCCTTCTGGGGTGGTCCTCTGTAGGGCTCGAGAGTCCCACCCTGTTCCTGTGCCACTTGGGAGTTGGCCAAAGATCTGAGGGAAACTTTTACATATATTTTCGTTGCTTCTTCTCTGTGGCTTTTCCTTTACAGGACCCTGCCCTCCCAAATCCCAGCTACTCAGGCAGCCCCCAAATTCTGATCACTGTTTCCCTTACCTCGCAAGACCCTCCACGGCAGCTTGGAAAATGCCCTCAGAGGAAAAGATCCCACAAGTGTGGGACTCAGCTCGCGCGCATCCTTTCTCTCAAGGATCATTGCCCTCTGTTGGTCATGGTCCAATGCCCACAAACAAGTTGTTTTATGTATTGTGTCCAGGTTTTAGAGCTATTTACATCAGAAAGCTAAGCCTGATACCGGTTACTTTGTCCAGAACTAAAAATCTCAAACTAATCTACTCTCCAGGAGAGAAAAAAAAAATGGTACTATTGCATCCATATATCCAAATCCTAAGTATAGCTCTGAAAGCCGTCTTTCTTGCTTTTGAAAATCTCACCTTATTCTAAAAGTCTTTGGCATTTTGGATACTATTTCAAGGATTTCAAGGCTGAAGAAAGTGTGGGGAATACCTGTGGCTTTCAGCCCAGTACATATATGAAAGGAATCAAGCCTGGCATGGGAGCCAGGAGAATCTGAATTAATAACATACTTACAGCAGACCAGAAAAGCACTCTTTATAGAGTACATGGCATTGGTTTCCTCCCCTCCCTCCCTTCCTCTTTCTTCCTTCCTTCCTTCCTTCCTTCCTTTCTTTCTTTCTTTCTTTCTTTCTTTCTTTCTTTCTTTCTTTCTTTCTTTCTTTCTCTTTCTTTCTTTCTTTCTTCCTTTCCTTCTTTCTTTCTCTTTCTTTCTTCCTTCCTTCCTTCCTTCCTTTCTTTCTTTCTCTTTCTTTCTTTCTTTCTTCCTTTCCTTCTTTCTTTCTCTTTCTTTCTTCCTTTCTTCCTTCCTTCCTTCCTTCCTTCCTTCCTTCCTTCCTTCCTTCCTTCCTTTCTTTCTTTCTTTCTTTCTTTCTTTCTTTCTTTCTTTCTTTCTTTCTTTCTTTCTTTCTTTCTTTCTTTCTTTCTTTCTTTCTTTCTTTCTTTTCTGTTTTTGCCTCTCTGACCAGACAGGGAGGCGCTTGAGGGCAGGAACTGCATCTCATCCATCAATATCTTTCCTCACACACATCTGACGTGGAGTAGATGCTTTCTAATTGTTTGGGAAATGAAGGAGTGATCGAAGTCATGAACGAATAGGACATCATTCACCACTCACTAGTCATGGCTTCAGGGTGACTCTCGATCCAATCAGTGCTAACACCCCAGTCATCTCTAGAGGCCAAATTTCAGAGTCTCTGAAAGTCCTGTCTTTCCCCAAGAGAGCATCTTTACTGGCGTGACTCAGGTGTTAACAAGCCTGAAAATCCCATGGCTCCTACTCCTTGGAATATGAGTCTTGATACCAGAAAGGTCCACCTAATTTGGGTAAGGAGGGATGGTGACACATTTTTCCATTAGCCTCTCAAGGGCTTGATCTCTCCATAGTTATTTTGGAAGAGAGGTAACTGACGCATTTTGAGCCAGGGCAGGGGAGGAAGAAACAGATGGTGGCAGGGCTCTTCCTCAGGAGGACAAGGGGTGGTTAGTTCCTCCAGGGGCTTGCCTGGTAAGCTGACCCAAGCACTTCTGAGGACAGTGCCTCAAAGAGAAGATAAGACACCAAATGGAAAGGTGAAGGGCAAGGACCAAGTGCCCTTCAATCACTTTCTCTAGGTCAGCACTGCCTCCTACCAAGAGGCTTCTGGGAAGGTCAGTGGTTCAGGGTGAACCCCTGCATCCAGGGGCCCCCAAAATGGCACCGGCTGTGGTGGAGACTTTCTGCACACTGTCGCTTACTCAGATTCAGCAGGTGATCATTTATCTGTGGCACTTTCCAGTTCTGGGGACAAGACAGTAGGCAGCATGTATGCCATTGGTGGAAGAGGTCTCTAGACAATAAATGATTTGTTAATTAACCAATAAATATAACTGCCTTATAGCACCTTGAGATTGGTACCTTCTTTTCAACCTAAAACTATCATCCTTTCCTCAGGGTTCTGGGTCTAAAGAACTCTGTATGTGCAGCTACCTGCTTTTTGTAGGATCAGATGGCTGCAGTCATGGGGCTTACTTCGTTCTTGACATTCATTGTTCTTGGGTCCATCTGCTCTCTCCGTCCTCCTTGAAGTCCTACCCATTACCCAATGGTGAACAATCTATGGCCTCCCCTTTTTGTTGTCTGTTTCGCCTTAATGTCTCCAGCCCTCATACCTCAGGAAGCCATCAGATTGCCTGAGCACAGGGTGCAGGGGAGTGAGGGCAGTAAAGAGGGGGAGCTGGAAATAGGGGTTGGGATTGGAGACAGAAAGGAGGCTCAGCCGATCAGGAACCAACCAGACAGTGCATCACCATCACCAGCTCTGATCCGAGCTCTGTCCGATGGAGTGCTCCTCACCCGCCACCCCAACCCAGAGCTGCCTATCCAAGCCTGCTCCTCTAGTCAGGCTTTTCCCGGGACAGTAAGCCTCCATGCCCCAAATATACACTTACGGTGGTCAGAGCCCAGTGAAAGACGTTTCAAAGAAGAGAAAAGTCACCAAGAGAAAAGTAAAGAAGCCAAAGGGCTTGTGGTGGCTTTGTAATGTGGCAAAGTGGCCAGGCTGAACTACATTTCCCAGAATTCCCTTCCCTTATGTTTCCGGTTACAGCAAGCCATAGAGAGATTCTACTGAGGGTTTGGAAGGGCAGAAGGGCAACAGTGGCCATTTTGTGGTTGACACACAGTGTGGCCTGTGTGCTCTGGCTCCCCTTGGGGGTGAGGCTGCAGCCAGGCCTGCAACTCAGCCTCTCCCTTGGCTCCTCCTTCAGTTTCTCTGACTCCCGGGCTAGGTTTAGCACCACGCCCAAGGGCCCCGGTTTCTGCAGGTCTCCACACCATCAAGTTCAGGGGCAGTAAGAACTGGCATGGATTTCAGTCCATCCTCATGAGCTCCATCTTGTGCTTGTGGGTTCAACCTTGTCCTTAATCTCCCCCGATTTTGCATCTGTCTTCCCTTCCCAACTGCCTGCCTATGGACTTCAAGCTGTAGCATCATCTGGGAGAACAACAGCCTTACAGAGACGACTCAACCTGCTTGTATAAGTGTATAAGCTCAAATCCTGCTTTTAAAAAAAATCTAGTGAGTCTGCTTCTCTGATTGAATCCTGACTGATCCAGATGGTACAACCTCAACAGAAGGGGAGGGGATAAAAAGAAGCCTGGAAGCCCTTCCCTCAGGCAGACTCAAGGCTGGTTTGAAGGTTTTCCTGACAATCGGAATTCTGTCTTGGCTTCCTGGACCACAGGACCTTTGCACAGCAAAAGCCACTGAGCTTCTACGGAAGTTTCTGCAAGTTTGCGTGCACAAATGAGTTGTCAGAAGCACTTGGCTTCCTGTCTTTTGATTTAAAAAGAAAGAAAGAGAGAGAAGGAAAAAAACAGCAGCCTATAAAATGAAATGGCCCAGTGGAGAATTATGACCAGCTTTGGTATACCTGAATCAAAATGACAGACCATGAAATAATGCGTTTTACTCTGTGTCAGCTGCCCTGCCTGTCCCAACTATCAGCTGAATTGCCTGCCACGATGATTATTTCATCCGCCACAGTGAAAATCTTGGAGCAGCCCACAAATGCTTCTGTGGCAAAGCCTCTAGGGTCCTGGAATGGAGGAGGATAGAGGACAAGGTGGGAAGACAGAAACAGACTCCAATAGAAGGAGGAAGCTAGTCCACACTTCCACCAGCAGGGTCATCCAAGATGCGCACTGCACCATGGAAGAAGGGGCCATGATCACCACCAAGTAAGGCTTCAGCTGCCAAAGCTTTGACATTAGGGGCACGGGTATTCAAGGGGAGGTAGCCCTGACCAGGGCAGATTTTCCAGAGAACAAAAGAGCGTGCTGAGCAAAGCCACGAAAGTGAGAATAAGATGCAGTTGTGGGAAGTAGCAAGTGTCATGACCCCTGATCACAGTATGTGTCGAGAGCAGTGGGTAAATGTTGCAATGGTAGGACTGGGCGGGGGGGGGGGGACTAAACTTTATTCTATAAGGCAGTGGTTCTCACACTTGAGCGGGCATCAGAATCCCCTAGAGGGCTGGCTAACACTCGCATTGCTGGGTCCCAGCCCCAGCGCTTCTGATTCAGCAGGTCTGGGGCAGGCTCTGAGAATTTGCGTTTCTAAAGAAAAGTGATTTAAAGACCATGGATCTTTCCACAAACGGGACCTAGAAGTGGTATGCAGGGGGGAATGGGCAAAGGAGTGAGGTCAGGGAGGCAAAAGTAAGGCAGGACCCCCCGCCAAAACACAGCTGCTGGAGAAGAAAGCAGGGGGGAGAGGCACATCCAAGACGTGTGACATCCGCCATATTGTGTCCCCACCGATGCTCAGGGTTCCTGGAGAAATGAGGACACACAGGATCCAGGTCCTGTATTTGAGACCAGACCACCTGGCAGGATAGAGACAGAAAGGAGGCTGAGGTTCAATGCAAGAAAGCAGAGCTCAGACAGGCCTGAGGTCAAATCCTGGCTCCACCACCCAGTAAGGTTCCTCAGTGGAAGACAACTCATAGTCAGAAGCCTGTCGGGTGGGCTGATCCGAGAGGGAAGTCAGCCAAGTGATCCTCAGTGGCCTGGCCACCTCCCTACGGGCTGCACTGCTGGAGGCCATGGGCCGGGCACCCTCTTCCCCAGACCCCGAGGTCAACTCCTGACTCTCAGGATTTCCCATCTGAGTGCCCAGTCTTAGCAATCTCTTATGTCTACTTGGCTACTCCAAATAGGGGACAAGATGATAACACTCACCCCCCAACCCTTTTCTCTGACGTTACTTCCAGAGTTCCCCGAATAGGGTTTCCTGGGGTTCCCAAATATTTTTTTTCCAAATTTAAAGGCAATCCTGGGTCAGCCATAGTCACAGTGTGAATGAAGTTCATTTGTTTGACCCTCCAAAGGCAACCTTGTTTCCTACTCAGAGATCCAATTTATTGTGAAATTTGGGGAGGGGTCAGATTATCATTGACCCCATTGAGCCTTGGAATTGACAACAGTACCGTGCGTTTACAAAGCACTCCACAGTCAGTAAAGCACAGTGAGACGTTTACCATGCATTCAGGAAAACTGTAGCAGGTGTCTATGGCATCCAGACACCCAGCTAGAGCCGGTCAATGGAGTGATGTCCCTGGTGTAAGCCAGGCATCTACCATCATGCCTGCATGAAAGATGAGGAAAGAGCCTCAGAAAGGGAAAGGGACTTGCCTAAAGGCACACCCCGGGGCCAGCTAAGCTCAGAGGGATCGCAAGCTGGGGGAGAGGTGACTGAGGTCACAAATGGACACAAGTTGAGGCACATTAGCAGTCACAGTGATGACAGCACAACTTGACACGGGGAATCAAAGATGAGAGAGATCGGTCATTAAGATAAGGAAGTAAAAAACAGCTCCAGAGATTCTAACCTGGAAGACTGGGAGAATAGTAGGGTCACTTACAGAAGTGGGACACGTGGGAAAGGTGCTGTCTTTGGGACAAATAATAGCACATACTCACAGAGCCCTCCCTGTGCACCAGACACTTTTCCCGCAGATTTCACCCTCGCCCCATGCCCTGATGAGATGGGTACCATAAGTAGTAGGGTAACCATACATTCAGATTTGCCTGAGACAGTCCCAGCATATGCCAGCTGTCCTGATTTAATTATTAATATCATCCCTTTCACGCTCAAAAATATCCAGGTTCAGAACGTAAGTCATATAGTCCCCTTAATTACTATCCTTCAGTTACACAGGAGGAACCCGAGGTACAGATTAATTAAAGGGCTTGCCCCAGGTCATGCCGTTGTTAAGTGACAGAGCTGGGATTTGAACCCAAGCAGCTTGCTTCTACATGACAGGCTTGTAACTACATTGCAGTGCCTCTCAAAGGTAGTATTGAATCCAGTTTTTCACCTTTGCAGTTGGAGGTGAAGGATGCCCACCCCTCCAGGCAAACACCCCCTCCCTAGGCCGATGGATTCCAAGATGGAAGAGGGGGAAGCAGGCAGTGGACAGATATGGGGAAGAGCCACCAGGAGGCAGGACAAACGATAAAGCCATATGACTCCACCCGTTCAGGGGGGGAATCTTCATTACTCCCGTCCTGGAACCCTCTCCATCAATTTAAACAGAACTTCTCAAACATTCCATCAGGGCTCAACCCAGAAACTCTGCAGAGTATCAAGAATGCAGAATTTGCACATACTAACCACTATATATAAAATAGATAAACAACAAAGTCCTACTGTAGAGCACAGGGAACTCTATCCAATATCTTGTAATGGCCTATAATGAAAAAGAATATGAAAAGGAATACATATATACATAAATGAATCGCTATGCTGTACACCTAAAATTAACACAACATTGTAATCAACTATACTTGAATTAAAAAAAATCTAAACAAACGGAAGCCATGCCCAAAGAAAAGATGGCAACCAGAGTTAGAGGCTCTATTTTACATGGATACAGGAGTTCTGTCAGAGACAGGCCTTCCAGGGCAAGGAAAGCATTTTACATCCCTCTCCCCACCCAACCAAGTTTATTTAGTTTGGGATCTAATGTTATTTTAACAGCCATTCATCCCTCCTGGGCATGTTACATCCACTCTCAGATGGTCCAAGGCCAACTCCAAATTTTAGACCCACTCTTGGTTGACTTCCTGTCCCTGTTTCTACCCTTTGTGACTAAATTTCCATTCATGACTGAATTGATCAGATGAGGCAAACAGTAGCAGCGAGAAACTTCCTAATGGGGGAAGGGGCCTATCATAAATCTACCATATCTTATGGATTCCAAAGCAAAATTGAAATAATTTGGGGACCATCTATTGTCCAAATTTCCCTCCCTTCTCCAGTACCATTAACACCCGCTGGGATGATCTGCGTCATAAAGTAACATGAACTAAGAGTTATGAGAACATTCTTAGATGTCTAAACTTTTAAAAGCATCCAAATGGTTTCTCCAAAGTTATCGCTGTGGTGGCCGGCACTTGTAGAATGAAAAGTTAACAAACCAAGAAACCTCACTTTGAGTCTATGTTTCAGATAAAAAAAAAAAAAAGATTGGAAAGAATTTTAATAAAAGAGCAGGGGGAAAAATCCATCTACTGAAGTAGAAAAAGAACTGTGAGCTGTTTCTCTTAATAACATAAACCAAACAGGGCTTTTCATGATTTTGAATACGATGCAGCTTGAAGGAAAAATGTTGAGTAATTTGGGGCTTAATTATCTACAACTAATACAGTTATTGACTCGTCATTGTTCTAAGTATGACACATTGATTAACTATGAGACGCAATTAACCTAAAGCCTGCTTCACAAGCATATTTAACAACTAAATCACGTGAAAAGTGTTGAGGTGTGCAACACTTTTTTTTTCCTGGTATCACTACATGCGTTCACCAAGAGGACAGAGGTTCCATGCACCAAGAGAAAACGGCCATCCTGGACATGTTCACTGTGAGATAGTCAAACACTATGGAATTGTAGCAGGGGAGGGTATGGCTCAGTGGTAGAGCTCATGCTTAGCATGCTCTAGGTCCTGGGTTCAATCCCGGACACTGCCTCTAAAAATAAATAAGTAAATAAACCTAATTACCTCCCCCCCCCAAAAAAAACAAACACTATGAAATTGTACAATGTAAAAGAGAGAAAAAAAAAAAAAGCTTATGTCGCTGCCCCTACAGGCCACCATTGTTACATGTGGAGATGTATGAACACACACATAGTGACAACAGAGGAAAAAAAAAAAAAATCAGAAGTCAGTTTTTCCAGAAAGAAGGGTGCCCTGGCCAGCTCAATTTGGAAGGCCAAGGGAAATCAACAAATGAGTTTTTACTTTTAGTGAATCAGATGCTCTTCTAGAACGCAGGGAGAAGAGAAAGGTCTAGCGCTGACAAACCTGGGAGTTCCCTTTCTGGTTGCACATCTCGCCACTTTTCCCGTGATTTAGTGATGAGGCCCCCCTGCTGCCATCTTCCGCTTCCGATGGGACCCTCCAACTGGGCAGATCTCACCCATGGCGTGGAACCTGAGAAGGCCTAGGGCAATTCTGGCAAGATTATTGAAGATCCACATAACTTTGAAGTTGTGGTCTGCTCTGAGGAGACCTCCTTCCTCCTCTCGTGGACTCTCTCATCTCTAGCTTCTAGGGAGGAAAAACCAGCATAGCTCTTTTACTTTTTAAGTAACTTCAGAGTTACAAAATCATTTGTCCAGACAATGTAACTTTCATGCTTCCCTTCTGGTAAGGACCCTTTAAATGAGGACACTGCTGATAGCTGGTGCTGTTTTTTGAGCAAACACATTGGAGGATGTGGATAAAAGCCAACCGAAGGTCACTGAGGAAGTTACGTCTTGTGTACTCAGATTTTACTAGAGGCTTCAAAAGCGAAAGCAAGTCTAGATTTCCATCTCAGTTGCTGTGGTTTCCTCAAAGAACAAGTGCTTCTCCCCTGACGCCAGTGTATATATATGTGTATTACGTATATGTAATGCATATATTATATTTTATATATTATATAAATATATACCACTAATGTATTAAGCAATATTAATAAATATATTATTAATTTAGTATAATATAATTAATAAAATACAAAAATATAAAATAATTGCATGTAAATAATATATAATTATATATAACATATAATATGTTATATTTTATGTACATGTGTATCTATAAACAGATTTATTTCAAAGAATTGGTTTCTGAGATTGTGGGGACTGGCAAGTTCAAAATCCACAGGACAGGCCAGCAGGCTGGAGACCCTTGTGCAGGACCTGACGTTACAGTCCACAAGTGGAATTTCTTCCTCCTCAAGGAAACCTTAGTTTTGCTCCTAAAGCCTTTCAACTTCTTGGATCAGGCCCATCCATGTCATCAAAAATAATCTCCTTCACTTAAAGTCAACTGACTGGCTGGTAACCACCTCTACAAGATATGTTCACAGCAACACCTAGGTTAGTGTTTGATTGAATAGCTGGGCACCATAGCCTGGCCGGGTTGACACAGAAAACTGACCAGCGCAATGACAAACCTGTTAAATTTCATTGACTGTTTTACCAGCTGTTAGGAACTGTGGAGAAGCGTGACAATCACTCTTGGGTACCACCCTGTGCAGAAGCCCCCTGTTAAGTGATAGTGCAACAGAGCAAAAGCCCAGTCACTGGGACCACACCAGGAAGACCTTGCCCGGCTGGCTGGTTCCCTAGGGATGGCATCAGACAGGGAACACAAAGATGAGGAAACCGGCCATGGGAGGGGGAGGGGCAACAGAAGACCAGGGTTTGGTTTTCCTTTTGCCTTTCACTGGAAGGTGGTGAGTTAGCCGGGTCCAACACGAGCGCTCAGCACCCTCTCCCCCTCCCGGGGTCTCTCCCACCCCCCTGCAGGGTCTGTCCAGCCCTTTCTTGCGCTGCCCATCGCAGCGCCTCCTGGACCGTGTGGTCCGGCGCTATGCCGAGGTGGCCGACGCCGGCAGCATCTTTATGGACCACTTCACAGACCGCGACAAGCTGCGTCTGCTCTACACGCTCTCTGTCAACGCGCATCCCATCCTCCTACAGGTACGTAGCGATCTTCGGAAAGCCCGTCCAGGGAGGGGGTTCACGTCGGACTCCGAGGAGGCGGGCCCTGGACTGAGCCGTCTCTCCTTTCACTGTACACCTTGGGGCCACCAGCCCACGTTAGTACCTTTGTGGCATTCAGTAAATACGTGTTGGCTTCCGCAGTGAGAGAAGGCTGTGGTTGCTGTAGAGGAAAGAAGAGTCGGAGCTGGGGAGCCGGGTCGGCAGAGAATGGCCACTTTTGCTGCCAGAGGCAGCCCTGCCCCAAAGGGCTTTGACCTGTGTGCCTCAAAGATCAGTAAGATTTGAGCAAGCTCAGGAGGTGAGGAAATAACCAAAGAATGGCCCACCAGGAGATGTGCTCTGCAGCTATGCTTGGAAAGAAGAAAAAAATGGAAGTAACCTAAAAGTCCATCAATAAGGTAACGGGTCAAATCAGCAAGGATGCACTGAAACTTGAGGATACACTAGTCAGCAAGACAGGCATAGTGGCCCCTGCCTTCACGCACCTTTCCATCAGTCAGTAGAGACAGCCGCTTAATAAGTCGGCCAGCATCCATAGAACACCCGGAGTCTAATCACACTGGTTTCCCCAGGTCCCAATATTCAGGACACTTCAGGACACTATATAATGGGCACAAAGGAAACTGGGAAGCGGGAGGGAGGAGCAGAAAAAGGAGGAGGGAGGAAGAGAAAGGAGAGGAGGAGAAGGAGGAGGAAGATGAATAAGAGGAAGAGAGAGAGGAGAGAAAGGGGAAAGAGGAAAACAGAAGGAAGAGAAGAGGGAGAAGGTGCAAGTAGAAGAAGGGGAAGAAACCATATGATGGCACTTAATAATTATTATTAACTATATTATATTATAATTATTTATAATATAGTAATGATTATACTTTATATTATAATTATTTATATGTATTATAATGATTTATAATGTATTATAGTACTATAATGATTTATAATGTATTATAATTATTTATAATATATTATTATATTTTTTAATTTATGATATATTAATTGTATAACAAGTCATTTACTGAGCACCTGCTATGTGCCAGGCATTGTGTTAAGTGTTTTACATCATGATCTCATTTAATGCTTACAACAACTCGACAACCTCAGAGGAATATTATTATTGTCCCCTTTTCCAGATGAGGTAAGTGGCGCTCAGAGATGTGAAGTGACTTGGCCACAGTCCCTTAACCAGTTATCAGCGATGGAACCTAAACCCAGAGCTGTCTGACTTCAAGGTCCACATGCTCTTTCTGCTAAGACTTGCCCAGTAATGCGGGCATTTTAAATCCTAGAAAAGGAATCGCTGGTTATCCTGCACCCTCAGAGGTCTTCTTCTCCCACTGTCCTAGCCTTGGTGGCCAAGGCAGGTGACCTGGCTACTTCTAGCCCTGGCTCCTGAGAGGCTTGGGTTGGGACCCTCCATCCACCCTAAACTCTGCCCAAAAAGGGCATGGCGTGCATCTGCCACCAGCCCAGGGAGGACTCGTGGCTGCATTTAGACGTCACCAGGGGGCCCGGGGGCCTCCCTGCACGGCACACAGTGGGAGCAGTCCCAGTGGGCGGGGGAAGCAAGAAAGCTTCTTCCCAACATGGCAAGTGGGCTAAAACGGCACAAAGCCAGAGAACAATTATCAGAAAGGGGGATGACTTCGTTTTTTTAAGAAGGAAAATAAGAAAAAAAAAGTGCCAAGTATTTATAATTTCTGTCATTTCTCCCATAGTTTAAAGAAGTGCCATTCTCGGTACAGCTGCCTCGCTATTTGACTATTTTAGTCAAAAAACAAACAAACAAACAAACAAAAACCACCAGCCAGGACTCCCTCTTCTCTTTTTCGTCTCACAAATCCACACTTTTGGAGCTCTTACAAGGAGACAGGAGACTGGCTGGGGCTGTGTGCTTCCCTAGACCCGTGTTAGGCTGTTGGAACATTCCAGTCCGTGGGGGAGCACCTGTGAGTACGTAGTTAGCCCGGCCAGGCAGATCCATCCCGGGCCAGTGCAGTGGTCCCCGAAACTTCAGTCCCCCAAGGGCCACCATCATGATTTTTGCCTTCTCCCAGAACCTAATGCCTGCACTCTTATTTTTGAAAATCTTTTTCTTTAAATCAGCACCGAGTGGGGAGGGTATAGCTCAGTGGTAGAGCACGTGCTTAGCATGCACAAGGTCCTGGGTTCTGTCCCCAGTACCTCCATTAAAAAGTAAATAAGTAAATAAACCTCATTACCTCTCCCGCCCTACAAAAAAGAGAAAATCATATAGTTATATAAATCAATCAATCAATCAGCCTGAAGTTGACCTTCTTTTTTTTTTTTTGCCCCCATAACCTCTTCCTAAGCAGTGATATTTGCAAAATCTGAAATGCCGGTCTTATCTTTTTCAACCTATGCAACTCTTAAAATAAACACATTCCCCGAATCCTGAATACTTTCCAAAGTCACGGCAAATGCAACATCGGCATTCTCTTACCTGGCTTGGGGCAACTCTGTTGAAATGTGACCCGCTATATGGAAAGAAGAGCTTCCTTTTCCGAATCCCTCCATCAGCAATGGGATGAACAAGTTGTGGTTGGCTGGCGGGGCAGGAGAGGACGCGGGGAGCAGAGTGCTGCTGCATTCCAAGAGGTTTGAACAAGGCTAAAGGATGCTTTGCTGATGTGTCTTGAGACGGAGGGTACCTGTGTAAGGCTGATCTTTCTGTCCGCTCGTGGTGAGAGGCAGAGAGAGAGAGAGGGTGGGGAGGGGGCCGTCTTCAGTTTTTTTCTCTCTGATCTTCTACTGCCTCCTCCTCTCGGCTTGGCAGATCTTCCCAGGCGCTGAGGGATGGCCGCTGCCCAAGTACGTGGGCTCCTGTGGCCGGTTACTGGTCAGCACCAGCACCAGTCCGCTGCAGGAATTCTATGGTGCGCCCCCAGACCAGGCGGCCGACCTGGCTTACCAGCTCCTGGGTGTCCTGGAGTCTCTGAGGAGCAACGATTTGAACTACTTCTTCTACTTCACCCGCGTTGATGCGGCCATGTTTGGTATCTTCAACAACGGACATCTGTTCATCCGGGATGCCAGTGCACTGGGCGTCATCGACAGGCAGGAAGGTACCCAGCATGGATTCTGGATAAGCAGCTGCCAGAAGGGAACAGGAGCCGGGGAGGGGTGACAAGGGGGTGGCCCCACTGGGCCTCGCCAGTCTCCACGTGTCACAGTGAGAGCAGCTCAAGTTTAAGGAGGAGGGGCGTCCCTCTCCCTCTTTTGAGTCTCTGCTCCAGCTCCAAAGGGGAACCGGACTTGATCTTGTCCATAGGGTAGGGGGAGATGTGCATCATGGTGGCCCCAACTGCACCCTCCAAGGGCACTGCTGTTGTCCAGTTGGGTCTGGGTGGCGTGGGGTCCTGCCCTGCCCTCCTCACACATGTACATCCCCAGATCCGTCTCCCCCTTCCCAGCCTTTCTCATCAGATGCTTTTAGACTTTATCTGAACTATCTGGCTGTTTCCCTGGTATATTTCACAACCCATTTTGACATCTTTGCTTTTTATAAAGGTTTCAAATTGAAAAGCATGGCACCGAATGAAGTGTATGAATGAATCGTGTTGCTCGTGATGTGCACAGATGCATCCAGGGTCCTAGAACCCTTCAAACATCCCAGTCTCTAATGGTGACCAGATTTTTCTTAGCCTGAGAATGGGACAGAGGATTTTCACCTCCAATTTCTGATTTTGCTTACATGAGAAGGCCTCCAAAGACAGACCAATTAAACCACACTTACTCATGATCTGATTTGCCTTTACTAAGAAGGCTCAAATTAGAAGGAATGAGGTTGATTCCAGAATATCTGGGATATGTGAACCATTGAATATCAGTTGAATGCATATTCTGGATTCCCTGTTCTTTCTCTGGACTTTGTATTTAACAAGGGCAAATGCAACTGGTCCTAGGAATTTCCTGAGTTCCCTAATTCAGTAATAATCACACTATGCGTGTGAGCCCTACAATTAGAAGCCCAATTTCTGGGAGGGATAAGTGTGTTTTCCGTGCCGGGCCTCATCTTATTGTAGCATCGAGAGCTCCCCAAAGGCTCTCAACAGGGGGCCATTGTGTTCCTGAGCCCTGCATCTCCTGCTGACAGGAGATGCTAAGAGACTAAACCACTTTGCCCAGTAATTCTCATTAGCAGCACCCCACCCCCCTCCCAAGGAGAACAGGTGGTAGGGTGTGTAAGAGCATCCATCTCTCTTCTAGGCAGCCAAGCAGCCACCAGGGCAGAAGAGAATAAAGACATCTTCAGCTGCCTGGTCTCCGGCTGCCAGGTGGAGCTGCCCTCCTGCGACACCGTCCCTGAGAAGCAGAGCCTGGTGCTGGTGTGCGAGCAGGTGCTGCCTCGGCTTCTCCAGGCCAAGTTCCCGTCCCCGGTGCAGGAGGAGATCGACGCTGCGCTCGCTCGGTGTGGGGAGGGCGCCCGCCCTGACTCGGAGGTCCTCGGGGCTGCCAGGCAGCTGAAGGACATCCTGAGGCCCCTGAGAACCTGTGACCCCAGGTTCGCCTACCGCTACCCAGACTGCAAGTATGATGACAAGTTCTGAGGGGCTGGAGCCCTGCTGGCTTCTGGGGACCACGTCCTTGGCCTTCCATCACCCGGTCGACTGGCTGGACTGCAAGGATGAAAGCCGCAGCAGCCGCTTAGACATTGGCAGACATGCACATCCGTTTCCCAGGGGCGGAAGAAAAGGCCAATGACTGGGGAGGGCGCCTGCATGACATGGGGTGGCGTGATCACCCCCACAGGCCAGGACATCATGGAAGAACCCAGGGGTGGGCATCAGAAGGCCCCGGGGGTGCATCCTCACTCGGCCTCTTTGAGCCCCAGCTTTCTCTCTTCTCCACCAGACTCTGGAGTTAGTGAAAGAAGACAGAGGTATGAAGGGCCAGGGACATGTGCTCCCTCCCCCCAGCCCATGTGGTTGCAAAGAATGTTCCAGAAGCATGCACATGCAGGGCAAAGGAGACAGAGCCATAAAGGTCAAAAGGCTGGCATGGAGGGAGGACAATGGGAAGGTGAGGCCCCAGGCCAGCAGCACCTCAGACCCGGACAAGAGGAGCCCCCTCCCTGTTCCCTGTGCCCCCGGGCTCAGCCCTCCTGTCACGCTCCCCACACTGCCACGGGGTGAGGAGACTGCAGGCCAAGGGGACGTGTGGACAGGACCACACCCTGGGTGCCCGGGACCCTAGAGAGGCACTTCGTGATGTGAGAAGGAGCCAGGGGTGAGAAGAAGAGAAGAGGGGTGGGCTGGGTGGGCTGGGGGTCCCATGTGTCTGTCCAGGTCCTCTGAGAACCAGCTGTCAAGCCGGGACTGATGGCATTAAGGAAGATGCCTGTTTGGAAGGGAAGGAGGAGGGAGCCGGAGCCAGCTGGGCCAGCCATCAAGCCACGCTGCAGGCAATCGAAGGAAGGCTCGGCAAGGCTGTCAGGGGGTCCTCGGGGCAAAGCCAGCCATCAGAGTGGCCACCCAGGAAGGGATGGCCCTTCTATCCCTGCTGCAGGGAACTGCATGGCCTCAGCCCAACCGCAAGGACAGATTTCAAACCTCAGCGCAGGACACTCAGCCAGTTCTGCTCCCCAGAGTCTGAGGTCTGTGAGTAGGACATTGTGATCATAGCCACAGCCGGGGACCAGGGCCAGCTCTCTCCACACCACAGCCTCCAGTGTAGGACACTACAAGTCTGAGAATATTCGTTCAAACTTGGCCTTACAGGTCGTTCTAAAAATGTGTTTTCCAGGTCAGCCAACAAAACATCTTTTATGCAATACGTGGTGTGTGTGTCCTCCACGTATACCCTTGCCCGGGCCCCTCAAACACTAGTGGGGGTTCCTGGGACCTTTGCCCGGCCTCTCTGTCCGTCCTCTACCTGCTGGGACCTCTCAGTTGGCCTCCTTTTTTCTACCTCTGAATCATCAATTTTAAGGTCCGGATGCCTGGCTTCATAGGCCTCACACTGCAGACGGGGAAACTGAGGCCCATGGAGAAAGAGTGACTTGCTGAGATAGTTTCAGAACTCCTGCTGCCAGTCCAGGCTCCTCTTGCCTCCACCTTCAGCCTTTGTCCTGTCCAATCCTGGTCCCTTCGGTCACATTTAAAAACGAGCAAAGAAAAGTCTAATTTTGTGGTGCGCTACGTTGCCTTTGGGGCTTCCCTTCAGATTGCTCCAGGCCAACTACTTCCAGGGCAACCGTGAAAGTGAGGATGACAGGCCAAGATTCCGGAAGGGCAGGCTTGGGCTGTCTCAGTGTCTCTGAGACAGTTGCCTACTGGTGTGGTCTGGAGACAAGGACTGATCACCCAGTGAAACTTGCTTTTAGTCCAGTGAAACTGATCTTAGACTTCTGGCCTTCAGAACTCTGGGAAAATAAATTCCTCTTGTTTGAAGCCTCTCAGTTTGGAGTAATTTGTTGTAGCAGCCACAGGAAACAAACGCGTACCCCGAACTCCATCTTAGTGTCTGCTTCCAGAGAACCCCACTTGCAATGCTCCCCCACTTCAGTCTAATGTGACGGATTCCAGTGCCAGACCTGCCAGCAGGGAGTGTGTTATGCAGCTAAACCCGGGGTGAGGCTTGGATGGTTCTATTCCTCCACTTATTAAGTCTCGGGCATCATTTAAGATCCTGAGTCCTGCCTTAACCCAAAACGTTTCCTGACAGCCCGGCCCCCAGCGAGCCCTTTCTGAATCCCACGTCTGTACTCCTGAGCCCCAGGTCTATGCCCATTTGAGGCTAATCCCAAGGGTATTCCAGAGAGCTCTGGGCAGTGCCTTCCTATCCAGCTCTTTCTGTTCCCCGCAGCAACCAGCACAGGGCTGGGCACAGAGCAGGTGCTTGGAAAACGTTCTTGCTGAGAGTAATGACTGTGTTCTTCAGTCCTTTTTGTTTGGTGTTTTTCATGCACCACATGCTCTAGACTGAACACTTGTGTCCCCCCCAAATGCATAAGTTGAAATCCTCATCCCCAATGTGATGGTATTTGGAGGTGGGGACTTTGGGAGGTAACTAGGTCATGACGATGGAGCCCTCGTGAATAGAGTTAGTGCCCTTATAAAAGAAATTCCAGAGAACTCCCTCACTCCTGCCACCATGTGAGGACACAGCAAGAAGGCCCTGGCTAGGGACCAAGAAATTTGCTCTCAGCAAACACTAGATCTGCCAGTGCTGTGATCTCGGACTTCCCAGCCACCAGAACTATGAGAAATAAATGTTTGTTGCTTCTAAGCTACCCCGTCAACGGTATTCTTACAGCAGCCCGAATGGACAAAGACACCATGCTGGCCATATACAGGACACAGCCACGTCCTGGAGACCAGCTCTTTCCCCTCAGTAGCCAGGAGACAAGTAAATTGACACCCAAGAGACTTCAGCCAGAACACAATCCTTGTAGGATATTCTCAGTCCCCTGGACTCTGATTGGAAGGGTTATTTTTCTGAGTTTTGCCAGCCACTGTCTTTTCGCCTACAGGACTGGCTACATGATTTGCAGGGCCCAGTGCAAAATGAAACAGTGGGGGCCTCCTGGCATCAAGACTTGCCAGATGGGGCCCAGCAGAGCATTAAACTAAGGGCAGGCGACTGTCTAGGTTACATGCCCAAGAAGCCAGCCCTCGGTGCCCAAGAATCCTGATTCACCTCTGTGGAGACGGTTCTTGGGGTTTACCGGGAACTCACTTGACTTTCATAACCAAGGGGAGTAGCCGTGGGGCCAGAGATGATACATAAAATATTTAATAACTGCCATCTGACATAGGAGAACACACTCCAATGCCTGCAGTGAGCCCTGAGGTCGAGTCCTGCTTTTCAAATGGGGAACCTGGTGCAAGCAATTTGCTGAAATCAACAATTTTTAGGTCTCCTGCTTTCCCAGCCCTCCCCGTAGCATCTGATTTCTGCCTACCAGTGACTGCAGGAGCCTGAACGCTTCTTCTATAGAGTTAAAATAAATCCTTTGTTGGATTTGTGTTCATTTTGGAAAGATCTAGAAGCCTGGAATCAGACAGGCCTGGTTTCAAATCATGACTCGGCTGGTTACTGTGTAACCTTGGGCAAGTTGCTTAACCTCTCTGAGTCTCCCTTTCCTCCATCCATAAAGTGATGAGAAAAAGATTTACCCTGGCAGGCTTATTGGCCTGTTTAAATAATACATTGTCTTTTAAGAGCTTGGCACATCTGGGCATTCTATATTTGAAAATGAATGTAAGGAAAGAGCAGAGGGTTTCCTGGCAGGAAGGTCTCCTGACACAGCCAAGGAGATTGCTGCAGCCTCTTGGGAGGGACCCTGATCCCCGCCCCTAGGCTCTGCTCCAGCCCAGAGGAACCACCAGACTGCCAGACGGTCTGACTGGGGCCATTTTTCTTCCCGCTCGCCATCCAGACTCTGGGTTGATTGTGAATGACAGCTGGGCAGCCAGTACACTTGCCTCTCCAGCCTGGCCCTCCACCAGGCTTTGAAGGGGATCCTTCTCAAGCAGGTAATGTTGGGAGCCCTGGGAAGTCCACCCGTGCTCAGCATCCAACAGATCCAAGTATCCAGCTTGGCCAGTGGAAAGCTCCTGGCTCACTGCCTGTGCATGCGATGCGGCTTTTCTGCCCACGTCAGGCCTGTTGCCTGCATATAATGACACAGCTGAGCCCACGTGCACACACATCTCCTCTGCTCTGCCCACAGCTCTTTGTGTCATTATTGAAAAATGATTGCGGCCACAGGTGTGGAAGAGTCAACACCCAGGCGAGGGGCCCCGAATTTGCAGATATAATGACCCTTCAAGAAGGCAACTTGGAGGAATAGGCTGGCAAAGAAGGACTAAGTGGCCCGCCCACTGGCACGTTTCAGGTCCTGTGCCAAGTCATCTTACCAAAGTCAGTGCTTCACGGTTATTGATAGCAGCGTTGTCGGTCATTGCCGATGCTGGAAACAACCTAAATGCCCGTACACCGGAGAGTGGTCGAATAAGCTGCAGTACATCCACACTGTGGAGCGCTGTGCAGCTCTACAAATGAATAAGGAAGATCTCTAGGAACTGGTACGGAATGATTTGCAAGATATACTGTGAAGTGAGGGCAAAAAAGCAAAGCACACAAGGGTATTTATAGGATGCTACCTTTCATGGAAGAAAGGAGATATAAGAGAATATTTATGGATCTGCTCACCTATGATGCAAAATATAGACATATAGACATAAAGTCATACAGACATAAAGAATAAACCAGAAGCTAATGAGATTGGTTACCTACAGGGGATGGGTGTCAGTGGGGTGGAAAAAGGGAGGAATGGGAGTGGAGTAGTAGGGATGAGGAGGGGGTAAAACTTTTCTGAGTATATTTTTTGGTATAACTCTGGCTCTTAGAACCGTGGGAATTTCCCCCATAACGCACAAGTAAATAATTAAGATCAACCAGGATGTAGCTTGAACTCAAATGAAATACAAACAATAACAAATGGACCCAACTGTGTTACAAATGAACAAAATAAGTACATCAAGGAACGGACCTCAGTGACTTGGAAAGGAAGCATTCTGACTACATAGTATAAGACTAAAAACAACAAGAATTGTACCCACACTTTGAAACGGTTAATTTTATATTGTGTGGGTTTCACCTCAATTTCAAAAGAGAGAGGAAAAAAGAACCACATACAAAGATTGTGCTCTAGTTAATATTTCTCCCAGGAGGATCTGGGTTAGCAATTCTGAAACTACTTTAGATTTTGAGCAAGTAAGTAAATGTATTGTGGATAATGACAGATAGGCTTCTCATCATTGGAGAAAGGAGTTACAAGGAAGGAAAGAGGGAATTTTGTGTCACCTCTAATTTTTTTTCCTTTTTCAGTTTTATTAGGTAGAATTATTACAGTTCAACTGCAGATATACATTATATTGCAGGTAAACACATATATACAATGGTTTTTTTAGTTTACATATAGGTACTGATCATTGTTTCTAAGAACAAATTAGAGCTTTTGCTTTTTAAACTTACATAGTTATCAAAGGAATAAAGCCAATCACAAAATAAGAATCAACAGAATGCGGTAATCCAATCATAAAGGACAGTCAAATGTGCTTACACATATTCAAGAAATCAATCATCTAAGTTATAAATAAGTAGTTCATTTGTGTCCTTTTTTTTTTTTAGATTCCACATATAAGTGATATCATATGGCATTTTTCTTTCTCTTTCTGGCTTACTTCACTTAGAATGACATTCTCCAGGGACATCCATGTTGCTGCAAATGGCATTATTTTATTCTTTTTGATGGCCAAATAGTATTCCATTATGTATATACACCACATCTTTATCCAGTCATCTATTGATGGACATTTGGGTTGTTTCCATGTCTTGGCTGTTGTAAATAGTGCTGCTATGAACATTGAGGTGCATGTATCTTTTTGAATTAGAGTTCCCTCTGGATATATGCCCAGGAGTGGGATTGCTGGATCATATGGTAAGTCTATTTTCAATTTTTTAAGGAATCTCCATACTGTTTTCCATAATGGCTGCACCAAGCTACATTCCCACCAACAGTTTAGAAAGGTTCCCTTTTCTCCACACCCTCTCCAGCATCTATCATTTGCAGATTTTTTAACGATGGCCATTCTGGCTGATGTGAGGTGATATCTCATTCTAGTTTTGATCCGCATTTCTTTGACAATTAGCAGTGCTGAGCATTTTTTCATGTGCCTATTGGCCGTTTGTATGTCTTCATTGGAGAATTGCTTGTTTAGGTCTTCTGCCCATTTTTGGACTGGGTTGCTTGTTTTTTTGATATTAAGGTATATGAGCTGTTTGTATATTTTGGAAATTAGTCCCTTGTCGGTCACATCATTCGCAAATATTTTCTCCCATTCTGTAGGTTGTCTTTTCATTTTGTTTATGGTACCCTTAGCTGTGCAAAGGCTTTCAAGTTTAATTAGATCCCATTTGTTTATTTTTGCTTTATTTCCATTACTCCAGGTGCTGGTTCAAAAAATAGTGTCGCCTCCAATTTTGAATCCTGTGGTGTTAGACTGGAATTGGAGCTATCATCATCAACTCAGGATTTTTGATACACAGATATGGATAGATATAGGAATAGATAAAGATGTGAGTGTATGGAAATATATTTCCTAGCTCTGTCTCTGAGAGGGTCTATAAGCAATGATGCCCCAGTACCCAGTGCCCAGGTCTTGGTTTCTTCAGTAAAAGAAGCCAGAGCTTTTTGGAGAAATGGCTGATTCCACAACTAAGACAGGGAAAAGCACAAGACGAGCCTGGAATTATCTTGTGTAGCCAGAAAGGAAGGAAGTGCTCAAAAAACTAGGGGCATGTCAGAAGGACACGATAGCCAACTTGAAGGGGCTCCCAATAGCCAAATAGCTATAAAATAAACAATGATAGTAATGGATTATAACCTATAGAATAAAATCAGTTCTTATGAGACCACACTGATATAAATAAACAACAAAATAAGTCAATAAATGGGGGAGGCAAGAGCTGGTCCTTACAGTAGAATTCCAGTTAATCAATGTGGAAGAAACGATGGGAGTGAAAAGTCACCACTTGGCAAACAACACAGTAATCATTTTTATAGGCAAAGAATCATCAGTGGGGGCTAAAGCTAGTAGATCAAAGTATGAGAAACAGGATGTTTGCATAGTCTCAAAGTTATCTCGCTACAATATGCTCATTACTCCCGAAGGGAAAAATAGTAAATTTCTGCGGAACAAAGCCGGCAGATAATTTTAACCCAATGATCAAGGTCACATCACCAATGGTATGTCACACAGACATCATGTACCCGCTGATAGAATGCACTGAGAAGAGCACAGCATGCCTTCCGTGGTATTCTTCCCCCAAATGCAAAACCTCAATTGAATCATGAGATAACATCAGACAAATTGAGGGACAAGCTACAACTAGTCATGAGAGACAAAGAACGACGAAGGAATTATCACGGACTGGAGGAGACTAAGGAGACAGGAGAACTACATGCAACATAAGGTTCTCAGTTGGATCCTGGACCAGGAAGAGGACATCAGTGATGTCACTACCCACCAGCCCAGACTCACCAGGAGCACACTTCTAGTTGAACAAGTTGGGTTTATTGCTCATGGAAACAAGGGAGAACACACACCATGGAGCAACATGAGGTGTCTCAGTAAGAGGGGGTTTGAAAGGACTTCTTGGAGGATGGGGGCGCTTTAGGTGATTTGGGGGAGGGTTCAAGGAAACGGGGCTTTGCTCTAGGTACGACGCTGTCAGGAAATGGGGGTAAATCCATGATTGGCCATCTCAATAAATCTCATCTGTCAAGCAGGAGGAACGAAGCAGGCTAACACTGTAGTTAGTAAAGCAGGAGGCACTCATAGTAGACAGGATGGGGGGGGGGGTGGGTGTTTGGTCATTTTGTTTAAACAATATTCATGTCCTCCATACATGAGTACGGAGTAGCCTTGTTTGGTCTTGACTCATCATGGTCACAGAGTGACCCTGTTTAATGTTAGTGATCTGAGAAATTGTTTATGTTCAAGGAGAAGGCAAAGACCCCGATGGGAGGGCCAGGCCAGCTCTGAGCAACACCAAGAGGGAGGCCTGATGATGCCAGGCCAGTTCCCAGCTCCTGTGGTCCACATTTCTCTTTCTCAGTGGGACAGCTGGTGGAATTCCAGTAAGGTCTATTAGATTAGCACATAGTTTTGTATCCATGTTAATTTCTTAGCATCAGCCATTGTACTATGGTTATGTAAGATGTTAACGTCAGGGGCAGTTGGATGAAAGAACTCTTTATACTATTTTGGAACTTTTTTTGTAAGTCTAAAATTCTTGCAAAATAAAAAGTCAAAAAAGCAACTCAGCGCGTGAAGCAGAGATTGTTCGTTACCAGGTGAAGAAGCTGGCTTGCACACTGAGGCTGTGCTATATAAAAAACAGAAGACATATCCCAAAACACAAAAGCATTACATGTGTGACAAGATGGTCCTGACTACGAGAAATACATGAGTTGAATTAAAAGGAAGGTTCGGGTCTCCCATTTAGGGCTTACTCCAGGGAGAGGCTCAGTGAGTAAAAGCACCACTGCACCATTTCCATTATTATTGCTCTTTCTCTCCTGGTCTCTTATTCAATTTGCCCAAGTGGATGGGGCTGTACTAGAACCAGGCTGCCGCTACCACACTGGAAGGCAGTAGAGACCTGGGGCTCACACGCTCACTTCTGATTTCTTGCCTTCTACATACAAACCACGGTGTCTTATGTAGACAGGGCATCTCGCATGAGTTGAAATCTCCCTTCCCAGCCCCACCCTCACTTGGCTGAATCCACCTTTCTGCTTCATGCCCCTACCTGGAGCTCCTCTCCGAAAAAAAAAGCACTCTTCGGGGGAAATTATGCCAAAAGTGAACTAATATTCCCCTTGTCAAAACAACACATAGTTTTGTATATTTTTAAAAAAATAATCCTACCCAAGGCAGGCAAAATTTCAGGAAAAGAGGCAAGTCATGGAAACTTGGTGAATATAGAATCCTATGGAAAAGCAATTTGGCAGTGTTCATCAAGAGCCTCAAAAAGGATTGCATTTTCTACCCAATCATTTCACTCCTGGGACACTGTCCAAAGGAAGTAATCAAGAATGCAGAGCAATTTATGCACAGACTGACTGTTCAAAATCATGGGTTGAACACTTGTAACCCCTCCTAAAATGAGAGTAAGTGGAATTTTTAATGGGCATAAAGTATCACACAGGGGGAAATGAGAAAGGAGAAAAATAGAAACAAAATTTTGAAAGCTGGAAAGCAGATGACAGAACCAAAAGAAGTGAATTCTAAGCTGGCAGCGAAGGATGCTGAGAAACATCCCAAATTATTCCACAAAAATCTCTCAAAAGTTTGAGGAATTGACGGCACTAGAGCCCTCAGGAAGTGAGGGAAAAGGCAAAAATAAGGGTGAGTCCTAAAAGGCCATTTTAAGAAGCAATTGGATCCTAGGTTTCTCTTCACCCTCCACCCTTCATTGCCAGGGAGTGGCCGGGTGATGGCCCTTCAAGACCCAACAGAAGAGTAGAACCTTCTCCCCTGGAGAGTCAATCCAAGGGTCTTCATGGACAACACAGAGAATGGGGCATCAAGTCACACTGAAAACTGGAGGATCAAGGGCACGTGTGCACAGTGGCTGCCAGCTCCCTGCCCTCCCCTGCATTGACAGCCTAGCCTCCCCACCCCTCGCCCCCACCCCGAGGCAGGAGAACTGAAGACTGAGCCTCCTGGGAAAAGATTAAAAGATCCCAACATCCGGAGCCCCTTAACGACCCCACCCAGCCACGTAAGGTCACAGCTGGCAAGCCCCACTGGCTGTCCAGAGCATCCAGTCATTTTTAGTTCCTTATTTCTTTTCTTTTTGTTCTAATATCATTTTAAAATAATTTAAGACTTTCAGAAAAGCTGAGAAATAGTACAGATAACTCCCATATACCCTGTAGCCACATTCCCAACTGTTAAATTGTTCCCTATGTTTGCTTTACCATTTTCTCCCTCACCATTTCTCTCTCTCCCAGCCCTCACCCACCTTCTCCATTTTTTTTCGGAACACTTTTAGAATAAGTTGCAGATGTGCCCCTAAATGCTTCAAAGTTTATAGCCTAAAAATTAAATAAAGGCTTACAGAACCACAGTACAATTCTGAAAATCAGATTAACATTAATACAATACTATTATTTAGCTACAGGCCATATTCAAATTTTGCCAATTTCTCCAATAATGTCTTTCATAGAAAACTTTTTTTTCTGGCCCAGGATTCAATTCAGGATCATATATTGCGTTTAGTTGGCATGTTTCTCTAGTCCCCTGTAATCTGGAACAATTTCTCAGCCTCTGTGTGTGTTTCACCACTTTGACATCTTTGAAGAGGAAAGACTGGGTATTTTGTAGAATTTCCCTCAATTTGAATTTGTCTGTTGTTCCTTCATAATTCAATTTAGGTTTTTTGGGTTTTTTTTTTTTTTTTTTCATTTTTGGCAGGCATGCCTCAGAAGTGAAGCTGTGAGCTCTTCACTGCAGCCTATCAGAAGACACATGAGGTCTGTTTGTCCCATTATTGGTAATATTCCATTGGTTAGGGTGAGGTCCACCACACTTCTCCACTGTACATTTACTATGTAATTGGAGCAGAAATACTTTGAGTCTGTGTAAATGTCTTGTATTCATCAAACTCACACCCACTCATTTTAGCATCCATTGATGATTCTTGCCTGAATCAATTATTACTATGATGGTTGCCAAATGGTGATTTTGTAATTTTATTATTCCTCTTATATTTATTAGTTGGCACTCTATTGTAAAAAAAAAAAACTTTTCTTCCCTTTTACTTACTTATTCATACATTTAAATAAATACATGTGGACTTGGGGATTCTTATTTTATTCAGTGATTGTAATTGATTATTATCATTTATTTTGGTGATCGAAATTTTCCCAGGTTGGGCCAGTGGAAAAATTCTCAAGAATTAGAGCAAAAAGTCAAACTAGAAATGAGAGAAAAAAATTGAATTATAGAATTAGTCCAGGAGGTCCAACATCCAATGATAGGACTTGCAAAGAGAAGATACACAAAGATACAGATGCATACAGAAACAGAACACCATACAGTGACACAGACACACACATCGACACACGCCCACAGATACACAAAGAGAAATACACACAAACACACACACAGAGGAGGAAATCATCAACAAGAAAATTAAATTTCCCAGAATGAAAGGCCATTAGTGTTTACACTGGAAGAACTTTGGGAGTGCCCATTACAATGGGTGACTGTTCAGAGCTCTAGAGACAAAGGAAAGACCATATAAGTTTCTGGTGGTCAGAGAGCGAGGCAGATGGTCACATACAGAGGGTCAAGAGTCAGAACAGCCTCATTCTTCCCAACAATATTAGAAGCCAGAAGAAAATGACTTCAAATTTCCAAAAGAAAATTATTTCCCATCTTCAATTCTCTACCCAAGCAACTATCAGTCAGTCCTATATCTATTCAAACTACCAATTTCAGACATCCAAGTTCTCAAAGTTTTTCATTTTCAAGCACTCTGCCTTAGGAAGCTATTGGAGGGTGGGTTCTACCAAAAGGGCTCAATTGACCAAGATAAAGGGGACCTGAGCTATAGAAAACAAGGGATCTAGTACAGGGAAAAGGGGGAAAGGTCCCTGGATGATGGCAAAGGACAGTCCCAGGAGACAGCTGCGCACCACGTATGGGACCAGGCATACACAGGAGAGCAGGATGGAAGGCTTCAAGAGTCATACCTTCAGGAAGATGCAACTCATACAAGCCTGATGTGTCTGAATATTTTGAGAAAAGATTTAGATCATTGGTGAAGAAATTGGACTTGAATTAACAATAAATACATAGAAAACCAAGCAAAGAAATTAACAACACAATTAAGAACTTCTGAGAAAACAAAATGTTAAACGGGAGAGGAAATGTGATCATTACATACTACATGGCTCAGCTTTGAATGGCATTTACATAGACATAGGAGTCCAAACACTGTTAAAGTAACCAGATTAGGCCCAAGATGGAGTCACTCATGCTAAGCCCCATGCCAGCAAACCAAACTAACATAACTCAGTATCTATGTTTGGCTCTCCTGGAAAAGGAAGTCCTGGGTCAGCCAATCACTGCTTGCCTGCTCAGCACAAGATACCTGACCTGCTCCAAGACTTCCTTTGGCGCCATATAACCAACCAGCAAATGCCTAGTATGACTTGCTTGTTCCTGCTCACTTGGGTCCATAAAAATCTCTCACCTTGTACAGCTCTGCAGACCTCCTTTCTGTCTGCTAAGATTGGATGCTGTCTGATTCATGAATCACTGAATAAAAACCTGCTAGATCAATACACTGTGGAAAGTTTTCTTTTAACAACACTCCATATTGACTTAACCAGAATGATGATATAGCCATATTGGGAGTGTGAGAAGTGCGTGTATGGGAGGGGAGGGCTAGGGAGAAGAAAAATAAAGCAAGACAAATATTTTTCTTCCATAGTGGAATTCAATAGACAGTGCCTACAACAGAAAAATCAAGAAGTCTTTATTCCAACCTGTT
Organism: Camelus dromedarius; assembly: GCF_036321535.1. Classification (NCBI taxonomy): domain Eukaryota; kingdom Metazoa; phylum Chordata; class Mammalia; order Artiodactyla; family Camelidae; genus Camelus; species Camelus dromedarius. The sequence continues at coordinate 79,889,943 of NC_087472.1, forward strand.
ATTTAGAGTAGTGAGTAGACAAAAGAATTAGCTAGAACATACTGTTCTTCACGTGACAAGATAAATAGATGGAAAGAGGTGGGGGGCAGCTGGTTTTTGTAACAAACTCCGCAGTGTTATATGACTCTCCAAACTATACACACACACACACACACACACACACACACATATACATATATGTATATGTATATACATATATATAAAATGTTGCCAAGAATTTTTTTAAAGCAACACCAAAAGATTTTAAATATAAGAAACAGAAGATTTATGCATTGAAGTTATCATGGCACCATTATTTTAAATAGCAGAGAGTTGTATGTAATTTAAATTTCCAAAAGTGGAGAAATGTCTAAGTATTTTGGGTTGAATTATATATGCAGCTAAATTAAAATACTATTTACAGGGACATTACAACGCCATGAGAAAATGCCACTGACTCCAATGCTAAGTGAAACTAAAAAGGTCACCAAAATGGTCTATATGTGTGGAGCTTTTTCTGGTTCCATTTTTTGTTTCTGTTTCTTTTTCCACAAGTAATATTTTGCATGGAAATAAGACTGGAAGTAACGATAACCAAAATATTAACAGTGGTTGGATTTAGATAATGGGGTTTGGGAGTCTTTAAAAATTGGTTCTATTTTTCTGTATTTAAGAAATATTCTCTTGGAACTTTATTGTTTTTTAAGGGGGGAGGTAGTTACGTTTTTATTTATTTGTTTTAATGGAGGTACTGGGGATTGAACCAGGACCTTGTGCAGGCTACAGATGCACTCTGCCACTGAGCTCTACCATCCCTCATGGAACTTTAAAAGAGATTTTTAATAATACTAAATATATATTCATTACAGAAAAATGGCAAACATTAACATGGACCAAGAATTTTTAAAAAGGCATCCAGATGTATTTTTTATTATGAAAAAAATGCAGGCATTTTTGAAGAGCAGGGATTTCTTTCCCATGCTGGCCCAGTGGCCTGGGAGCGGCCACACCCAAGGCAGTCTGGCCAACTGGGTCTTGACCAAGGCCTCCAAGACTTGGCCTTGACTTTGAGACGGACTTCATCTGAGGCGCCAAGACTACTATTTTTTTTTTTTAAACCAAGATCAAATCTTATGGAAAACTTAAAACATCTGAACCCCTTTAGATATTTCTTTTCAAGTTAAATCCCAGGAACTAAAAAGAAACCAATGCAAAGTTTCTGAAGAATTTCAAAACCTGAGGTGACTAACTGTGAAAGTCGGCAAAAATAATTTTCACATTTAACATCCCTTTTGTTTCATTTGCTTCAGTGCTAAATCAGTTTCCATTTGGGTTGTGCGCTGCTCCTTTGAGTCATGAGCTGCGTGGGAAATCACAGTTTATATTGCCTTCGTGCACTCACAGAAAAGGCGGCTAATATTTATACTTAAAAACTGTTTGTTCAGGTTGCATGTGCATAATTTTCAGCTGCCCTTCTATCAGAGAATCATTGTCCACCCAAGTGTCTGTAATACAGCTTTCTGTGGATCGATGCATGAAGACTGTAACGTGATATGCACAAAATGAGATGGAAGGAAGAAGAGATGGCGGAAGAGAGAGAGAAATCCAACTTGCCATCACACTGTTGGGACTGACAGAAGGAAAGAAAGGGATGCAGGGGCAACACTGGGCTGAGTGAAAGGGGACAGACAACTTCCACTCACTGAGAATGCGGCTCCATGGAGTCGGAAGACAGAACGGGCAAGAAAGGTGACAACGTAGGTGGGAGCTAGGAAAGTGGAGGGCGGGTGGGGAGGAGGATTGGGAGCTATGTTCCCAGTGATTTCTTCCTCCTCTTCATTTTAGAGACTCAGAAGAGCCAGCCCTCTGAGAACAGGAGGAAACCACCGAATGCAGAGCTCGGCTGTGACTTTGGGAGGCACTCCGGCCCTTCAGTAAAGCAGTCTTGGCCTCCAACCACTATTTCTTTGCCTTTTTTTTTTTTTTTCAGTTGCCATTTTTCTTCCTGTTTGGCAGCCAATCTGTGGGATGAATGCCCACTCTGTCGCACACTGGAAACTGTCTCAGCTGGCACTATGATGTTCCTAAAGCAGCTGCCAAAAGGTTAAGAGGCTCAATCGGGTTGGCCAAAGCAAGTGTGATTTTGATCAAAGCATCTGTCTTCCCAGAAAGGCTTTGCGATAACTTGTTTCTGGAGGCAGAGGAGTCCCTGGCCCAGCAGAGCCCCAGCCCTGCACTGAGATCAAGTCAAGCCTCCCCTCTTGGGTCAGCTCCGCAGACACCCCCACGGAGGCAGCCCAGAAACACTGGCTCCATTCACGGGGCCCCTTCCTGCCAGCCTCCGCAGAGGACCAGCCTCCGTGTCTCCTCCTTCCGTGCTTTGCTGGTTTCACTATGATTTCATTCCTCACTTCCTACCCGGTCTTTCTTATTATTTTAATCGAGGTAAAACTCACATGCCTAGAAGGCACACGTCTTCAGTGTACAGTGGGATGCATTTTCAGAAATATACACCCGCGTGAGCACCACAAAGATCCAGAACATTCATTCCCCCAAGGAACATCCTCCCTGCAACTTCCCATTCAACTCTGCGCCCCTCCACCTGCAACAAAGGTAACCATCATCCTCGGTTTTCTCACCAGGGATTCGTTTTGCCTGTTCTTGAAGTTCACATAAATTGGACTCTTTTGCATCTGGTTTCCCGCAATCAACGTGTTTTTGAGGTTTTTCCATGTTGTGTGCATCTGTCTTTCCTTCTTTTTTATTGCTGAGTAGAATTCCATTGTGTGGAGATATCATATATTGTTTATCCAATCATCTGTCAAAGGACACTTGAGTTGCTGCCAGTTTGAGCTACTATAAATAAAGCTGTTATGAATGTTCTTGTGCATGTCTTTGTGTGATATATGTACACTCCTGTTTTATTGAAGAATCCATTTCTCCTGGGGAAGACCAAGACAGTTAAGTCTGGGTCTGGAGCCTTCACCGAGATCAACAGGACACCGGAGGGATGGCCTCATCTCCAGAGGCCCGGCTCACAGACAGATTTAGAACATCAAAGAAGTGCCCCATTTTTTCCCAATCAAGGAAGCCATCCAGTGCTTTTAACAGTCCAAAGGCAACTGCGTCTGATGGCAAAGAGACACAATAGGAAAGGAGCCATGACTCGGCTCAAGTTTTTGTTTTTAATTAAAATTTTGTGCTTGGCTAAGTTTCTTCCGACACTGGCCTGACAAGTGTGACGTAAATGACTTGGACACCCTTCTGAAAGAGGACCCACAGGGCTCCCTGCCCTCTTTCACCATGTGAGGATACAGCACGGAGCCTGCAACCCGAAAGAGCCCTCCCCCAACCACGCTGCCACCCTGATCTTGGACTTCCAGCCTCCAGAACTGTGAGAAGTAAATTTCTGTTGCTTATAAGCCTCCCTACCCCCAAATGACTTGGACACCATCTGTGGGGTTTGAACCAACCTCTCTACGGAGGACCTTGTCTTAGCCATTCACCCCTTAGCTGTGCTATGGCACTCAGGAGAGGTTATTAGCAATGGATCTAGATTAAAGCTCACTGATTCTACCCCATGCCGTGGAGATCAGGAAACTGATCTGGTCTCCTTTCCAGAATCTATGATGTTAAGGAGGGTTCCCTGTGGTCGCAGCGATGCCTGGGTGTTTGCTCCACCCCCATTTCCACTCCCTCATGGTAACTCCACAGATTTGTTGAGTGTTTACTGTGTGCCAGGAACAAATCGTTTTATTTGTTTGTTTTTTGCTTGCATTTACTTCTCACATAAACCTTGAGAAGTAAATAACATATTCTTTTCATGGGTGAGGAAACCATGGCTTAGAGAAGACAAGCATCTCAGTCAGGTTGGGCTGCTCTAACAAAATACCACAGACTGGGGGCTTAAATAACAGAAATGTTTGGTCTCACAGTTCTGGAGGCTGGAAGACCGAATGAAATATTTTTAATTGAATTCAGTGGCATATAAGAAAAATGCTATACCCACTTCACTGCCAATTGCAAGGTACCTATTCAAAAGCATAGGACTCCTCTCTGGTCTCTCACAGGGCGGCTTAAAGATTAGGTCGTGAGGCCATGTTCTTTTGTTTTTTGAGTAAAGGTAGATTTATTTAGAGAGATCCATAGGCTGTTTCAGAAGGCAAGAGAAAGGCACGAGGTGTAGGGGTTGAGTGTTCAGGTTAAAGTAAAAGTAGATACACGCTCCATAGACAGAGTGCGGGCCGTGTCTGAAGATGAGGGAGCAAGAGAGGCCGGTCATGTTCTTAATATCAGGAGACTTGTGTTCCCACCAGACTGTGTGAGTAGACTTTTCCTCTTTATGGTTTTCCAGAAGGAAGACATATATAATCATAACCATTTACCGAACAAGTAGAATATAGTATATGAGGAAGATAAAGGTATAACTGATGGATGGTTACAGACCTTTTCTGTTCCTCCTGGGAGTTGACGCAGGCTTCTCGTTCAGCCTCTAGAGGTCAGCCAGAAAGAAGAAATCAGTCTTGTGTTCTGTTGCACCCCAGTTGTCTCTCAGCAGTTTCAGGGGGTCAATGTTATGGCTTCTGCAGACTTGGAAACCAGCTCTTCCAAAAGGCCCTGGCTCTAGGTTGGGGGGTGAGGAGCTGGGGGAAGACACAATGGGAAATTTTTAGGGTGATTGAACTGTTCTGGGGGTGGTAGATACACGACTCCATATAGAGTGAACTTTCCTGTATCTAAATTTCTAAAAAATCAGCAAAGGTGTCAGGGGTAGCCCAGGATGGATGGAATGCAGACTGGGACAAATGAATCTAACTGTATTACAGATGTATGACATAATTCCATTGGTTATAGGTGGGGATAAAAGGAGCTGACCAAAGTAACTTTGGAAAATGGTATTTTAATCAGATACTCAAAGACCAAAGACAAAAAGAACTATACATAAATACTGTACTTTGTAAAGTTTTTTTTTTCTCACTGGGATACAGGATAGTAATTTTGAAACTACTTGACATGTATTCTAGGGTTGAACAAGTAAGTAAATAAATTGTAGGTAATAGAAGCCATAGTACCAAAGAAGATACAAATAAACCAAGGGGGAAGGCAGAAGGCCAGATTGCACACTACAATGCTGGATTCAAGTCACAGGTATCAGTATAAACTCATGTTTATGTATCTCTGTATGTATGTATGTAATTACATCATATTTATTTTTGTTATAGATAATTACGGAAGATTGGGAAGGCAAGGCATGATTTTAATTTTTTGCATTAATTTCCTTGTACATTTTTGTGTCAGTGAACTCATGTTTAATATATATACAGAGAGAAACAGAGTTGTGGATATACGTGTATACACATATTAGGACACATATATATGTATTTTCTAGTACTGTCACTTTAGAGGGTCTAAAAGGAGTGACATCCCAGTAGCAAGGAGCATACTCATCACTGGCTTCTTTGCATAATGTTTTCAAGGTTCATCCATGCTACAAGATGTACCACTCACTCCTTCTTGTGGCTGAATACTGTTCCATTGTACAGACAGACCACTTTTATTTATGCACTCATTAGTTGATGGACACTTGGTTGTTTCCACTTTCTGCCTATTATGAATAACACTTTGATGAGTATTTTGCACAAGTCTTCACGTGGATACGTGTTTTCATTTCTCTTGAGTGTATTCCTAAGATTGGACTCTGCTTCTTCTTGAGGCAGTTGTGGTAATTTGTGCCTAAGACATCGAAATTGTTTAATTTGTTGCCATAAAGTTGTTCATAACATACCCTGATGATGCTTTTATTTTTTGTAAGGTCATCAGAAAGCCCCCTTTTTCATTCCTAGTTTTGATAATTTGTATCTTCTCTCTTGTTTCTTGGTTGGTCTGAGTAAAAGTTTATCAATTTTGTTGATCTTTCCAAAGAACCAATATTTTATTTCATTGATTTACTCGATTTTTTGGCTTAGTTTCAGATGACTCAGGAAAGCAAAAAGAATTTACACAATCACCACACACACACAAACATAGAAAGAATGACAAAGCCCATGTGGCAAACTGTAAGCAATCGGTGAATCTGAATAAAGATCTTTGTTCTAATCTGACAATTTTTCTGTAAATTGGAAATAAAATCAAAATAATAATATTATATACTATTAAAATAAAAACTATAAAAATGGATACTTCTTCTTCTACTCCAGATCAAACTCCCAAAAAAGGGAGAGGGGAGGGGGGCAGGTCTGGGGGACTCAGGGAAGAAATGCCCAAGGCAGCCTTCCAGAGTTTTCTCACATGCCAATACAGCACAAAGAGCCCCAGAAAGTGTTTTCATGAAGCTGACAGCAGTGTGGACGGGACTCTGAGAATTGGCAACAATGGAGAGAGGCCTGGTGTTGAGGATGAAGAACAAGTCTGCGTGGTTCAAGGACAGGAGGAAATAGGGCATAAGGCATAATGGCAGATGTCTGCAATGACAAAGAGTGACTCTTCCTCCTCAAGCCTTGGTGTCACTCAAATCCCATGCAAAGACACAACACTGGAGAGGGTCTTGAACACTGAGTTGACTGTGGTTATCTCTCAATTAATGGGGACCCTAAATAGAAATTATTGAAAAAGTTATATTTCTTGTTCATACATTTTCTCTCCTGAGAAATGAATACCTGTTAAACATATACACACAATGACAAAACTAAACAAACAAAAAGATGCTGGAGTATTTATACTATTATCAGGTAGAGTGGATTTCAGAAAAGGGAAAACTGTCAGCGACAAAAAGGGACATTCATAATAATAAAAGGTCAGTTCTCCAAGACATAGCCATTCTAAACATTCATGCACCTAACTATACAGCCCCACAATACATGAAGCAAAACCAATAGAATTCAAAGGAAAAATGGACAACATAATACTTGGAGACATCAACACTCTTCTCTCTGTAATCAGTACAACAAGTACAAAAATCTGCAAAGATTTAGAAAATCTGGACAATAGCAATCAACTTGATCTAATTAATAGTTACAGAACACTCTACCCAATAGCAGCAAAATAGGCATCAGAAAGGTCTTCAATGGGAAACTAAAAGGTGTAGAACACAGTGGATCAGAACACTCATTCACCCATACATGTTGAACAGCACCACTTGAATCTTCACAATACATTCTTAGACATTCTGGGGACAATTCACTTTTGGATCCTGAATTCCCTCAATTTAACCCCATTTTGAAAAGAGAGACTTTCTTCATTGGTCACCAGACTGTCCCCTAACTTAACATCAGTCTGAGGCCTTGAAAATAAACCCAGCTGATACAAACTGAGGTTAGCTGTCAATATTTGGTTTGAAATAGAAGAATGTGACTATTTAGCATTGTATGGAGGTATTAACCAGCACAACCAAACAAAAGAATTAGAGGCATAAAAATAGGAAAGGAAGAGGCAAAACTATATTCATAGTTAAGATAATATATCTGTAAAACCCAAGAGACTTAATGCTAAAACTAATACAAATAATAAGAAAAGTTTAGGAAGGCAACACTATAAAAATAACATAAAAATTAATAGCCTTTATATAGCAAACCATTATTATTTCTAAGATATAGTGGAATAGAAAATTTCATTTGCAATAGCAATGAAAAAGGAAAAATATTCAACAGTCATAAAACATTAAAGGAAGATAGTTTTATATTAAAAAGTTCTGCTTCCAGGAAAGATGGAGTATCAGAACTTACTCTCTTGCCTTAAAAAATAACTGGACAAAATATATAAAGCAATGGTTTTTAGACATTGGAGACAGGCATCCCAAGAGAGTAATCACTGAGAAAAGGGAAGAGAATGAAGTGAACTCTACACTGCCCCAGCTTACTGCTTGGAGAGAAAAAAACAACAAAGCACAACAAAAAACAACAACAACAAAAAACCCCAAATAATTGATGGAACAAATAGATAGAAAAAAATATTTGAATAACACTATCAATCAACTTGCCCTACCAGTTATAGAAAATTCTATCCAACAGCAGAATATACACTCTTTTTGAGCACACATGGAACATTTACAAAGGGCCATATTCCAGGCCATAGAACAGTCTCAATAAATTTAGCAGGATTCAAGACATACAAAATATATTCTCTGACTACAATGGAATTAAATTAGAAACCAAGAAAAATACCTTGAAAAGCCCCAAACAGTTGGAAGCTAAGTAACACACTGTTAAATAATCCATGTGTGAAAGAAGAAATCAAAGGGGAAATCAGAAAGTATCTTGAAATGAATGAAGATGAAAATACCTTATACCCAAGTTTGTGGAAGGCAGCTTGTGCAGGAAAAGGCTAACTCAAATTCTGCACATGCCCAAGAAAACTCTTGGTCAGCTCCTGGGAACTAAATACTTGGAAAGTTCTGTTAAGAGAGTTTTTGTATGTCTATCTTGGCTGTGCTGTACCAGTTTGACCAGATTATGCTGCTAAAGTGATTTATAGTGAATATGTGCATTTTATCTGGGGGTCTGGGTCTGGAGTCTGAGGAGCTGAGGTCAGTCGTGTAGGTGCTGACCCCCAATAAAAACCCTAGGGCTTTCCTGGTTGCCAACGTTCGTACATGTTGTTACACGTTGTTGCTGGAGGGATTAAGCACATCCAGGGCGACTCCGCTGGGAGCAGATACCTGGAAGCTAGAGGCTGGTTCCCCCCATGCTTCTCCCCATGTGTGTTTTCCCTTTGCTGACTTTAATCTGTATCCTCACTGTGATAACTGCTCATAATACAGCTTCCTAGCCTGGTGACGCTTTCTAGCAAAGCAGCAAGCCTGAGTCTGGGCTTGGGGAACCCCTGACACACAGCTCAAGCATTAATGAGATGGAAATGTATAGGGCTGAATGACTATACTAGAACATGTCTCAAATCAATGATGCCAGTTTCCACCTAAAGAAACTAGACTAAGAGCAGCTAAAGAAACCTGAAATAAACAGAAGAAAAATAATAAAGATGAGGGAAAATCAAGGACAAAGAAAACAGAAATACAACAGGGAAAAATCAACGAAATTAAAAATTTGGGGTTTTGAGAAGATCAAGAAAATTTGTAAACCTCTAGCCAGACTGATCTGGGGGGGAAAAAGACACAATTCGCTGATATTGGGAATGGCACAAAACTATAGATTCCACAGATATTAAAAGGCTAAATTGCTTGAAAAACCACAAACTAGCAAAGCTCGTTCCAGAAGAAACAGATAACCAGGGCAGCCTATATATATTAAAGAAGATTTTGTAATTAAAATATTTTCCACAAAGATCCAGGCCCAGGTGGCTTTACTGATGAATTCTATCGAATATTTTAGGAAGAAATAATACCAATTTTACACAAATTCAAGAAAACTGAACAGAGAGAATACTTCCCAACTCATTTTCTGAGGCCAGTATTACCTGATAACAAAACCAGACAAAAATATTATCAGAAAATAAAGCTATTGACAAATATCCCCCATGAACACAGATGCAAAAATTCTCGACAAAATTTTGGCAACAATATATAATCCAACAATATATAAAATAATAAAACATCATGAACAAGTGGGCTTTATGCCAAGATTAGATAACATTTAAAAATCAATCAATGTAATTCACCATATTAGCAAACTAAAAAGAGAAACCATATAATCTTCTCAGCCAATGTGGAAAAATCATTTTATAAAATTCAATATATATTCCTGATTTTTAAAATCTCAGCAAACTAGCAATATAAGGGAACATCCTCAACCTTCAAGGAGCATCTATGAAAAACCTTCAGTTAACATCATACTTACTCCCCTCCTAAAACTCGGAACAGGCATGGATGTCTGCTTTGACCACTTCAACATGGTAGTGGAGGTTCTAGCCAGTGCAACAAAGCAAGAAAAAGAAATAAAAGGCACCCAGATTGGGAAGGAAGCAGTAAAAGTATCTTTATTCACAGATAGCATAACTCTTTATGTCAAAAATTGTAAGGAATCTACATAAAAGCTACTAGAACTAACAAATGAGTTTAGCAAGGTTGCAGGACACAAGGTCAATATTCAATAATCAATTATAGTTCTATAAAATAGCAACAAACGACTGAAAAGTATAATTTTAAAAACATACAATTCACAGTAACATCAAAACTATCAAAGACTTAGGGATATCAAGATCTGTTTACTGAAAATTACAAAATACTGCTGAGAGAAATTATAAAAAAAATCTAAATCAACGGAGAAATATGCCTTTTTTATAGGTTTGAAAACTTAATACTGTTAAAGATGTCAATTCTCCACAAACTGAGCTATAGAGTCAATAAAGTCGCAGTTAAAATTCCAACGGGATTTTTTTCTTTTTTTTTTTTTAGAAATTGGCAAGCTAATTCTAAAATTCATCTAGAAATGCAAAAGACCTGGAATAGCCAAAACAACTTCGAAAGGGAAAAGCAAAGTTGGAAAACTTATAGTGCTTTATTGAAAGACTTCATAGAACACAAAAAAGTCAATTGAGATGACTTACAGACCTAAATGTGAAAACGAAAACTGTAAGGCTCCTAGTAGAAAACTTAGGAGAAAATCTCTGAGACGAAGGGGAGCCAAAGATTTCCTAGACAGAACATAAAAAAAGTTAAACATAAAAAAATTGATAAACTAGACTTTGCTAAAATTAAGAACTCAGGCGCATTGAGACATCATGAAGAAGATGCAAAGGCAAATCACAGACTGGGAAAAATATTTTTGATGCAAATATCTGACAAATGGCTTATAACCAGATTATACAAGGAACCCTCCAGAAATTAATGACAAATAGGCAACCCAATTTAAAATGAGCAAAAGATTTGCACTCTTCATAAAAGAAGATATATGAATGGTCAATATACACAGGCAAAGATATTCAACTTTAGTCATCACAAAAATGTTAATTATAACCACAATGAGATACTATACACCAACTAGAATGGCTAAACTTCTGAAATCTAACAACAGTAAATGTTTGTAAAGATGTAAAACAACTAGAAGTCTCACAGATTGCTGGAGGAAGTGTTAACTGGTACAGCCACTTTGGAAAAATGTCTAACAATTTCTTGTAAAGTTAGATATATATCTCTCATGATCCAGCCATGTTTCTTCTTACTAGCAAAAATCAAAAATAACCCAATGTCAATCAGCAGAATTGATAAATACATCGTTTATATTAATATAATGAGATCATACTCCACAATAAAATAAAAGGAACTACTGATACACCCATCAACATAGATGAATTTCAAAAATATGCTCAGTGAAAGAAGTCGCAATGTACAAAAAAAGTACATTTTGCATTCTTTTATTTTTATGAAGTTTACGAATAGCAAAATTAATCTATGAGGACAGAAATCAGAAAAGTGGTTGCCAGGGAGGACAGCAAGGGAGGAGGTGATAGAATGGAAAAGGACTCAAGGGAAATTTCTAAGGCGATGGCGATACATTACTATTTTTTTTTTTTTTTTTTTTACTTTTAAGTAATCTTTTATTTAATGCAGATAGATCTTCAAGCAATATTTTCAAGAAGGGTACTTTTACAACTTTTATTTGTTGAAAATTTCAACTCTGCAGAAGTGCTGGCAATACGTTATTGATTGGGGTATAGTGTATACATTGGTCAAAACTCATCACACTGCACACTTAAGATCTGCTCAGCTTATTGTATGCCAGCATATCTCAAAAAAAAAGAGCAAATTAAAAAACAGGCAAATAGTCCCCAGATACATGAAAAATTGCTCAACCTTGGTCATAAAAGAACTGCAAATTAAAGCTATCCTAAGATTCCCTTTTCAGCAACCGCATCTGCAAATCTCCAAAATGCTCCGTAAGAGTCTGTTGGCAAAGCTGTAGGGGAAATAGCCATGGTCATATATTGCTGGGGTGAGCGCAACACAGTATAGCTATGAAGAGCGTTACCAAGCAAAACTACATGTGCACTCACATTTTGGCCCAGCATTCAAGATTCTAGGACTCTACCCTGAAGATGTACCTCCATAACCACAAAACAACATATGCATAAGATCACTGAGACATTATTTGAAATAGAAAAAGACTGAAAACACCCCCCAAATGTCCATCATTGAGATGGTACACGCAAACAACAATGGAATACCCTGAACTGGTCATAATTTTTAGGATATATTAAGTGGAAAAACCCCAAGGTGCCAAATAATGTATACAGCATCCTACATCTTGTGTAAAAAAGGGAAATAAGACCATATACACAAATTTATTTACTTCTGGAAAAAGAAACAAGAAATGTGAGCTAATATATTGAAAATGGTTACTTAGCAGTGGTGGGTAGAGACAGCTGAAAGGTGAAAGGGATGGGAGCAAGACTTTTCAGGAAGTACCTTTTAATATAGTTTTGCATTTTGAACCATGTAAATGTTATATATCTTGAAAATGAAGTTAAATCAAAAGAAAGGGTGTTGGCGTGGGCAGCGGCAGGGGGGATAGCTAGATGGGGACCGAAGCAAGCCTTAAATGAAAGTTTCAGAGTGCTAGCATTACATGGCCTTCAATGCTAACTAGCAGGTCACCTCCTGTTCCCACACAGCTCTGCAATGGGCTCTTAGTCATGAAATTTTTGTGTAGACTGACCTTGTCTGGACGAGCAGATGGACAGACTTACAGAGGAATTCTAATTCATGGACTATGAGCTCCATCTGATTTAGAATGATTTATGACAGGATAATTTGTAGGCTGATCAATATTTTTAAACGATCTAGGTTTTGTATGCAGCAGTTGCACTTTCAAATTTTGGGTACTTTTTAGTTTTTCTTTTTTACTGAAATTTCTGATGTATCAATACCTCATATAGTTTTGAACTTGTCCCCAACCCCATCTCCTGAATGTTTTCAGTACCAGTAACCCAGAACATCTTGTTGATCGTAGGTTTATCTGGGTCCTGATTTCCACATTAGACATAGAATCCTTTCCATGTGCAGACATCTCAAAATTTGCATCCGAGTACATTTAACAAAACATAACATTTAAATCACGTATATCAAGTTTTCTAAAGATAGCACTCTCATCTAGTTTCACCCTGCCAAATGTACTATTCTATCACAAAGTGGAGAGCTAAAGTTAATGCTTAGCTACAAGTAACTATACGTGCCTACAAATCAATTTGCTTTCTCTTTTTTTCTCTTACTCTCTTTAATAGATGTATTTGGGCATTTTTGGAAGTAGGTATGGTTCAGAGTATTGCTTTGTGTTAATCATATCTTTAATCTATTTGAAGTCATCACTTACACACACAATTATAATTTAAATACCTTAAGACAGTCCCTTTGTCCATAAGGAATCTTTCTATTGTTCATATTAAGACATATTTAGTGGGGGAGGGTATAGCTCAGTGGTAGAGTGTGCGCTTAGCATACACGAGGCCCTGGGTTTGATCCCCAGTACCTCTGTTAAAATAAGTAAATAAACCTAATTACCTCCCTCCCCACCCCACCCCCAAAAGACATGCTTAATCACTTGGAAGTAACTCCATGGCACTGAGTAGTTTTAAAACTCTGAGAAAACTGTGATTCTTTTTTTCCCCAGTTTGGTACACTTAAAAATTGTTATCTTGAATATGTTAAATCAGATTCCCACCTTAAACTGGACTACTAAATGGTAGTCAGACCAAGAGTTTAGAAAAATGTGTATTAATCTTTACATTGAGAATATTATTCACTTTCTTGTTAGTTTCTTGCAGTGCCACTATTTGGCTTTAGGATGGGTACAACTCCATAGTTATCACCTAAGACTTGAAAGGAATTTCCCTTTCCTTACTCATTTCCACTTTAATTAATTGCTTGCACCCTGATAATTCACCATCTTTTTCAACCACAATTGTGGGCTCTAACGCAACCTTTGTTTCCCTCCCATTCTAAGAGTGCAAAAATCTAGGAGTATGCATTTGCGAGAAGGTAAATACTAACTCCCAAAATGCTTCTGAAAACCAACTTAACCACTATGACATCTAGCCCAGCTTGCCCAGGATAGCCGCATTTTATGGCTGTTGCCCTGTCTGATTACTTGTAGCAGTGTCCCCTTTTGATCTCAAACAGGTTCTGGTGTGGATCATAAAAGATGCCAGCCTAATTATAAATTTTAAGACATTTTTCTCTCGTTAAATGTTCAAAACAAAGTCTTTCATACGTGACTACAGAGTAAGCACTCGGCAATTCTGATTTCTCTGCAGTGGGAGGCAGAACAGCACTTGCTATGGGGTCGGATCACCACAGTTGGAATCTTTCCTTCAATACTTAATAACCACGAAACTTGGGCTAGTTACACGATCTCTCTTTGCCACAATTTATCTGTAAGATGGGGCTAAGAGCACCTGACTCCAAGGGTCACTGAGGACTAAAAGGAATGCATATAAAGTACTTTGCACAAGTATTCAGTAAATGGTAGGTATCTTTAGGCCACACTAAAAACACTATCTTCATTTCCCTGTTCAGCTAAAATGTTATTTCTTCCTTTCCAAAAAAAAAAAAAAACACTGCATGGGTTGTTTCACAGTGTACATACAAAACTATTACTGTGTAAAGCACTCCAGGACAATGATACAAAGTGTTTAAAATTGACGGTGGTCTATTTGTTATTTCACCAAAGACCAATTTAATTTCATCCCTGGTGCTGCTGGAAAGACAGAAGTGACTCCACCACTCAATTCAATACCTTTTCCCACCCTCTGTGATCAGGCCGTTGCTCCACTGAAGGTGCTCTGGCAGTGTCGCAGTCATCTTGAGCCAAACCCAAAGAAATCCATTTGATCCTCATCTTTTCAACACAGTACAGTTACTTTTCAAAAGCTTTAGCTTGCCTGGTATCATCCTGGCTGGTTTCTTCTAGCTTTTGTCTCCTTGGCCATCTCCTCTCCTCTTCCATGCTGACGTTCCTTAGTGGGTATTTGATCTACCTCTTCTCACTACACAGTTCCTGTACGATCTTCTCCCCTCTGGCTCCAATCAGCACCTCAATGGACAGCCAGATACATGGTTCCAGTCAAGGCCTCTCCTGGGGAGGGGGAGGGTATAGCTCAGTGGTAGAGTGCATGCATAGCATGCACAAGGTCCTAGGTTCAATCCCCAGCACCTCCATTAAAAAAAAATGAATAAATAGACCTAATGACTTCCCCCCCACAAATTTTAATTTTTAAAAAAATTTTAGAAAGGCTTCTCCTAATTCCAACTACTTAGATGAGCTGTAAGCAATTCTACTCTTTATATCCTATTCTAGTTAGAAGCACTCCCACCCATGTGTAGACGTCTAATGGGTCCTGTGGACTTGTCTTTCAAATCTGTGTTCTTAAATTCCATCCTCACAGCATCCAAATCATCTCTTCCTTGAATTTCTATGCTTTAGAAATATCCCTCTGGCAGCAACGTAGAGGAAAAAGTGTTAAAAACAGGTAGGAAGACTACTAGAAGGTGTGATATAAACCCTCCTGAAATGCAAGCCCCAATACTACTCACCCTTCTTGTCACCTCTTCTAGGTTTTGCCTGATATATACATGAATCTCCCACATTAGATGTGTGTATGAATAGCAGAGGGCAGGGATCACCATCTTACTCAGATTCATTTTTTAGGAGATGCTAAATAAATACACTAAGTGAAAATACGCATGATAATTTAAAAAGACTTAGTAACTAGGTTCCGAGAAGCAGACCTCATTTAAGTTCAATTCACAGTATTATGTGATCTTAAATTTTAGTTAACTGATTGATTATGAGTAACTTGAAGGTTCCAACTGTCAATTTACTACTTTGGAAAAGTGATTTAGATTTTTTTTTCAAAATGCAGAAGCTAACATTTTTTTTTTAATTGATTTTACTTACATGGGTTGAACAAGTTGAACTGCTATACTGATGGTGTAAGATTTCCTATCTCTCTGGTGACAATGATAAAGAAATACGATTTAGTTCTCACTTTCTGGATCAACATGTTTTTTAATTACATGGTACATTTAGCTTCTTTCTCTGAACAATGTGTGTGTGTGTGTATGTGTTGGTTACGATGCAAACTTGTTTCATTATTAAGGCATCTAGAGTATGTGCTTAGTGGGATTTATCTATGCAAGCAAAGAAAAAAATCATTCTATTTCTTCTGAAACCTCAAAAATGTAAATTATGAAAACTGTTAAACTGATGAAAAGAAAGCAGATATTAGACTTTGCTCATCTAGTTATATTTCACAGTAATGCTGATGTGTTTGACTTGTCTCCTATCCTCTTCCCATTTAAAGACTAAGTGAGCAAGTATTATTCTTGACATGTCACTTTCAAATAAATGTGTTAGTGAAACACCACTAAATTACTCCTAAATGTCAAACAACTTATATTAATCTTGGCAATAAACCACCTTAATAAAACCATAGAAAATAAGACACTGTGTTAGTAAGATAAACTAGAACTGGTTAAGAAACATTTAGGCATAGCTTTAGCATTCTTATAATCTTTGTTTCTGGAGAGATGGCTTTAATATTTTATTTATTTTTTATTTGGAAAACTGTTTGACTTGAGTTCTTAAAAAAAAAATACCAGTGGTAAACGTCCTGAGCAGCACTTAGACAAGTCCTCCTGCTCCTTAACTAAAATAAATATGTAATTATTTCCATCTGAAATTGTCAGTTAAGAGATGATTGCTGCTAGTAGATATTCAAATTCAGTATTTACCAAATTATTACCTAACTGGATAAAACATATCCATGCTTTGAAGCCTTCAAACTGTTTCTTGGGGGACAACATACTCTAAAACTGTATGAAAAGGAGCACCTGTTAATGCAGTCAGCACAGCATTTCACCAGACAGGATTATAAATTCTCTTTAGTCATATATAACTTCATTTACAGCATTCCCTATGCTTCTTCGCTGAATCTTCCTGGAAAAAAAGCTTGGAACAGTGTGATAAAACGAGACTATGTGCCAAATGCAAGGTACCATTATTATAAACTAAAATACTATTATTAATTAGAAGGGACTTGTTCATCCTAATACAGCTTGCTATATGTTACTAGTGACATGGGATTTGCAGACTCCCTCCCCTGCCCAAATCATGCCATGCAAGAAGGAAAGTATGAAATGTCAAAACTGCCTAACATGAAAAAATAAGTCTCTTAATTTATTTGCATTCTAAAATAGAGCCCTTCATCTGAATCTTCTTTCCATATAAAGCATTACTAAGCGATGTACAGATCCGTCAAGCCCATACAACATTCCCTTTAAAATCTTCAGTTCGATCACTGTTTGTTCTCTACTATTTATACTACATTTTGGCAACAATTGCTTATTCGTCTGTCATTGCAGTAATTGCAACTTAATAATAAACCAGTCTGACATTTTAGGTCTTGAAGATACATACCATATATATTTCTTTAAAAATAATCATACTTTTGTAAGCAATACTTTACAGTAGACACCTCAAAAATCTACCATAAATGTGAAACTTAAAACGAGAAAAATTTCAGCTCTAAATCTTTATACATATATATCCAGATTTCTATATATATTATATATACATACACAAGTATATATAAAATATATATAATCAGATTTGAAAAATGAACAAAAACTGGGCACTGTACATAAAGTCTTTTTAAAACTCAAACAATAGAAAACTCTTTAAACATTAAACAATTTTAATAAAAGTTTCTGTACAATGCTAAGCAGTTTTATTTACACATAGAAAATGTAATAGGAGTAGTGTTTGAAATTACAGAACTCCTTAAAATTTAAATGGCAGGTAAATCTGGAAAAAATAACAGCATTCCATTCACAAATATCTTCAAGCAATAAATATGTATTTATAAATAGTGTAAATTTACATCAAGATTAGAAACAAAAATCACAAATCTGAAGTTTATTCCTTAGTCTATGTGCAATCCATTATCTTTGTGACTTGGCTGTTAATTTTTTAAACATTTTATTTAGGAACCAAAAGTGTAATAACCGTCATGGTTTCAAAACAAGACAGAAAAACATAAAAGCAGTAAAAAAGTTCCTTACCTAACTTTTCACATTAAAAAAAAGTTGACCAAAGAAAGACTTAAAATTGCTAACTACCTTACAAAGAAATGACCAGCTAGGCTAGTATTTTTTTCCAAGGAAAATTCTGATGGGGGAAAAGATAGATGAAAACCAATTCATCATCCCAGAAATAGAGAAATATAAAAGAAGTTGTGTTCAAGTCAGTAGTCTGTATGATGTTGCCAGTTTTGTCAGATATATACAAAACATGGAAATTATTATTTTTTTTGTTTTCTGAAGCACAGCTGATCAGCTCTGTGAGAGTCCTGGAGCAGGAGCAATGCTCTCCCCGTCCAGTCGGGTTGACACTCCGCACTTGGAAGGTTGCATAGACACAGTTTTCAGCCAGCAGCCTTACGAGATAGCTACAAAAACCAGTGGTGCAGAACTGGGTTACTTCCTGAATAGCAGAAAAGGTCTCATAATGTCCATGGAACAATATCAAGATGAGGAGGATGGTAATGGAGGAGCCTGAAAATAAAAGTAAAGTATGTTACTTTGGTATACAAATTGTTAATAGTGTTCCCTAGCTCAAGGCTACAAATGTAGTCTGCTTATTAAAGCAGGGAAATGACAATTCTCAAGGAAGTTCAACAGCTTGCCACACTCCGTCAAGCACGACATCCCTTACTGTCTCCCACCTGGTCAATTTTCCTAAGAGTCTGAGACCATTACGCTATGCTGTGCACCCACAGTTTTCTATACTTCTTCATCAATTGATCAAAAACTCTTGCAATGTTATTAGGTTGACCATTTTCTTGAGATTACTTAAAAACAAAAAGAAGGCTTGTGGAAAATAATTTAACAAATTAATTACAATTACATTAGCGATCTGCTTCAGAACCTATCTTAACAAGATAATGCATTTTGTTTAACATATTCCAGATGATTTTCTTCCTTAAGCAATCTTGAAGACTGTTCAAGTGAAAATATCAGGAGCTAAATTTCAAAGAATTCAGTTTCTGATCACATATGTAAGAGAAAAGTATTGGAGGAATTCAGCAATTCATAAATTATGTCTGTGTTTCTATTCATAAAACTACTGATGTGCTCGAGTAAAATGCATCCCCCTAAGCATCTGCTGTTTAAAGTTAAAAACTGTGTGCAATTTATAAAGATACTTGAATTTCATAAGGTTATATAACGTACCAGGAAGTTAAGCTCCATCAAATATTCCCATGAGGTTAATACTTCTGGCAAGGTCAAAATTTTAAATAAATACAATTAGCTCTGAAAGCAGAAGTATATTTAAAAGCACACTTACTGATTCATTTTGTGGATGCTGACCTGTGTACACAAACGTTTTGTTAACTGAGATCAAGTCACATCAAATGATGTGATAGTGTTCCAAAAGCACACAAAGATTTTAAAATGTAATTACTGTGACATTATATAGGCTGGTCTCACCCAGGAAGAAAAATGAAAATGAAATATGCCAATTTCATAGGAATAAATAAGTCAAGGAGGGGGGAATGATATGAATATTTCCTCATGTAATATCTAACAAGCCAAAGGAAAATTTAAAGATCTCATTACCTCCTACTTATCAGGTGACAGAACAAATACTGCTGCTTCCCTATCCAGCTAACTATGTACTCACACGTTGATTTCACTTACTAATGTAAATTGGTCATAGACTTGCATCAGGTCCTCCATTTTGTACTGTTCTAGCACCACAAAATTTTCCAGGTTTCCACTTGTTTTTCGTGCACAATCTTGGCAATGCACTATGTAGGTCTTTCGAGAATTGCTCTCATTAGTGACAAAAAGCAGATCAAAAACCTCCACCTATTTTATACAAGAGAAAAAGCATTCAAATAAATAGTATTTATTTGTTGGACTACTTTAGTAAAATCACAGAGTCTACTTTACATAGAGTTGTTAATAGTGATCACTGGTTAAGAGTAGGTACTAAGACAAACATGGCTATGTTTGAGACTCTTTAATAGACCAGGTTTATTTTGCACCAAACCCAAAGACATGGATGGTGGTGCTTATTTAGGGGAGTGACCTAGGGGAATGAAATACTCATTACAACCACTGGCAAAATCCTAATTCAAAAGTTTGATAATGGTCAGCCTATTTTTTTGTTTTAAATCCAAAACATTAGTATACAATCAGATGAAAGTGATCATTATTTTCCTTCTACTTCTCTGTAATAGTACTCATCACATTACAAAATGATTATAAATCAATAAAAAATGTTAAAAAAAAATAGTACTCATCACAGGGCACTGTGTATGAATATCTGTCTTCTCCCATAGACTGAGCTCCTCAAAGATGAACTTTTATTCATCTTTGTCCCCCCAGAGCATATCACAGTGCTTAGTGCTTAGCCAAACCTCAAAACAAAATTTTTAAATGAATATATTCTGATTATTCTGCAGAAAAGGAAACTGACAGGTAAGTGACAGTAAGTGAGTATTCAGCTATAACCCCCATGTTAAGGAGTACGAGTATAATTAAAAAGTGTATTTATGAGTATAGCATGGTTTTAGAAATAATACCTCTATCTTATAACAGAGAGACTGATAAGTTGCAAAGATTCAAGCAGGGTATGGAATAACAACAGTACAGGATAAAAGTCATTCTCAAATACTGGAAAGCTTATATATTCATTTTTCTAAGGTACAACACACCTGACCAGACTCTATCTGATCTCCCAATGACATACTTTGGTCAGGTTATACAACATTAAAATAGCTGATGGATTCAATCATTTCAAATTAAAAGTCCACATCAGAATTACAGAATTTCAAGATTTGAAATGGATCATTAACATCCTTGGCTTTGGCATATCCTTAACATCCTTGAATGTATTCAATGAAAGAAAATTCTCATGACTTCATGTCTTCTTTGAAGTTACGTTAATTAAAATCCCAGACTTCACCATGTTTTCCATTACTATCAATGAGCAACAACACGAACCTCAGGTAATCTGAGCTAGAAAACTTGTGAGCATTTTTCGACCTGTCCCTCACTTCTGCCATTTAATGAGTTGTCTTGTGGATTTTACCTTTGAAATATTTTTTAACTCCTCCTCTTCTTTAATATTCCCACTGCCAGGTGCTAGTCTAGGCCTTAGGATAACAACTCTAACACCACTGCAACAGCCTCCTACCTCCACCCTCCTCAATCACTTTTGTCTCGGAAATACATATCCAACTTGGATGTCTGCACAAAAACTTTTGATGGCATCAGTGACCTCAGAATATCAAATTCCTTAAAATCATTCAAGATGCCATAGTCTCATGTACATTACAATTGTTTATAATTTGTCTTCCCCAAGTAGGATATAAGCTCCTTCAGAGCAGGTACATATTTTTGTTTCTACATCTCTTGCAAGCCTTGGCAACAGAAGACTGACCAATGTACTGTGAATTGTAACAGAGAAGACTGAACAGTGATCTGCTACACTGAATTCAGTTTTTTGGCATCTGTCTATGTCTAGACAGTTTAAAATCTCAAGACTAAACTTGACGATTATCATCTGAAATGATAATCGGTATCCGTGGGGTACTGGTTCCAGGACCCCCTATGGATAACAAAATCTGAGGATGCTCAAGTCCCTTGTATAAAACATTGCAGTAACTGCATATAATCTATGCAAATCCTCCTCTATAGTTTAAATCATCTCTAGATTACTTATGATACCTAATATAATATAAATGCTATGTAAATAGTTCCCAATGCATGGAAAATTTAAGTTTTGATTTTGGGAACTTTCTGGAATTTTCCCCCCTGAATACGTTCGATCTGCAGTTGGTTGAATCCAGACAGGAACCCGTGGATACAGAAGGCCAACTGTTAATCTACCAGATAAATGACTCCAGTAGATACTTTAAGAGTTAACTCACAGTGAAACAGTGTATCACCAGATTAAATTTTAATAGTAGCTAAATAACAAGATTGAGTACAATGTCAATTTCACTAAATTCATTACATAAAAGTCTAAATGTATTTAAAAAAATAACTAAAGAGAAACCAAACCTGGAGAGGCAAGAGGTTTATAAAACTGTGGGTAAGAACAGTCACCTACCTCACAAATGCTACAGTAATGCGCTGGCTCTTCTTTTGTCCGCCCATGCCATATAATCTCTTTTCCTGCAGCAATGAGAGCTTCCCTCAATGTCTGACACTGCTTCAGAGTTCTCAGAAGACAATACCTATATTGTGGGGGAAAAATTTATTTGTGACCAGCACCTGAATATTGAATATTTTTAGCATGAAGGATGTTATCAATAGAAGTCATGCCAAGAGACTCTGTTCTAGTATTTGTGACGTCATCGTTTTTCTCTCATCAATTTCTCGGATAGTCTCAGACTTTAAAAATAAGGCCAATACTCAGCAGGTCTGACAGTGACATTATTAGATCACTTACAGTTGGAATAACTGATAATCTGAATGTCAGAATATAATAACCTGACTCCTTGTTTGAATATAAGCTGCTAATTTTGGTTGTTATTTGGGCAAGTCAATTAACCTCTCTGGGAGTCAATGTCCTTATCCTTGAAATAAGGGGTCTGAATTTTAGGTCTGAACTCTGATTCTAAGAAAGGCAGGAAAGCACATTATTTCTATCAGTACTACCTTAGACACTCATAAATAGCATTATCTATACAGTTGCTCTTGAAACTTCAGAGTATATAAGCAAAAAAGTATGGGTTTCATCACCATACAATACAGAAATGGTTTCATTATAATGCTGAAGATGAAAAAAATACCTAATTGCTTGATTTTACCTTGAAGATAATATAGTGAAGTCTTTCATTTATATCAACACAATTGAACTTTTCTTGTAATTTATACCTTTTTCTAAATTCATGATGCTAATGATATAGTGAATTCTCCTAGTTTTTTTTTTTTTTTCCCCTATAGTTTGCTGTCAGTACTTGGAACTGTCTGCTAAGTTCTCTTACTTTCCTGTGAATCTTAGTAGCTCAGGCTCTTCCTTTGAATAGAGAAGTTAGACTAGATGATCTGCATGGCACTTTCCAGGTCTAAAATTTGGAGACAATGAAAATAACCCTAAAGAAAAGGAAATGGATTTAGCAACTGAGTGTTGTTTGAAAGTAAAGGTCTTAACTATTTTATTCACGCTGCCTACTCACCGCCTGGGACAGTGCCAGGCATATAGGAGATGCTCAGTCAACATTTGATTATGGAACTACTAAAACTTAATGTATGATAAGTAATATATTTAACTTCTCTTAATTTATATTTCCTTGCTATTTTATGTTACTAGGTTAAAGTATTATTACTTATCAGAACCCATGTAAATTAGAAGCTAGGGTAAAAAAGATGATTAAAGGGATATGTAAAACTTGATAGCTTATTTAATAAACATAAAACAATGTCAACTTTACAGTTGTAAGGCAAATCCCTTTAAATATATTCAAAGAACTTCTCTCTCAGTTGGGCTCTAGCAATTCTTTTATGTTTAACTTATTTAGAAACAAAATAATGCAATAATGCTTTATTTACACTATTGGTTCCAAGTCAAAACTAGGAAAGAGGGTGTGTGTGTGTGTGCGCGTGCGCGCGTGTGTAGATGTGCCAGGGGAGGCAGCAAATAAAAATGTGGATCACGGCAAGGAGAGAGCATATAACGTAGACCATGCCGCTAGGTCTTGAATAGTACCTGTTCTTCCCTTTTTCACTCCCCACGTCCCATACAATTCATCTCTGAAGGCACTGATCTTACTGAACAAGCTTTCCAAGGAGGGCCTCAAAATAAGGTCTTTTTCACAGAAAAATAATTCCTAGAACTATGCAGATAACTTTGGAAGATTTGTAGATACAACCATACTCCCACGTGGGAAAACAAACAAAAATAATAAAACAATATAATAAAAATAAATAACTAATTGAAAATACGAACCAGACAGGAAACATGGTATTAGGTACTACACACATACTATGCCATTTAGGCCTCTTAACAATCTTGTGTAGGAGGCATTGTTGTCTCCACCTCACGAATAAGGAAACCAGGTCCCAGAGAAGCTGCTGTCATAAAGCTATTTTTAAGTGAATGGGCTAGGTGTTTGCAAAAGCAGAACATCGCACATTTCCCCTCACTATCTCACACTGTACTATCTTCTTTCTGGTCTCTTCACATCTTCTTCCCCATCCCCTCCCCCACCCCTTTCTCTTCTGAAGATGAGATACTTGGAGCTCGGCCAGCACAGGCCCCCACCCCTACCCCAACAAACACAGAGCCTTGGTTCTGTACAGTATCATTCCTCTCTACTCAGCGAATGAACTTTCATCTCCAATGCTACTGACTACTTTGATGGTTAGATTGTAGTTTATAATTTATGGCTAGTTTGGTAGTTTCATCTAGAAAAAGGCAATATATTACTTTTCTGCAAACAATAAAGGGTTAGAGCTAGGGTTGCTAAGAATAAATACCATGCCATGAAATCACAGCTCCAAAATTTTTATTTTGTGAGATACTGGAACCTTAGAAAATCGACAGCTCTATTAATCTGATCTGACAAGAAATAACCAAATTGTGGCTTCTGCCTTGCCCTTAAGTTTCTTCCCCTAACATTAAAATTTTTTGTTCCTTCCCATTTTCAAAAGGTAGCAGTGAGATGTGAGGGTGGTCTGGCTGCGACAGCTATCACCCCACTGATCATCAGGGCTGATTCGGGTGATCTGGCTGGCTAGGCAGGTGTCCCCTTCCTCCCTCTCCGCTCCATGTGCTTCCCTCCCGAAGCTCGGTCGAAGACGATGACCTTCCCCGATAGAGGAGGACCGTGCTTCCCCATCAAGGGTATATGAGTATCTGCACTCCCCTGCTAGGACCTACAAACAAGCTCTCAAAAGGTAGCAGCTGAGAATAGAAGGAGAACTGAGACACTCTTCTAGAGTCCACAGCAATGGGCAGGTCCTCAAGAAAGGATCTGATTCAACTGAAGTGTAGGAAAAATAGAAAATAAAGAGGTGTAAGGAAAGGAACCTAGGGAAGATACAGATATAATATTCAAGACTTAACTGTTCTGCTTTGATTAATCCCAGACTGATTTTATATGAAGACAATTTTTTAGTGTACTGAAGAGCTAAAAAGTCAAAGTCAAACATTAGGATTGTAATCTTTCATCTTAATTTTGCTGAATTTTATAACATTTACTTTATAGAAATTAAGAATTCAATTTGTTAAAAACAAAATAATAAATCACTAGCAAAAAGCATAAAAATGTAGAAGATAGAAGATGCTGTTTTAAATAAATGTATTTTAGGAACAGGGTCAGGAATCACTTCAAGAGCTAGAAGCTTGGAATGCAACTCCCCTTTGACTTTTCAGGCTCAGTCAGGATCAGTCTGGTTTCAGGACACAAGTCCTGTTTTCGGTTGTTTGGACAATAAACTACATAGAAAGGCAGGGGATAATAAAGGCAGTTCTGGTTTGGAAGAAAATCACAAAGAGGAGGCTGATTGAGGGCTTGGTTTATTTGAGGTTACACAGAAGGGTATAATCCAACCAAAAACCCATCTGGCAAAGATGAAACCTAAAGAGGGATGGAATTTCAGAAAATGGCTTGACAAAGAGGTTAGAAATGAAAATATACTTGAAATACTAGAATAAAAAACCTGAAGACAATGAGGACAAATGATCATACGCAATATATTTATAAATCAATACATTACACAAAAGATAAATAGACGTAGTATGCCATGGATGCTAAAAGGAAGGACAGCACAACTTCAAGCTAGGGGAGGCAGAACTCACAGAAGTTCACATGAAAAAGTTGTCAATTTACATATGAACAGGAAGGAGAAGTGGGAGAAAGGCACCTTCTAGGCAAAAGGAATTCCATGAACAAAGGTAGTGTGGGGATTATTTAGGGAATAAACAATTGTTCTTGTGATTTTAATCTTGGGATGAGGAGAATAAAAGAAAGAACGAAGCCATAATAATATTACATTATGAAGTTAAGAAAACACTGGGAATTACTGACAGTCTGTGGGTAACCTAAGTTTCCAAAGTAAGTTCCCAAATATCAGTGTGGAGGTAAGATGAACCAAGGGTTAACCCGGTATGGCACTTTTAAAGCCTTTACGGTAACAATCTCAGCCACTAAGAAGTAGGTGATGGACAAATTTTAAAAGTATACCAAGAAGTGCCTTGCCCTGCCCAATCTCTTACTGAAAGAGCCATGTAGGCAAAGTGAGCTAACACATGAGCCCTCAAAACTTGCACTCCCCTAGGCCAACAGAGAGTGTCTGAACGTCAGTAAGACACCTAACAGTTTCATTTAAACCAAGCACATGGCTGAAAATCAAGGTCTCAGTCAATGATAAAATGAGTATCTTATAAATTTTAAACTCTCAGATGGAAAAAACAAGCATGAAAGCAAATATATGTTAACCATGAGATTGCAGAGTTTTAGAATTTTTAGATTTGTTTGCTCAACGTTATCACAAAGCACTGTATATTTAACCCAATGGTATATTAGGACCCCCACTCAGGACAACAGCACGAGAATCTATGCTAACTATGAACCGATCTTCGTGGCTATACCCTCTTGTCCAATTATTAGGCCAACAGGCTATGACTAACGAGTTGTAGAACACCTCGTATACCCACTTAAACAAGGGAATCAAAGGGAAAAGGGAGTTAATATTTAAGTTTGTTTAGGGTGTCCCTAACTTGCCTGAATCATAGGATTCATCTAGGCCACTGTGAAAGACTCCTAGGGTTCTTCACATAGAGCTTTGAATTTACTTGTTAGGAACAGAGTCTAGACATCTATTTTAATAAGAGTCTCAGGTGGTTCTTATAAGTAGGCAAGAAAACCAGTGCAAACCTCTTACTTCATAAGTGACAAAATTGGAAACAATGTCTAAAATTTAAAACACTATTTTTCAGCAAATCACCATGTTTTTATGAACAGAGCCTTAAGAGAGCACAGAGAGAAAGCCATAGAGCAGGTGAAAGCACAGATTCTGGAGCCAGACTGCCTGGGTTCATATCCCAGCTCTATATATATTTCTTATTCTCTGTGCCTCAGTTTCCTCAGCTGTAAAAAGGGGACACCTAACTCAGTACTATTATGAGGATTACATATGTTACATAAAACGCTCAGATTAACACCTAGAAGTTAGTGATCTGTATTTGAACTTGACATGACATTCTTAAATTGTGTTAAAGATAATTATTTAATTACTAAAGTGAAGTAATTTTTTATATTTGAAGACACTGTGCAATGAACGCCAACTGAAAGTGTAACAGTTACACCCAAAAGAACATAAAACAGATAATTTAAAAGGTGTTTAGATTTCTCAACCTCAGCACTGCTGTTATCTCGGGCTAGATAATTCTTTGTTGCGGGGTGCTGCCCAGTGCATTGTAGGATGTTTAGCAGTATCCCTAACTTCTACCCACATAATTATCAGCAGCACCCCTCCCACTCAAGTCATAACATTGCCATATGTCCTCTGGGGAAGAGGGGAGGGGAGGTAAAACTGCCCGCAGTTGAGAACCACTAGACTAGCTTCAATGCAGGAGGTATCTGGAAGAATGTGAAGCAGAGTATGAAAATTAGCTTATTTTAGTAAAATAGCTAGGATGTAGAAATTGAAAGAGATTTACAAAATGACTTACTCAGATAAAGGACTTTATGGAATTCCAGGGCTCTGAAAGACCCAACCTGAACTTGAAAGTGCAGAGAAAAAAACCAGAGGGGCGTTGACTTTTTAAAATAACTGCAGGTAGTTGTCTCAAAATGGTAACGAAGGATTAGCAGGCAACACAGGAGAAAACACCATTTCCCATTATTAATCACTCAGTGCAAATAAATACAGGTTCATAATCTCATCATAATCCCACAAATTTTTCATAAATTTTGCATAAACTCATTGGTGTTGAAACTTGATCTGGGGCTTTTTACTGCTTTCACTTAGCTCATCAGAGTGACTATATGTTTAACTGCAGAAGTATCAGTGTATTTGATTTCAGGATACTGCCACAGACTCTGATGGGAGAGTAAAATACATTATAAATGCACTGTATTACCTTCCTAAATCCAAAGATTCTGAATACCAAAATGCATTTGGCCTAAGGGATTTAGGATAAGGGACTATGGAGCTGTAGTATCACTTCTATGAAGCCTTTCCTAAAAGTTCCCCTCTCTCAGAAGTGCCTTCCTCTGTTCTCCCCTATTTTTTTTAAAACCAGTATCTCCATCATTTAAGCAAAGATCACGTATTTTAATGTTTTGACTATTTCCCCATTTATTTTAAGCAGTCTGAGAAGTGATCAAATCCTTTTATCACCTAGCATGATACTTGAGTACCAACTCAGTTCATAGTATGTATTAAACAAATATGACAGAATGAAAAGAACTGGGTAGAGCTGAGTGAGTGAGTGGACGGAGAAGGCACAAGGTCATGTTGCCTAAGTTCTTAATGGTTGGGCAGACTTACCACTTAACCACGTAAACCTAAAAATCACACATTGTAGGCTCACAGTCTTTAAGAACTAAAAACAATTAATTCAGGGGAAAAGTTAAAGAACATCTTTGCAAATGTTCCCCACTCACTTCTTGTGTCTAGCTGATATTTTTTTCTTTTAAAATAGCCTGCGATTCATATGCTTAATGTAAACTAAATCAATGCCTTACTGAAAGATAATTTCAAGGGATAAGAAAAAAGAGGGGAGGTGTAAAAATTGCAGTTCATATTAAAGATGGTTTAAAAATACCAAATGAAGTGGTAAAAATAAATAGAAAATTCAAGCACACATCTAAAAGAAATGGAGAAATGGCTGACAAGGTAAGTGGGGATTTGTAAAGAAAGGTTACATCTGTGCCTTTGTATGTTTAGAATAGCTGGTTGCTGCTGGTGACCTCAGCAAGACAAGGGACAGGAGTATATTGAAAGTGGGAGTTCAAATTGCTGTGGATGGTAGAGTGAATAGGAGATAAAGAAAATGACTCAAAGCAGAGGGAAGGAATTCCAAGGGAGAATCATCTCTTAAGCACTGGCATGGCTAACCAGCCAGGACAAACTAATACCTCTTCCTCCTGTCTTGACTGCTCTCTGGAATCCCGCATTTCCTACAGCTTCTGTTAAACAGCTCTGCACAACTCTTCTACTGGCTCCTCACACTTGTCACTGTTCCAAAATGAAGCCCTGTGCCACAGATACATTCAAGTAGCTTTTACATAAGATGGGTGCAGGCTTATTAAATCCTGGCTCTAACCAAATGGGTGACCCTGGGATGCTGAGAGGCATAACTGAGACACAGTCTGGAAAGTACTTTGTTCAGTGCTTGGCTAAAGACCAAGCTGAGTTTATTAACAACATTATTATAAAACCATCTAGAATCCAGACTTGAAAACCCCAAAGTATTTACTTCTTTCTTGATTTACTTGACTTACTTCTTTTTCTTATCACCCAGAAGCTAATTCTATTTAACTTCTAGAAACATCTTTATGAAATTCAAATTACATATTGGTTAAAAACCCACCGAAAGCTCTCCAACAGAATAAACTTAAGTTTGACACACATGATCTGCCACTAAGAACTTTTAGTTGTAAATATCTTATTCTACTACTCATCACACATACTGTGCTCAAGCCAGAATGTACCACTGTCTGTTGTTGTCAACACATACAGAGCAGAGTAGCATCATACATACATTTAAGCTCATGTAAATACACAGCAGGGAAGGAAGTCAGGAGAGAGAGCAAAGGAGGTAGGTGATAAGGAGAAAATGAGACCAAGAGGAAGAGAAGATGATCTGGAGTGAGTATACATTTACTGTTCCTCTAGGCAGTTGGATTTCCTCTGAACCTCTCACAATGGAAGCTGTTTATCATGCTGAGTAAGAACCTTAGTAGTTAGTACAACAGGGCCTCTCCAAATATTCTGCCTGGTGCTCTACTGAAGAAAAAGGGACTTATTCCCTCACTGGAGGAAAACATGACTGTGTTAGACTGAAGGAGACACGGTATGTATGTATACTGTTATTTTATAGATGAACTGAGGAATCTTTCTGATGGCAGAAGACTTTGATCTTAAGTTGGCTTTAGGTACTATTCCTCTCTTCTCTCCCTGCCTCCACATCTTCATCCTTCACACAAAATATCTGCCTCCCAGAATATATAAACTTCTGAAGACTTCTCTGACTCCAAGGCGCTGGAAAGAATCCAGTGAATCTCTTGTTGTATTTCTTCCAGTCTATTTATTTAAATGCACTAACTTTTACTTCCAGATACAACCTATACTACACACACACATACACACTCTCTCTCAAGCCTGGAGCCTTGTATACAGTCAGCAAATATTGATTAAATGAAAGAAAATACAAATAAAAGAAAGGGAGAAATGTTGACTTGTGAAAAGTACATTTTCACCAATGGAAGTTTACAGAGCAAGGCCTAAGGTCTGGATTTATGGTTAACATTTTCAATCTGCGTGATGAGAAGCAGAGCTTGCTAATTATATCTCATGACAAACTCAACCTGGGAGTAGAATTCTTATCATAATGAGGAACACAATCAAGAGTCAAATGATTGGACATTTTGTAGTACAGAGTAAAAATGGAGTAAGGTAAGTATGTAAGTGTGTTTACTTAGATTAAAAAAAAAAAGTAAGGAAGGTATGAGGAACAACAGTATCACCAGTAATTTTAAACAGAAAAACATTCAAATTACGTATATCCAATTTCAACACAAGACAACCTTATAACAAAGATAATGCTACTGTCAATGCTCAACATTTCAAACATTAAGAGGGACAATGATAAACTAGAGTAAGTCTAGAAGGATGGTAAGGACGATAGCAGTGAGGGGGATGAAAGATGATAGAGATGAGATGTTTAAATTAACAAACACCAGGTAGGAAGAAGAAGAGCATCTGACAATGATCTTGTCCTTGATTCCCTTTTCCCTCTTACCCCAACACCCAATCTGTGACCAAGCCTTTCTGATGGCACAAGCTTTTAGTTTAACCACAGCCCCTAATTTAACACCTCTCTCTACCCCCTGTCTAGGTTGATCTTTCCTGTTGCAACTGCCTGGTGATCCCCTACACACACTTCTAATCTTGCCCTTTGGAATCCATTCTCTACAAAAGCAACCAGATTAATTTTTCTAAAGTTTAAATCAGAATCTATCCCTCTCCTACTTAAAATCCTCCAATGGTAACCTGTAACACCCCAAATTAATACATAAATAAAACGTCCTAAGTGTCCGTATATGATCACACGTGCTTCCTGCTCTGTTCACTGAGCGCTACTGTTACCCCCTCTTTCTCTCATTCTGCTACAGTCACACTGTCCTTTTTGTCCTTTAAACATACCTAAATTGTTTCCAATTCAGTCTTCACTTGTTCCCTGGGCCTGAAATGTTGCACCTCTAGATCCTCATGTAGTTGACTCCATCTCATTGCTCAGGTCTAAACACAAAACTCATCTTCCCAGACACCTTCTCTGACTACTTCAGAAAAAGCAGCACTCTCATCCCGCTACATATATTATCTATTTTATCTTGTTCATATAACTTATCATGAATTTATTTAACTGCCTGGAGGTCTGTCTTGCTGCACTAGAATTTAAGCCCTCTGAGTGCCAACATTTTAACTTACACATCGCTATGTCCAGCATTAGTGCCTTAGAATAGTGTTTGGTATGGAGCTGGCTCTCACACTTGTTGAATGGGATTCTACCTAAATCCCAAATATACTCAAGGAATTGGTACCAAATGACAAGCAGATTTTAGGCCAAATTTGTAAAGAACTTTCCAGAATTATAGTGAGGTAATGAGAATGTTTAAGAAGTTGCCGGATGGCCACAAATTATAGATGCTATAAAAGGGATTATTACATGAAGGGGAATCTTGAGTAAATGATCTTTAAAATACTTTCTAATTATAAAATCCCAATCCATCCAAAAAGTGATGAGTCACTTTCAGTCTACATAGTTGTTATATATAAATGGTTCCTATACTGCACTATTCCTTTACCTTCAGGTGAGCTGAATTATCCTCTAGTTTATGCCTATTTCCAACTTACTAAACAACTTTAGTGACTTTACATTATTTTTTTCCCAAAAAGTAACCCTGAACTTGCTATTCAGAGTAAAATACCAATCTAAGATATAATAGAATAAACAAATAGACAACCCCACTACCAATTACATTTATGGAGTATGGTACCTAAGATCCAACTTTTTAAAGGATTTGTACATTACTTGCTATAAGTTGTTTTTTGTTACCTTTGTATCCCCCTACCACTTCTGCCCAGGGCTAGATAAAATAGTGCAACTGATAAAAGAAATAAGATCATCCACAGGCATGTTACCTTGGCCACACAATTTTTGTTTAAATAAAAGTTTAGATTTCGGTTTGAAATCATTTTAATAAGCCAGAATTCCTTTCAAAAGACAGTATCTTGAAAATAACACATGTTGACCAAATTAATATAGCTGCAGGAGAAATACTTAAAGGTAAATACTATTTTAACAAAGATGAAGACAAACTTATTTTATCAGTGAGTATAAAGCAGTGTATTCCAAAATGAGTTTTTGAGATTAATTCTTCAAAGATACTGGTCAAACAAATAAGTTTGGGAAATATAATACATTATAACCCTTCTCCCCCACTCAAAAAACAAAACAAACCACCACATACCAACCCTTATAAATAAGTGTCTAAAACATTTTACAAAAAACTTAAACATTAAAAATTAAAGGACTTGTTGAACTTTATACAATTCATTATTTCCCATATTTCTTTGACCAGAATTCCCCACCTTTTGAGGCTGTAAGTAGTAGCGGTAGAAAACGGTTTAGGGAAACACTGCTATACAGCACTGTTTAAAAATGTTACTTCTAAAGATCTACAAAATAGCTAGGATAGAAACTGTCACAATAAATGAGAAGCTTATTGGGAAATATGTATTCAAATAACTTGTATTAAGTGTTTAAAGCAGATAAGAAAAGGGACAATTATAAGATGGATGATTTAATTAAAATTTTAAAAGTTAACGTTTAAGTCAAATCCCTATATTAAATGCTAATTTCTCTGTACCAGCAATTATTTTTTGATGCCATCCCCTCCCCGTGATACTAAGAGCAGTCTTTCAACATTAAAACTAAAGTTCTCCTAGGAATCAAGTGGTTCAGAGGGCAGTGAGGAAGCACAGGTTTGTGAATCTACTGGTTTAGAATCATTTGTGCTTTTGTTCCTCTTTGTACCACAGTGGACTGA
This sequence comes from Camelus dromedarius, assembly GCF_036321535.1. Classification (NCBI taxonomy): domain Eukaryota; kingdom Metazoa; phylum Chordata; class Mammalia; order Artiodactyla; family Camelidae; genus Camelus; species Camelus dromedarius. Next base: position 79,923,168 of record NC_087472.1, read on the forward strand.
CTATTTGGAAGGGAAAATACTTTTAACATGTGGATTCTCGTATTACATTTTGCTAGACATGTGGACCATTTTGTTTTGCTGTCAACATAATTCTATGGGGGTAAAAAAGTATTGAATAGTTAACACTCCCCAAAAAGAGAGGGACTACAGCAGTTTTAGAAAGCACTTACTTAATCATTTCAAAAAGCTTTGGATCTGAGACCTTGATATTTCGTGCCATATTCCAGGAAAGATGAACCATGGGTACTATTGACTTCACACTCTGCAATTTGTTCCATTCGTACCGTTCCACTGCCAATTTATACTGGCAGGCTAGGAAAAAAAAAACAGTTATAAAGTAACTCAAAGTACCACAGATATGAAGATAACTATTATCACCTTCTCAGGTGATATCATCAACACCAATTCTGAAAATCTCAGAACATTACAAAAATCTTTTTTATGTTTTTTTGATAATTGTGGTTAATAATATTAGTAGCGCTCACGTAAAGAGTGCTTACTGTAACTATGTGCCAGGCATTGTGCTAAGGTATTTCGATACATTATACCATTTAATCTTTACCATTAACTTATTAATTTTATCATTTCCATTATACAGATGAAGAAATTGAGGTCCAGAGAGGTAATATAGCTTGCCCAAAGTTGCAAAAGCCAGGTCCTGGTCCTAATCCAGGTCTTTCTGGCTCCAAAGGCCATATTCTTAAACTTAAATATCTACTGCCTGAAGGCAGGTGTAATTCAAACAGACATTGACATAATAGGGTTATTCATATGACATACTAGATAAAAGAAAAATTTTCAAAGAATAAATAACTGCTCTACTTTATTTTCTCCCATAAAGGGTTTCCTTTATAAAACAAAATTGAGCAGTCTAAAAATTATTAAAAGTATCTCTTTCTTGTATATAAAGACATACATTTGTGTTATTTGTTCAGATCTATGGTCCTGGATTTCTATCTGTTAACTCAAACAATATCTTGTACTACAAATTAAAATTTTATACAAGGAGACACTCTTCTTTCAATTTTTGGTGAGTTATATTCCAAGAAAAAAAAGAATAAAACCCATCAGACACAATCCTTTATAAACTAAACTTTTTTTTTAAAGCATATTCTTTAAAATACCTGTAAGTGGACCAACATTCCAAGCAATGTTGTTGCACCAGCCAATAGCCTGAACCCAATGCACAGTGCCTGCATTTATCCAGACCAAATCTCCAGGTCGCTGAATAAACCTATACACTGGAACATTTGCTTCATAAAGATCTTCAAGGTTGGGCCACCAAGAACCCATTAGGAAATTCAAATTATTTCTGAAATAAGAAAAAATATTGCAAATGGTTCAAGTACTTTAATAAGCTCCTTATAAGACTGGAAGACAATGTCAAGAGTTTTTTAAAATATGTTCATTCATTGCACTGACACTTAATTGTTTATGCAATGAGAAATTGCAGTATGTAAAGTGAGTGAAATTAATTACAGTTAAGTAGTAGATGACTTATCCAAAGATCAGTATTACTTCAGCTGATTTTTCAAAGATCCAAATGAAATTGAAAACTATTTTTAAGTAACACTTATTTACATTAACCTTTAATTTCACTAAAGGATATTTTGATTAAACCCTTCTTCCTGGAGTACCTAGAAATCTCTAAAAGGTAAATGGAAGGTGGAGATGATATCAAGCCATTTAAATCACTAAGCAGGAACACTATGGCAGATATAAGTTAAATTTCTGAGGAAAAGTAGAACAGAAAGCAGAATGGTCTCTATTACTATTTTGAATCCTAAGCAGGAAAGGGGACAGGATGTCAGTCTCTGTACAGTTTTGATGACTGGTTGACTAAAACCATGCAGTTGAAAAAAACTTTGTCAAAAATGAACACTCATACACACGCACAAATAACCATCATCATCGCCATCACCACCAACATACTTTGGAAATATACTACAGATCATATTACCAAATTTTTCCTTTAAAATCTGGCTGCTTCTTATTCTACTTCATCATGATATGATATGAAGTATTTTTTAAACTACATACAGTCCATAAAAACTTGCCTATAAAGCCAAATATTGTTATAAACACAAATCCTAGCCCTCCTTAACCCATGTGTTGTCATCATAAAATTGGAGAAAACTTTCTATCCAAAAGCAAGCAAGGAATCAAGTAAGACCATCAAATAATCAAAAGCTAAGGAAAAAGAAAAATCAAACTTACAAAAAAGGAAGCATCCCTTTTATCATATAGTCAAATAAATGGCTATTTCATGACAGGTATTATCTAAAGTCATAAAACAAACTACAGATATGGTCAAATCAGTTAATACCAAAAAGTAACAATCCTTATGTGAAACAAAATTACACTGAAATGCTGAGGTAGCAAGTGTTATTCCCACAGCTGAGTTAAAGTTTACCCTATCTTTCAGACTTTTTAAAACATTATCCTCATGTTCAAGCTTTTTAGGCATCATCTGCCTATTCTAATTAACTTTACTCCCAGGTTACCTCTCCATTCAGATAGGAAAGGAAACTAAATACTAAATATAGTCAATCCCTACTCAGAAATAATAAACAAGGATCACTGTACTGTAGCTGCAATAATATACTACTACCTCAAAGTTTAAGAAATAAAAATATTTCTACAGCACCACAGAGGTTTCCTATGTGACACTGTTCTTTCTCTTGCTTACCACCAGACTGCTGGTCTAGTACAGATTAAAGTAGATCACGTTATTTCATCACAGCATTTAAAACTTTAAAATTCCACATCTTGGGTTTCCTTACATTAAAGGAAACCTTATGTTAAATAGCGAAGACAACAAAAGGTGACTACCTTTTGCTTGTAGATAAAGAAATTTTAGATTATTACGGTTGTTTCTCCAATTGTATTTACACTTCTTACTAAATCAAGATATTTACAGAAAGATCTTTAAACTCCATATTTAAAAATTATAAGTTAGTATGTGGAATATGCGTATAATTAGTTTTCAAAGTCTCTCTTATTTAAATGTTTTTGATGGCTCTTTCCTCCTTTATCTTACTGGGGTGGGGGGATAGTACCGAATGTATGTATAATTTATGTTGTTAACCATAATAATAATTTCCCAACCTTATTACTAACAGAAAATATCAGGCTCTTAAGTAATGGAGTATTTTTTTTAAAACAAAATGAGACAAATAATTAAATTTAAATCAGTGAAAACAATTCCAAGGTACCCTTTAACACAAGATAATTAAATAAATGAAAACTTTCTAGAATCTTAAAGAAAGGAACACTTTTACTATGTGAGTTCTTTCAATTCTTGGAAACAAAATCTGAAGCTATTGTTTAAATTTTATAAAAATTCCTTTATAGGAAAAGTTGCCAATGTAGTTTTAAAAAGAATTTATATCACGATGATACAGCAAAAAGTTAGACATTCAAGCTTGAGTTAATAACAACCTACAAGGGTGCTCAATTATAAAATTCCTTCCACTTCTAAAACCATTTATAGTAAAATAATTTTTCTTGGAATTATAGATCTTTCACATGAGCAAGTATTTGTGCATCAATTGTTTGACCCACTAAAGAACTCAATTTTCTGTCCTCTAAATTCAAGACTATTACTACTGCATGGAGGGATTTCAAGGCATCTTTCTTAAAGCATTCCCAATAACACAAAATAACAAGTTTGGAATCAAATCATTTCAAATGAATTTTCTGCTGAATGGTAAATGAAAACTGATTACATGCATTAGGATATCCAGCTTAGCAAGTTGTTCTTTACAATTATTATTTTTGAGTAATTATGTTTAAAGAAAATTTAGTTTGGAAACCTACTTTTCACAGAAGTCATTCAGAACGCCCCAATAACCTTCAGGAACAACAAACCATTCACAGTCACCTGGACCAATATTTATGTTAACTGAACAGAAATTGTTATTTTCTTGATGACCTGAAATGTGAAAAGAAAAAAAAATCAGCATACCATAAATTTTACAGAAAAATGCGTCTTTAGAAATGAAATCTTAGAAACACTCAATAGAGAAGGCTCCAGTGGTATTCAGTTGTTTATCAGTACAGCATTTTTGTGTCAAGTTTTAGAGCTGAGTTTGGTCAACTCCTAACTTACTCAGTAAGCGTTTCTGTGGAAAACAATCTAAATCACAGTTAAAAGCTTAGGTTATAAAGCCAGGGTTCTTGGCTTAGTCATTATGTAAAACTGGGCAAGTTTCTAAACCTTTCTGACTCAGTTTCTTTATACAAGATTTGATTAAAATAATTCCAATAAATCACTGGGTTGTTTTGAGGATCAATGAAATAATGACTGCTTTTAGCAGTACCTAATACATGGTAAGAAATAAATATTAGTTATTATTGATATCAATATCATTACTACTTCTTCCTTGTGAACTAACCCCCATTTCTCACAAGTCATATTAGGATATGACTAAAGAGACAAGAAGTCTAATTTTCAAACTGTAGCTGCAGGAGTGGTGTCAACAAAAATGGCAGAGCAGGGAACTCTGGGGGGACTTTTCAGAAATTAAAAATATAAAATAAAATATTATCAAAAAATAAAAATCTAGTAAAAACTGTCAGAAGCAACCTTACCTGAAATCTGGACAATAGTCAAAGGTTTACAGCAACCAAACGTGTGACAACTTAAACACGGCAGGAAATTTTTGTCACTTTAACTTACCTTATGTCCACCTCCATCACTGGTGTGGCAGTGGACTTAAAAACTGTAGTCTGTATTCCTAGTATAAGCATCCCTGGTTCTGGAGGGAGCAGAGTGGACCTTGCTCCCAAAGAATTGTGTTCTTCTGTTTAGACCACACTGTAGTTTCCCCAAAAGACTGATGGAAGGGACTTCTGTTTGTTTCACCTACCTCAGAACTCTACCAGGGCAAGCATTTCAATGGAGGAGGATCCCCTCTAAACCTCGCAAGACAAATGAACAAGCCAGAAGATGAACAAGGGCAAAAAACCAAACAAACCAACCAACAAGTTAGGGCAAACAACAGACATGCCAAAGGCTTGGAAGGAAAAGCTGGGGAGTGAGATTTGGGGAGAACAATGACTTTAAAAAGCTCCTGTGTACACTGTAGAATTTAGAAGCCACACGCAGACCCAGAGCAAGAGGCATGCTCAGAAGAAAACCTAAAAAGACCACAGACCTTAACCTCTTAGTGATCTTTATGCTCAGCACAAGCAAGGAAGTAAAAGCTGAAGTAGAGCTGGAAGCAGCATGGCTAAGTGTAGAAGGAGTGACTCAACACAAAGGCAATCTACAAAGACATAGAGCATTCTTTTTTCTTTTCTTTCTCTCCTTTTCCCTACTTTTCTTTCTTTTTTTTTTTTTTTGGAGGGGGGGAAGCCCCAAACATTTAAGAAATCTTTTTCATGTTACTGCTGACATAATTATTGGAAAGGAGACTACAGTGTCCACACATGACAAGGAATACAGTCTTTGCAAAGATAGAGTGGAAAGTCACTAAACAAACACCTGTAGACCACAACAAGCAACAATGACACACACTAGAAAGGGAGGAGAATCTGATTTCAGTAATTGCTGGATTAAATATTCAAAATTCCAAAACACTACCAGAGCACCACGCTAAAGGAACAGACACTTCAGGGACCACGTCCTACAGAGAATACAGGTTATTTAAAAAAAAACTCAAAAAGTCAGTTTTCAATAAAAAATTGTAAGGCGTGTAAAGAAACAAGAAATTATGGTCCAGTCACAGAAAGAAAACAAACAACAACAAAAAAAGAAAAAAAGAAAAAAAAGAAGAAAAAGAAAGGAGTTAACAAAAGCTATTTCTGAAAATGCACAGACCCTGGAGTTACCAAACAAATACTTTTTACCAACTATCTTAAAATAGGCTTAAAGAGCTAAAGAAAACAGTAGACAAAAACAAAAGGAAACAAGGAGAACAGTGTCTCAACAAATAGATTATCAATAAAGAGACAGAAATCATAACAAGAAAGGAAATAAAAGTTTGAAGTTGAAAAATATAACTGAAATAAATTCACTAGGGGGTTTCTAAACAGGAGATGTGAACAGGCTAAAGAAAGAATCAGCAAACTTACAGACAGGTCAAATGAAACTGCCCATTTTGGAGAGAAGATAACAGACCCGAAGAGACCCATGGGACATCATCAAATATACTAACGTGTGCATTGTGCAAGTCCCAGAAGAAGAGGAGAAAAGAATATTTGAAGAAATGATGATCAAAAACTTCTCAAATTTGACAAAAGACATGAATCTATATATACAAAAAATTCAAGGAACTCCAAGAAGGATAAACCCCAAGAGGGATAAACTCCAAAAGACCCACACTAAGACACATTATAATCAAACCATAAAAAGCCAAAGAAAATCTTGACAGTAGGAAGAGAAGCAACTGTCATATACAAGGGATCATTAATAAAATAGCTGATTTCATATCAGAAACACGGAGGCCAGAAAGCAATAGGGTAACACACTGAAATTGCTGAAAGGAAAAAAAAAGCCAACCAAGAACTCTCTATCTGGCAAAACTACTTTTCAAATATAAAAAAGAAACTAACACATTCCCAGAAAAACAAAGGCTAAAGTTTGTCACTAGCCAGTCTACCCTAGAACCGCTAGAGTTTTTCTGGCTGAAATGAAAGAATACAAGACAGTAACTCAAAGCTCTATGAAGAGATAAAGAGCTACAGTAAAGATAGCTATGTTAAGTTGAAGACTCACACTTTACAATTTTTTGAAGCTTACCTCAAAGCTAGAGTAATCAAACCAGTGTGGTACTGGCATAAAAACAGAGATATAAATCAGTGGAATAGCATCAAGACTCTAGAAATAAACCCATACATTTATGGTCAACTGATTTTTGACAAGGGTGTCAAGATCATTTCATAAAGGAAAAAAGTGTTTCCAACACATGGTGCTAGGACAATTGGCTATCCCTATGTAAAAGAATGCTGTTGGGTCCTTAACTCATACTATACACACAAATTAACTCAAAATGGATCAAAGATTTAACATAAGAGCTAGAACTATGAAAACCTAAGAAGTAAACAGAGGTAAATCTTTACAACCTTGGATTTGGCAATGGTTTCTTAGATATGACACCAATAGCATAAGCAACTGAAGAAAAAATAAACTGAATTTCATCAAAATTAAAAACTCTTGTGCATCAAAGGACACTATCAAGAGAGTGAAATGATAACCTACAGAATGGGAGGAAATACTGCAAATCATATAACTGATAAAGAATTAATATCCAGAATATATAAAGAACTCTTACAACTCAACAAAAGGACAAACAACTCAATTAAAAAATGAGCAAAGAACTTGAACAGACATTTTTCCAAGAGTAGGTATACAAATGGCCAACAAGCACATGAAAATCAAAACCACAGTGAAAAGAACACATCATATCCATTGGATCAGCCATAATAAGAAAAAGTGGACAATAATCAGTGTAGGTAAGGATGTGGAAAAACTAGAATCTTTGTGCATTGCTGGCAGGAAGGTAAAATGGTGCAGCTGCTATAGAAAGCAGTTTGGCAGTCCTCAAAAGGTTAAACACAGAATTGCCATATGACTCAGCGATTCTAATCCTAGGTATATAACCAAAAGAAGTAGACATAGGTCTTCAAACAAATACTTGTATGTGAACTGGAAATATTGTATTCACAAAAGATAAAAAGTAGAAGCACCCCAAATGTCCCTCAACTGATTAATGGATAAAAAAATGTTCTATATCCACGATGGATATTATACAGCCATAAAAAAGAATGAACCACTGATACAATGTGGATGAATCTCAAAAACATGCTAAGAGAAAGCCAGACGCAAAAGGCAACATGTTCTATGATTCCATTCACAAGAAACATCCAGAACAGGGAAATAAAGCCAAAAAGCAGACTAGTGGTTGCCAGGGGCTGAGAGGAAGGGGGGAATTGGGATGACTGCTTAATGGATATGTGGTTTCCTTTTGGGTTGATGAAAATGCCTTACAACTACACAGAAGTGATGGCTACACAGCACAGTGAATGTACTCAATATGACTGAACTGCATGCTTTAAAAGGATTAACTTTGTTATATGAATTTTACCTCAGTGAAAAAATGGAGCTGCTCTTGCCACACCCTGGGCACACTACACCCTGAGTCTTTTAATATGACAGTATAATGTGAAGATGGTACTCTTAATATTTACAACTGTTTCTTACCCTAGGTAGATGGCTGGAATTGTCCATGGCATGGACTCTGAATAAAATTTAGCTCTAATTAAAATTAGAGATGCTGGGACCCCGCTATCTAACTAAAAGTCTTTTAGGATAGAGTCTGAGAGCATCTCTAGATGAGTTTAGAACATAGACTGATCATAAGTCCATTAAAGCAGGTAACAAATTTATCTAGGTAACTCCAGGAACAAAGTGTTTTGACCTATAAAAAAGTATTCAAAACAATCTTTAAAAACTGAACCAAACTAACAATTCTTCTAATATCGAGCTGTCTGAACAGTAACCACTTGAAATATGGCGATGTGAACTGAGATACGCAGTAACTGCAAAGTACACACTGGACTTCAAAGACAATATAAAAAAGGGGGAAAGTCCCAATGATTTTTATATTGATTACATGTTAAAATGATAATATCTGGATATAATTGGTTTAAAATTAATTTCACCTACTTTTTTTTACATTAGTGTGACTACTATAAAATCTTAAGACTTGCATTGTATTTCTATAGGATAGCACTACCTCAAGGGAATTATTTAGAGAATTCTTTAAGGACATTTCTGAAAAACTAATACCTTATATACAAACCAACAAAAACCACCCTCAACAGTCTAGACATAAGTGACAAAGAAGTAGCCTATCAAGTCTGCTTTCCCCCTTGACTTGTAAAGAAAAACTGTATTCTTTGATGTGGGGAATAATACTATTTGCATAAAACAATTCAAATTGAAGAGAAAAGTTTTCAGTTGAAATGAATCTTAATAGAACCAATCCAATAATATATACATAAGAAAAGTGAACTCTAGAGTTCAAATAACTTGCCTGGTATTTATATAGGTGTCTAAATGACAGACTGGGGGCAGATAGGTCTTCCGCCATTTATTCCAGAACTGTTTCCACTTTACCCAACTATGGATAAAATATCACAGAATTGGACACTGAATGGCCTAAGGACAAAAACTATAGCCTAATGGTCCTGATCCTGGCTGTACACACTCTAGAGAACTTTTTTTTTTTTTTAATGTTGATGCCTGGATCCCCAAATCCAGATATTAATCCACTATATATTTTTTAAAAGTTTACAAGGAGATTCTAATGAGCAGCCAGGACTGAGAAGCACTGACCTATGTTACCCAGAAGCAAGCATAGGCCTCTTTTGAGAGAATTTTTTAAGTACAATTCAATAAGCAGGTAATGAAGGACGCAATCTGGTCTACAAGCCATGGCTACTTCAAGCAGCAAACAGAAACACCCAAGGATGATATGCACCCTGTAGGCATCCGTGCAACTGAACTCGGTATTACCAACAGCTGTGCTACTTGTTAAATATTTTGAACATCACCCTATGCAATTTCATGGCAATCCAAGGGAACATAAAAAGGACAGTACACTAATGTTGGACAGCACTTTAAGTCTAAAGCCAATGTAATTCACTTTACAAAAAAAAAAAAAAAAAAAAACCCAGAGAAGAAATGTGACTTGCCAAAAGTCACAAGTCTAGTTAACGGTAAAGCCCAGACTGGATACCAGGATGAGTCTAGTAATGTCGCCACATCATCAAGTGTTGTAGATTGTACATTGCAAACCAATTTGAGCATTGCAACCCACTCTTTTATAAATTAAATACAATGGAAAAATTAGAAAATGTATTGTTCTGTGAAATTGTTTTTGTATATACACATGTGCACTAGGTCACAATATAAAATATTAAAAAAAATCCCTTATTGTGTTATGATAAAAATAAGTTTAGAAAAAATGATCCTGTCACTCTGTAGTAGATGGGATCAAAAATAGTCTTTAAGTCACAGGGACTTATTTTCCGAGGAGTGCTTCAATGACTTCTTTTCCAGATTAAATTCCTATTGTTTCAGGGCTACTATATTTAAAAAAAGATACTAAGGAAGGGAAACAAAATCTTAATAATCTGAGTCCAGTTAAAAGAGTCTTATCTTGTAACAGAAATAATCCTTTCAGTTTCATTCAATGTGTAAATGGAAAGAATCCAGTTCTCTTTTGCAAGTTTCACATTTTGATCAATTTGTTTTTCAACTGTTAGTTCATAAAAGTTACCTGGTGTTCTGCTTCCTGGAACTTTCATGTATAGTTGAACTGTGTTCATGCCCAGTATGGTATGACCAACGTGGCTTAGAAGATTTCCTGCTGATACGACACGCACAAAAGCAGGAAGTTTGGTCAGCTCATGTAGCTGTAACTTCCACCTGCAATAAAATAACAGATCAAGAGTGAAACCCTGCTATAAATACTTGTGGAAGTTAACCGTATCTTCAAAAACCTTATGTTCCAATAAGAAAAACAATCAAATCTATAAATATTTTACTTTTGCATAGAAAATCCTGGAATGCTTAAATTTTCCGATTTATCCAAAGAAAACTTCCTAACAAAAAGCATAAAAATTACTGACCAAGTAAATGAAAGAAAAAGATTGACTTCCCTATTTTTATAACTGTTGTGTAATTCTATTTGATAAATATATTCTTATATAATTATACAAATATCATTTTATGATTGCATAACTAAATACAGTCAGGGTCTTGAAAATTTGTACAAGAGTTTTAGGTCAAGGAAAATAATCATAAAGCCTAGCAAAAATAATTTAGTTAAAACTTGTATACTGACTTAGAAAGATGACAAAGAACAAAGCAGAAGAGGACATTAGAGACAATTCCTAATCTTACAAAGGATACCTCTTTGCATCAGCTCACAGAAATAACTACTACAAAGACTTACTTTTTGTCATCAGACAGGTCAATGTTGGTCCCAAACTTTATGGTTTTAAAGGGTCCTTTTCTCCTCCTCCCGGAACTTAAAGAAAGAGACAATATTAGAAACACGCCTTTTAAGTAGAAATACTAAAAGGACATTAAAAATGACTTACTTATCTGAAGACGTAGATTCACTATCTGAGTGGTCTTTATGGTGACTTCTTTTCTCATTTTCTTCCTATGGATTAAGCAAAAGACATTCCAGCTTGGTATTTATTCTACAGCCAGCTATCCTTTCCAACATACAACTGAAAAATTCACATCTAGATCAATGTATTATCTGTCTTAAAACTTAAGTTTCTATAGACCTTTTTCACATGAAAATTTCTTGAAAGACCACATTAAATGGAAACCCAGAAAAATCAAAGCTCACTGGCATGGTATCAAACCTCCTCCATCAGCCACAAAGTTATCCTAAAAGCTCTTCCTTATTAATATTCTTCTGTAAGAGGAAAAACTATAGATTCTCATTCCTGCCCCATTTTCAAGAGGAAATTAAAGCAAAGTTGAGAGGGAGGCCCAAGAAGTATCAATCTTGATTATAAATTTCCTAAACTAACAGTGCATGTGTATGTAGCTATATATGTACGGAATATGTATGGAAGGGTGGAGGGTAAGATGCTCTCTATTCTTGATTGCGGACAAATGGAAGAAGTTCTTCCTGGGTTAAATCTCCCCCCAAACCCCCAATGAGTGAGACATGAATGATCAACACAACAATAGCATGGAAATTAAGTGCTAGATAAATATAGGTGCTGTTCAATGCAAATATTACTATTATTTATCATCTTTGTGTTACAGACATGGTATCTCAACACTGCCTTACGATTTCTGAGTTAGCAATACTTGGTGACATTTTGGCCTCCTTCCCTTTAAACGTATACATTTTTTAAACATTTGTCCAATTTTTCACATGTAATGGGCCCATGCTTCCAAAGCACACAAACAGTCATTCTTTCTTTGGTTATGGACTCCTTCCCATTTAAATACTCTGCCTTTTATCATCTTTGTTTTTCAACTTTTCCTTCAAATTTTCCTTTGATGACCTCTGAATCCTGTTTATTATGTATTCTTTTCTGACCATAATACTACCACTCAGTTGTTGAAGTGAACTAGAGAGATTTATATGGACAATGAATTCACTGCAACTCATGAAAGTTGTAGGACAGTTTTTATTAGATGAATTCTTCTGTAGGATATAGGGAATGGTAGTGAGAAAGGAACACAAATATGATTCACAGGTACAAATGTTGCCTTGACTGAAAAAGTGAACTCAGGGGAGAATTTTAAACAGAGATAAACAAATCTAATGAATTACAAATTAAAGACTTCTAGGCACATATTAAATTTCAGTTGTGGGATATGTACAGAACAACTTAGCACAGATAACTATTTGAGTAATACATTTAATAAACTCACTTTTATGGATGGTCTATGTTCACTTTGTGGGAGAGTTCATAAAGTTCTCATTTCAGTGCTAAAGGATTTTAGTAATGCTTCATTGCCGAAAGGCTTTCAATAATAATCCTCTGATTATCTTCCAAAGTTTTATTTTTTTAATTTTCCATATATCTTGAAATAATTTATGCCTCTCCTGGAGTTTCCTCTTTCAGACTAAAATGGGTAAGAACAACACTAACGCTTCCTGGAGAAGTTATACACCAAGTAATACTAACCTGGTAGAGTTTAATGGGAAGGTATAAGACTAGGGACTCTGCAGGCATGAGACTTAGTTTATCTTCTAACATCAGTAGTTCTCCATCAGGGGTAATTTTGCCTTCCAGGGGACACGTGGCTCGTCTGGAGATATTTTTGATTGTCATAACTGGGTTTGGGGGTAAGGGGTATGCTATGGGCATCCAGTAGGGAGAGGCCAGGGATGCTACTAAACATCTTACAATACACAGAACAGTCCCCCACAAGAAAAAATTATCCAATCCAAAATGTCAATACTACCAAGGTTAAGAAACCCTTCTCTAAACAGAAATATCCTAGAGATGAGGGAGACATCTCACTAGACAGTAACAATATTTACTTTATTAACCCATAGATTTGCTTCTCAGACTTAGTACTAAAAGCAACTGGACAGCAGTTATAAGTATTTTATATAAAGAAAAATTTATATAACAATAAAAATGAGGAGGAAAGTGCCCTTTCAAAGTAAAATAATATAAAATAATAAACTACCTCCAAAATAAAATAATCTTCAGGAAGAAATACTTACTCTTAATGATTCCTGGAAAGAGGAGGCCTGGTACTGTGCATATTTAGCAATTGTAGTATGAGATCGATTACTTTCACAATGCCAGATTTTCTTTGTTCCAGTGGGATCCCAGTTTTCATCTGCTGGCTGCAGCAACTGTGTCCTCACTTCTACCATATGTTCATTGTTAGCTTCTACCAAAGTTTTGGTAGAGAAAAGCCCCAGGTCTTCATAAATAAATAAATGTAGTTAATAAATGAAAATTATATTTGGAATAATATTTTAAAGTGCATTTTTTTGGTAAGAAAAAACAGGAGAAATGTTTCATGACACTCTATCCAATTCTCCTAAAAACCAACCAGAGCCTCTGCACATCCTGAGATTTGTGCTAGACTTGCACAACCTATACTGAAGTCCTGGACCTAATTGTCACGCCATCAACAGAGGGAGAATCAAGGGGCCAGGGGCTGAAGTTTCACTTGTTTATTTAATCTCTGCAGGTGACAGGAACTCCTTAGGGCACTACAGTACTTATTAGTAACATCAAGTTTTACCTATATTTCATATTAAAAATTTCTTTTATTAGTCAATCTAAACCATAATTATATAATTAGACAAAAATAAAAGCTAAATTTAAAAACCATCAGTTAATTGCCGGTAACCAATATCATCATCATATCTTCACGTTATGGAATAAAAAAGTAACACACACACACACACAAACACACACACACACACACTCCCTTTCTCTCTCTCTCCCTCTCTCGTTCTGTCCCTCAGCCAGGAAAGTATTAAAATGAAAATGTGAAAACCTGAAAAAGAATAAAAATAAGTTTCTGCCAGTGGTTTAAAAGTTAACAGATAACTAGCAAAGGAAATATAGAAACTTTTTCTTTTTCTTATTTAAAGCTTACCCAACTTAAGAGCTCCAGCAAGGCCACGTATTACTGTAACAGGGTTGTTTGGATTTGTACAAAATTGATGTAATGGAGGAAAGAAAGCATCACGTTTATTTTCCAACTGTAAAATTAAAATGTATGGTTAGATCTCCATAAAACAGACCTTTTGGAAAATATTATGCCAAATTCTTAATTATTGTAATTTAGATAAATAATGCATCCTTTGTGTCATTACTTCTATTTTATATTCTACAGCATTTTATCACTATGACTTTTGATCCTAATTGTAATTAGATAGTAACCACATACATTTCTCTTGCCCATTACATCTTAAACAAAAGATAAAACAAACTTCAACATCAGTGTGTTTTAAATATTATTCAGCCTTAAAAGGGAAGAAAGCCCTATCATTTGCTGCAACGTGGATGAACCCTGAAGACACTTTAAGTGAAAATAAGCCAGTTACAAAAAGAAAAATTGTGTATAATTTCACTTACATGAGGTATTTAAAGTAGTCAAATTCATAGAAACAGAAAGTGGGGGTTAACAGGGGAGACCAGGGAAAAGGAAGCTGTTTTTTTTTTAATGGGTACAGAATTCCAGACTTGCAAGATGAAAATGTCCTGGAGAGCTGTTTTGAAACAATGAGAATATACCTAACACTATTGAACTGTACACTTAAAAAATGGTTAAGATGGTAAATGTTATGTAATGTGGTTTTCTTTTTATCACAAAAAGAAAAAAAATCAAAATGTTTTCAAAATTACTGAATTTACGGGCTGAAGAAGACAACCCATAAAAGATAAATATTAATTTTACATTGTCTTCTCTCAGACCTCAGTTTAAAAGTTTTATTACATGTCTATCCCAGTGCTTCCCTAACATATGAATGGATCAATAAATACTGGCTGGAGCAAGGATGAATATGATAACATTTGGCCTCTAGAGGGCGAAAACAAGGTCATATCTCCAAAAACATTTATAGTTCAAAAATATTTTTCATTTGGAGTAGAAGTGGGAAGATGGAAGGAAATAGGGCAGGAGGACCTATTTCAGAGAAACATAAAAATAAGAGTTGCTTTGTTTAAACTCTTATCAACTTCCTGTATCGGATGTCTAAATGTCCATTAAGTAAAACCAATACCCAGTTTTAAAGAATCTATTAAGCTTTTTTAATGACATATCTATTACCACATTTTATGTTCTCAATTTTTTTGAAAGTAAATAATATTTTTTTTTGGTAGATGTATAAAACAGAATGAATGTTAAGGTCCTTAAAACTAGTAGAACACAGATTTAAAACCCAGCTTACTCAAAAAAAAGTTGTATTTTTAGGTAGTTTTCGCCTAAATCTGCTCAAAATCAGGGGCAATAAAAAAGTACTTCTCACTACTATAATGTAACCACAATTAAGATCTGAGAAGTCATTTTTTAAATGTTATTACAGAATCTTTTTGAACACATCATTTTCCCCCCCAAACATTCAAGCTGCTGCCAATAATTTAAATTTTTCCTAAAGGGCATCCATATTGATTTAAAGCAAGATCTTATGAAAGACAAGTAGGTGCAAACACTGGTTTGATTTATTTCTAGTCAGTCAATTCAGACTCACATAAATACTAGGTGTAGGTGGATTCAACTTGTCCTTTGGCAAGGGAGGGTATGGTGAAGATGGTGGTCTTGGAGGCGGACATTTATCCAATAAAATGCTACTGTTAGATAAGCCATTTTTACCTAGATTCCTTAAAAAAAGAAGAAGGGAGAATAAATCAGCTGTACATTTGTTTAGAAAACAGAAAAAAAAAATCCTGAATTAAGTCCTAATTAAATTACTGGGCAGTTGCACAAATCCATGAGATTTGGATCCACCAGGAAAAAAACTGAGAACAATGATTAATTTTAGTAAATACTTAGCTTGATTTCTATATCTTCCATTGAAGAAAAATAATAAAAAAGATACTGTAACACATGAATTATTGATGCCATTCCTTATTTTGCTTGTAATTTCCCAATTTATTTTCTTCACCTGAACTCCAATTTCCTCTCCACCATCTTCCACCATCAGATTCTTTCCATTAAATGTTAAAACAATAACCTGACCCAAAAAGGTCTAGGTAATAGTAAGAATGGAATATACCTCTCTTCTTATGCCTCATCTCAGTAATTATAACCAGACTATCTTTGTGACAATTGTCAAACCTGAAAAGACCTTTTTCCTTTCTTTTCTCAGATGTGGAAAGAATTTTCTGTGTAACTCCTTGACTAATAAAATTCAGCAAGACTCCAACCTACTAAATTTTACAGCAAATTATACCAATTTTTTAAATGAGGCATATAGTTGTTATCCATTCTCTGATACTGTATATAATTATTACTTACTAGTATTTGGTATTTCTTTTTCTTTAAGGCAGGTATCACATTTATTAAATTATAAATTCTTAAAACATAGAATTATTCCCAAATTGCAATTTTAGTCTAAGAAAAAGAAAGGTATTTCCAATTTCTTAAAAGTTTCTGTCTAACTCAGAAAATCAGCAAGATATAATTTTGAGCTTTCAAATCATTCCAGGTTAACTAACCTACCTCACCCAATTATTACAAGTTCAAAAATAACCAGTGCATTAAAATATCAAGTCCTCTTAACTTATTAAAATTTAAGGTAAGAATCTGAAAACTGTAATTATGGTAGGGAGTTAAAAACTTAGTAATTTTACTTACTGAAGAAAGAACTAGCAATTTTTCAACATAAATAGTAGAATATAGGTTGAAAAAAAATCAACTTTCCTTATTTTGCTATGTTTTTGTAGCAAAGAAATTTTGTAGCTTTTGTAGCACTGGGAAAAAACCTTACAAATCAGCTGGTTTTGGTTGGCACTAATGAAAACTAAGGCTTGAAATTACACTACTACAAACTTTTGAGATGTTACACTATATAATAGCATCATGGGTGTGGCTTTTTAACTTTCTCAACTACAAGTAAAAACGAAAGACTTCATAACAAGTATCAAAGGATAAATTAAGCTTATAATAACTGACTTTAAAAAAAGTATGTGAAATAGTCATTAAAAGTTGAATTTTAAGGTCAACTAACATTTAAGGTTAAAGGTTAAATAAATGAATATTCTACTCATTACCAGCTTTCAACATCTCTCCACAAAGCACGAGTGCCCAGCACATTTGAAGATAGACATCATACATTTAAGCTTTTAAATTTAGGTATAAAATTGGTACTAATTTATAAACTTCATGGCAGTAGAAAATACTTGACTGAGATTGGTAAAGAAACAACTCAAATATTATCTTTAATCCAACGAATGATAAAACATCCACTTACAATTTCCACATAAATAGTTTTCATGTTGAATCATGTATCAACCACTCTTTAACTTTGGATATTAAACAGAATATGACTCCAAATACATAAAATTTGTTTGCCAGAGCAGGAAATGGTTGTACTGTAAATGATTAATAGTTTAAGGAACTGGATCAAGAATTTTAAGGATCTGGACCAAGTATTAAAACTGTATCATAAAAGAGCCATCTTATACTAATTAAATGTAACACCAAAATTTAAGCTTCTACAGCATTATGGACATTGAGACCAGAAAACAGGGTTTGATAGATTAGCAGAATTCTGCCTCTATCATTTCTACAGTTACATAACAATTGAAAGAAAAAAAGCAGATGGGGAAAGTAAATAAAACAATGAAAAATGTAACTGCCTTTAATTTAAAATAGAAAAAAAAAAGAGAGAGGCATGATTAAGGGAGCTGATACTGAGTCAGCTGAATGGTGTAGTTGCAATTTTAAACTATGAAAGCAAAAGTATTGTAACTGCCTTTTGTTGTACAGCACTGACCACTAAGATGAATCCAACAAGAGTCAGATTAAAATTAACGAACACTTTAAAGACTAACCACATATGTGAAAAAATCAGAATTCACTAGGAAATCAAATTTTATTTAGCAGCTTCTTACTGTATTTCAAACACTGACTCTTTGCCTACTGAGGTCAAGTCTGAAACAAAAAGGAATTTCCCTTAAAGAACTGATGTAGGTAGTTGTCTATATCGTGACTGTAAGCGTTTTCCACTGAAAATACTTATCAATCCTAATCCAGAGCTGTGGATAACAGGAATAGATTTCATCCTCTGAATGAGTAAATGTCCAATACTGTTTATAATACTTCAAGCCAATCAGTGAAACTTTAATATAACAATCCAAAGTGGGAAAAGGTGTTGAAGTTAAAGAAAGAAGCAGGTGCTAGGTTTTAGAGATTATTCCATTTTAAATCCTTTTCTCCCATTTTGAAACTCTTTCCCTGAGCAAAGTAGAGTAGGAATAAATTAGTCATTGTCCAATTATTTTCAATATTGGCTTAAACTTACTTTCAAATTTATGCACATCATTTGTTAGAGAAATGGAAAAATGCTCTGTAGATAAACTGGCCTACACTTTATTTATCTTTGGTTATGAAGTTCCTAGACCAAAAACATCAAGTCTCCTGCGCCTATGTCACTTTCTCCTTCTAACTTCTGGACCTCTGCCCAGCTCAGGACACCATCAACAGAACAGAAATGGCAAACCTGATGCCTATCATTTGCCATCTTGACTTTTCTCTAAGCCTCGGAAGATTTTTATCTCC